>NW_022630995.1:66902331-67400156 GCF_010015895.1 Lontra canadensis | reverse complement strand
AGGAGGTGGGAGGGGCTGAGGAGGTGGGAGGGGCTGAGGAGGTGGGAGGGGCTGAGGAGGGGGGGCGGGCTGGATCCAAGGTGTGGGTCTCCAACAGCACGCGCAGGGCAGCCTGCTCAGGGCAAAAAGACGGAAAACATGAAGACATCCAGAATTAGGAAAAACGCAAGGGAAATTGCTGCAGATTGAAAGGACATTAATACGACCAAATAATATATTATATCCTAATACGTTGGAAAACGTGAATGAAGCAGATTTTCTAAAAAATGTCAAAAATGGGGAACTGTGTCTAAGAATTCACAGATGGATTCTTTCAAACATTCAAGAAAGATAATTCCAATGATATTTAAAATGTTCTTGGAAAGGAGAAAAAAGAAGGAAATTCCCCAGGTTATTTTTGTGAAATCCACATAAGAGTCATGCCAAAAATTGGCACGGAGAGAGAGCAGTGGGCCAGCTCCCCCTGCAACAGTGGGAAATGCTAAACCAGAGGCGGGCTTAGGGAAGGGAAGCTGGCCTTTCTTGCAGAATTCTACAGGAAAACAGAATCTGTTATCTGTGGGGTCCCTTGTAGGGAAGTAAAGTTGGTTCTATATTAGAAAACTGGGAGGATCCTGATGCCGTCCGTGCCACAGCTGTGACAGCAGCTCTGAGGCCCCTCGGGTAGCCTGGCACCTGACGTTGCCTTCGTCTCCCACGGATGGACAGACAGATGGACTGACACTGGGCAGCCGGCCCTGTCCCTCCACCCTCAAGGCTAGGGGCCAGCAGGGCACACTGATGCTCTCCTCCAGGAGGAGGCCCTGTGGCTTCTGAGAGCCCTGGCCTGCCTGTCCATCGCCACCTGACCCAGGCCCGTCCTACCTCTGACAGGGGTGGGGCTGTGGGGACCTCAGGCAAGCGGTTCCCACGTGCCCTCACCGCATCGCCACTGCAGACAGGTGTCCTCACGAACACAACCCATTTTTAAAACAGTTTTCTGGAGGCATAATTGTAATCCCTCCCACCAAACCACCCCAGACAACTGCTGACCTACTTTCTGTTCTTACAGATTCATGTGTGTTCTCCAGAATTTTGTATAAATGGAATCACAGAACAGGTAGTAACTGGGGAGGCAGGGTCTGCTTCCATCCCTGAGCATAGTACCTGGGAGAGCCACCCGTGCCGTCATGCATGCCAACAGCTCGTCCCTTCTTACCATGGAGGGGGGGGGCCTGTCACACGGATGGACACGATCAGCATCTCCCTTCCCCTGTTGAGGGATATCTGGGTTGCTTCCAGTTTGGGTTTTTGGTGACTGAATTGCTCTGCCCATGTGTGGATGTGTTCTTCCTGTTCCCCTGGGCAGAGGCCTGGCAGGGAATTGCTGAGCTGTATGGTATCTTAGGGCTCTCTCCTTGGGAAACCGCCACACTGTTTTCCAAAGTGGTTGCACCATATTAAAGCCCCAGCAGCGCCAAGCAAGGGTTTGTATTCTCCGTGACCTTGCCCACATGCACTGTTGTCTTTCTTCATGGCTTCAACTGTCCAGCAGGCTGTGACGTGTCTCTGTATGTGCTTAGTTGCTATTTTTACATCTTTCTTGATGGAATAGCTATTCAAAGCTTTTGCATACTTTCAAAAATTAACTTTTTATTTTGAATCTACAGAAAATTTTTGGAGAAAGTACAGAGAGTTCCCACACACCCAGCATCCAGTTTGCCCTGTTAACACATTACAGTAATGTGATATATTTGTCACAATTAATGAGCCACGTTGATAATGATATTACTAACTGAAGTCCATGCTGCGCTCAGACTTCCTTAGTTTTTACCTGATGTCCCTTCTGCTCCATCGTCCAGGACACACATGACATCTCCTTAGGCTCCTCTTGGCTGACAGTTTCCCAGGCTTTCCTTGCATTTGATAACCTCGACAGCTCTGAGGACCTCAGGAATTTTCTGTCTCACAATTAGGATTTGTCTGATGTTCTTCTTCTTCTTTTTTTTTAATGATTTTTATTTATTTATTTGACAGATAGATCACAAGTAGGCAGAGAGGCAGGCAGAGAGAGAGAGAGGAGGAAGCAGGCTCCCCACTGAGCAGAGACCCCGATGCGGAGCTCGATCCCAGGACCCTGGGATCATGACCTGAGCCGAAGGCAGAGGCTTTAACCCACTGAGCCACCCAGGTGCCCCTGTCTGATGTTCTTCTTAAGACTGGACTGAGGTTCTGGGTTTGGGGAGGAGGACCCCAGTGCTGGGTGCCTGTCTCAACACATCATGTCTAGGGCAGCTGGAAGCAGCATGACTCCTCACCTCTGAGCTGACCCTGACTTCCCAGCCTGGTCCACTTGCAAGGCAAGCACTAATGTCCATGGCCTTGAGCTTCTGTCTGTCTCTTAATTGGGTTGCTGGTCTTCTTACTGGACAGCAAGAGTTCTTTATAGATTTTGGATACAAGTTTGACTTTATCTTAAAGAGGTAGTTTTTGGTTTTCTTTTCCCCCCATTCCCCTCTAAACACAGCTTTCGTGAATCCCAGAAATTTTTATTTTATTTCCATTCAGTTTACAATCCTTTTTTAAAAAGATTTTATCTATTCATTTGTCAGAGAGAGAGAGAGTGCGCATGCGTGTACGTGCCGAAGCAGGGAGAGCAGCAGAGGCAGAGGGAGAAGCAGGCTCCCCACTGAGCAGGGAGCCTGATTCGGGGCTCGATCCCAGGACCCCAGATCATGACCAGAGCCAAAGACAGACATTGTACCAACAGAGCCCCTCAGTTTAAAATACTTTCTAATTTCCCTTTAGATTGCTTCTCAGACCCATGGGTTGTTTAGAAGTGTGGTGTTTCATTTCCAAGTATTTGGGGGGACTTTCCAGATATCTTTCTGTTATCTGTTTCTTGTTCCACCCGCTGCAGTCAGAGAACTGACTGCGTGACTGAGATCTTCCACATTCACTATGACTTGTTTTATGGCCCTGAACACGGTCCAGGCTCGTACCTGCTCTGTGTGTC
Organism: Lontra canadensis; assembly: GCF_010015895.1. Taxonomy (NCBI): domain Eukaryota; kingdom Metazoa; phylum Chordata; class Mammalia; order Carnivora; family Mustelidae; genus Lontra; species Lontra canadensis. Next base: position 67,397,161 of record NW_022630995.1, on the reverse strand, counting down.
TGGGAAGAATGCATATTCCAGCCTCGCTGGGACTGTCCCCCGAAATCCATCAGCTTGGGGCCGCGGATGGTGCTGTTCAGTCCCATACGTCCTTGCCACTTTTCTGTCTGTTCCAGCAACTACTGAGTATCCCCACCTCAACCTGGGAATTTGTCTGTTTGCCATGTAAACTACCTGTCTGTTTTCACGAACGCACCTTGAAGCTCAAATTCGGGGTAGAAACGGTTGAGGCTGTTAGGCCCTCCTGATCCATCGGCATCTCTGTCACAGGAGAGAAACTTCTTCAACCCTGGTAATAGTCTCTGCTCTGAAATCGACTTTGTATGATATTAACAATGTGCACTCCAGCATTCTTTTGATCAAAATTAGCATGGCTTGTCTCGTCCATCTTTTTACTTTTTACACCTTTATATTTAAAGTGAGTTTCTTTTAGGTAGCATAAAGTTGGGTCTTGACTTTCTACCCAATTTGACAATCTCTGCCCCTTAACGAGAGAGCTCCAATAGCCAGAGCAGAAAAGGCCATGGATGCCGGTGCACCTGCGTGTCAGCACAGGAAAAACAGACAGCCGGGCTGTGGGGGAAGCACCCGCACACTAAGGGTGGATCTGGTCCCGCTCAATGAAGCCCCAAAATCAGACAGGAAAGAATCTGAGTATCTAAGCAGCTTGACCACATCTGGAAAAAAGCTTACGAATATATTTAGGAAAACAAAAATATACAGCACCCAACAGTGTGAAACTCAGAATGTCTGGCATCCAGTGAAAAAGTACCAGACGCGCCAGGAAGAGGGAAGCCCCAGCCCACGACGAGGAAACTCCACCCCCCAAGCCCTGCCCAGCCTACAGGAACACGCGGAAGAGACACCCAGACGCCACAGAGTTAAATGGCAAAGCTAAAAGCACAGAAAGGGTTAGTAAATAACAGGACATTCACCTCAGATGTACAGATCATAAATATGGCAACTACAAGATATCAAAAATTGCACTGAATAAATGAAAGATGAATTAAAGTTAAAATTAAAAATTAATTTAAAACGAGAGCATTTTATCTGGTCAACCTGCACTAGCTGAGGAAATCCCAGGTGGGGAACATTACCCAGCTCATCAGGGACACAGATCTGTGGGGTCTCTGCAAAGAGCAGGCAGGGAAGGTGTGTCAGAAGGATTTCAGCTCTGCACACCTTTCTACCGTCTGTACTCCCCTCAGCGAGGATGCAACAGTCTTCCAAGAGGTCACCCCTCCTGCAATCCCAGCACCCACACATCCATCTGTCTGCCAGGCTGCCCTGAAGACCGGTCGCCTGCTGGGAGTTACAGCTGCCAGGCACCTGTCCCTGCCAGCCACGGCACCCGACTTCATGTTTGCTGATTGGTCCCCAGACTCGAGTGTGAGCTTCATCAAGACAGATCCCATCTGCGGGTCCGGTTCATGGAAGGAAGGCAGTAAATCTGATGGTAGATCCCGTGATGACGGGTCAGTGTCAGTCAAGTCGACAGCCGAGAACCAAGCTCACACCAGGCGACCCGACACCAGGCTGATTCCAATCACCCAGGGCCGCGTGCCCAGGTTCACACACGTGCCCATGCGGGGACGGTGCATCGAGGCTGGTTAAACGTGATGATGGAACACCCCTCTCTGCACCTCCAGAAACGGGAGTAAAGACATTTATAAGTATAACTACACGAGGTCTGACAGCAGAGGAGATGAGAGATTGAGGTCCGACAGGGGGGATGGCCGACACGGCAGCCCCCTGAGCAGAGGGAGCCACTGGGATGCAGATCCGCCCACGGAGCCTGAGGTGCCTGTGGGGTCGCAGGGCGGGGGGGCACGGGCTGGGCTGGGGTCTGCACGGAGGACCTGGGCTCCCTGCTCCGGAGTCCACTGCCCAAGCCGCAGGGGGGAATCAAGGAGTCATGTCCCTGGGGAAGCCAAACCAGGCCCCACAGATGCAGGCACCAGCGACAGAGGTGATGGTCCAGCTCCAAAGCGGGTTCAGTGGACTTCTGCTTCCAGATAAAGAAGACCCCCCCCAGGCCCCCGTCCACTGCCCTGCTGCAGACCCTGATGTCCCGCCACACACGGTCCACTTCTAGAGAAGTGGAACTAGACATCTGCACAAGACCTAAAGACCCCAATACCTGGGGACCCCAAGGTATCCCATCATACACACGTGTGTGTCCCACAGGGCAGCCCAGGGTCCCCTGCAGCACATGAGACAGGCAGACAGGCATTCGTAGCACACTCGGAAAGACAAACGCACAGCCAAGAAAAGCCTCCACCATGAAGGCAGCTCCCAAATCAGGGGCTGGAGGGCCCCAGAAAGGAGAGAGGACCGAGGACCAGGGCACTCTTTAAACAGGGTTGTTTAGAACACACAAAAGAGCTCTTGGAGTTTAAAAATATAAATGTAGAGAGAAAAAATTCAGTTGTTGAAGAGTTAGGAAATAAAATTGAGGAGACATCCCAGAGAGTAGAATAAGAGACACAGAGATGAAAGATAAGAGAGAAGCACAGAAGAAGGCAGAGAACCCACTCAGGAGAGTCCCCGAGGCAGGGAGGATGAGCCCTCGGTGGGGCAGCCATGGGGGCAACAGAGATCAAGGTCCAGGGTAGGTGAAGGGCCTGAGAATCCCAAAACGTCGGGATGCCAGGGTTGGAGAGAAAAACCGTACAAGCCTCCCAAGAGAAGAGATAAAAGCAGGTCACATAAAGGGCACTGGGAATAAGAATAGCATCGATGATTCAACAGCAACTTGAGAATCTGGAGACAACAGGAAAATAACTTCACAATTCGAGGGGCAAAACTCTTTGAATCTAAAATGTTATTTGTAACCAACCACGCGTGAAGGCACAAGACAGAGACTCCCTGTCTGCACCATCACAGAAAGCTCCCAAGGACCCAGCCGGGGTCCAGTGACTGCCTAAGCAGCAACCAGGGCCTGTGGGAGCAAGTGTGAGGTGCCAGGGTCCTGGGGCAGCTTCTCCAGAGGAAACACAGCAACCAGTCCATTTGGGACTGTTGACTGCACCCAAGTGTTGTGGGGAGGGCTGTTTTGCTGGTGTGGAAAGCCTGAGAAACAATCCACAGAAAATTAGGCAAATGGAAAATGAGCCCTATGTTAGCAATGGGGCAGACCAAAGACTTTCTAAGAAAGAAGTGTATTTGCACTGCCCCGCCTGGCTCATCAGGGACACTGTTTACGTGCTCACGATGGTACCAGCCCCGCGGCTGATACAGCCACATAAGGAGCACGGGGCAGGAGGTTTGCGAGAGCTCGGTGCCCCCCCGCCCCCCGTCCAATAACGTCTGAGCTGATCCCAGTGAGCACACGATGAGGAGCAGAGAGGGAGGCATGCACGCAGGGACAGCACCCGTGGGCTGACTCCGTATTATCCCGTTCAGTCGGGATGAAATTACACCGTCACCCCACGCCTCTGTCAGGAGGATGGGGGAGCCCTGGAACTATCTGAAGACGGTGCCTTGAACTCAGAGTGAAGTCCAGGCCGACCCCGCAGCCCTCCAGCTGAAGGGACAGGTTTCACCCCCCTTCTGGGGGCAAGAGAGTGACACGCCAGTGTTTCCCACTGAACCCCACTTGAAACCAGTCACCCTGCCAGGTTAGTACCCTGCTGGGGTTAACCTGCTGACCCTCTTGAACGAGTTCTAATAACCAACAGCATAAAGGACTTTGCAGAGTCTTTTAAAATTAGAAATAGATCCGAAGGCATCCCTCCTTGAAAAAGTACTTTTAAGTAAAGTAATGAGCGATTCTAACAAGTGCCATCTAAAATTTCCCTACCACTTTTTCATATTCTTGTGTTATTTCAATTCCCCACAATAAGCACACACTTTCATGTTAAAAAATAAATACGTGTAACTATCTCTTACAAAGTTGAATGCAAAGATCAAAATATCCTTTCTATATTAACAGGACCTACTGCAACCCTAGTCCCCTGGATCCACATCCCAAGGCCCAAAGGTGGGCATGACATAGGGAGGGCCCAGGGGGGCCCGGAACTCCAGGAACAACATGGACGAGGGCTGCCGGTACACCGTATCATTCTGGCCCATGGTCATTAGAGCTTAAATAACATTTTGGAAGTGCCCATAGTTTCCAAAACCTGCAGCAGGCTTTTAAAAAGAAAACTTAGTCCATCCATTAAGATAAAATAAGTTAAACAACACGAAAGCATTTTAGGAAGGTGTGAGTGAAGCTGGCAGAGGTCGGATCCGTGACCGCCATGGCGCCTACCTGCTGTGGCAGGGCCCCCCTCACTGGATGCCCACCCCCTTGCCCCAGAGAGGAGGGGCGAGCTTGGACTCTCCTAGCCAACCTGGTCAAGGAACGAATGAGCTTTTGGGGAGAAATGAAGCCTGCCATGGGCCACGGGGCCACTGCATCTCCTGCCCTCAGCCTGCTGCTCAAGGTCAAAACTCACGGTCCTTGCTGGCCCAGAGCTGAGCCTCTCCTGAGCGCTGGGTGCAAAGCCTGGGTACCCCCCACCATGCCCTTAGGAAGGGCGGCACCAGACACTGGGGGCCCCATCTCACCCTGCTGCCATGGAGCTCAGGGCCTGGGCCTAATGGCTGGAGGGTGACCCACAGATGCAGCCTGCTAGCCTCCAACCGGAGCGGCTGCACTGAAAGCACGCCCATGATGGTCTGCGAGGCCCCTCGGGTTTCTGTGCGTGCTTGGAAGGACCCAGATCTCCTCTTCTCTGCCTGTCCATGCCTTCTGTGGTTTTTGTAAGCCTTTATTAGCTGTCTGGAGATTTTCCTCCTGCCATGAACAAAGTCCCCCTCTCCTCAGCCTCAGTAACCACCAGAGGCTCCATGCCTCCTGGGGGTGGGGGTGGGGTACCCAGGGCCCAGGGCCTGTGGAGCCAGGTGACAGGTGAGAACATCTGGTCTTGGGAGCCCAAAGGAGACAAGAGCGAGATGAAAACGCCCCATAGTGAGCCCACACAGAGCCACATCTGGGGATAGATGGCATGGCCACCCAGCTCCAGGATGGCTGTCATTGTCATGGATCCATCCTTCCATTTAGCCGCTCTGCCACTCACGGCCACCCACTCACCGGTGTTGCCGTGATGCAGGACACCACAGCCATGGGCCCTGGGGTCACTGCCCTCGACCCCTCACCTGCTGCCAGGGACAAGGGCCAGGGACGGCCCCACACCGCCTGGCCCTGAGCCTCAGGGACCCTTCATGATGTCTCCGCCTTGATAGGAACCCCAAGTACAGGGTGGGCTCTGCTGGGCAGGACATCTACTTGAACAGACAGGACAGGGGAACTGACGCCAACACGGGTCTTGGGCAAAGAGGGCTGCTCTCTCTCACCCCCGTGGGCCAGGCACAAAGCCTGGGGTGGTCATCTATATTTCCAGAACCTTCCTTCTGAAGGAAAGCTAAGTGCAGGATGGTGCCAGCAGCCTTGAGGAGCCTTGAGGGCCCCAGGCCAGCCGTGTGCTGAAGGTATTCCAAGACCACCCCACGTCTTCTGATGAAGGAGCTTCTGCTTGTCCCTGATGCCTCCTCCCACCACAAGCACACAGCACTGCTCTTCCGGCCTCTCCCAGGAGCCCCCAGGCCCGTGGGCCTTGCTGGGCAACTCTCAGACCATGGGGGGGGCAGAGTGAAGGCAGAGGCCTGGGGCCAAGACAGCCTGGGGGGCATACAGTGGACAGCATCTTGCCCTGATGAAGCTCCCCTCCCCACGTAGGAAACAAAGCTCCGAACGGGCTTGGTCCTTTCCGCCAAGACCCACTGCCACATCCTGCGGTGGGGTCAGGGACAGCCAATGGCGCCAGAAGTCAAAGATGTGGACACCAGCCCACCTATAGGTTCTGTCAGAGCTGCTCTTAGCCAGCTGCCTGGCCTGGGCCCCAACCTCCTGAGTCCCAGTCTTCACTGGCACCCAGCACCCAGCATCCAGCATGCAACTCATCAACACCCAGATCCAGCACTCGACACGCAGCACTGAGCACTGGCACCCAGCATCCAGCATGCAGCTTGCTCAACACCAAGACTCAGCACTCGATACCCAGCACTGAGCACTGGCACCCAGCACCCATCACGCAGCTCACTCAACACCCAGACCCAGCACTTGACACACAGCACTGAGCACTGGCACCCAGCCCACAGCACCTAGTACATAGCACCCCAACACTGATCATGTAGCATTGTCAGCACCCAGAACCAACACCCTCAGCACCCAGCACTCAGAACCAGCACTCAACACCCAGAATCCAGATCTCAGTATCCTCAGCACCTAGCATACAGAACCCAGCACCATCAGAACTCAGTACATAGCACTTAGCACCTAGCACTCAACACACATTACCCAGTACTGTCAGCACCTAGCACCCAGCACCCAGCACTCAGAACCCTAGGCCCTCTGCTGGACCCTGAGCAGCTTGGATGCCAGAGTTCACAGTCAGGTCCATGGGACCAAAAGGAACCTACTGGTGGAACAGGGACTCTCCCCCAACCCTGCCAGGCTGCCCCTAAGAAAAGGAAGCCAGAGCTCCTGACTGATCCCTGCAAAGGTAGAGAAACCATGTTCTCCTCTGTTTGGGAGATGAGAAAAGTGAGAGCAATCCCAGAAAAGAGAGATTTGGGGGCGCCTGGGTGGCTCAGTTGGTTAAGGATCTAATTCTTGATTTCGGCTCAGGTCATGGTCTCATGGGTTGTGGGCTCTGCACTCAGCGGGCATCTGCTTCTCCCTCTCCCTCTGTTCATTCCCCAGCTCATGCTCTCTCTCTCAAATAAATAAAATCTTAAAAAAGAAGAAAATCTTCTTAAAAAAAAAAAAAAAGGGTGCCCGGGTGGCTCAGCTGGTTAAGCATCTGCCTTCGGCTCAGGTCATGATACCAGGGTCCCAGGATCGAGCCCCGCATTGAGCTCCTTGCTCAACATGGAGTCTGCTTCTGCCTCTGACCCTCCCCACTCTCGTGTTCTCTCTCTCTCAAATAAAAAATAAATAAAATCTTTTTTTTTTAATGAAAAGAAATTTTATAAAAAAAGATTCACACGAAGCCCAAGACCAGGCAGGCCAGGAGGAAGGACTGCGCCGTGCCCCTCTGAAGCTTTCCCCTCCCCCTCCTGCAGACAGAACCAGGGCTCTGGGCAGCCCCCACCAGCAGCAGGAGTCTCAGAAGGACCCTGTGCCTGATCTGTTATGACCTGGGCTTGGGTTTACCCTGCAGATCTCTGCAGATCTCTGAAGCTTGTTGGTGTGATGGTCCACCAGGACTTGACGCTCATTCTGCCAGTTTAATGCCCCAGTATTAAGTGTGCAATGTTCCCAAGCCAACCAAGTAGTCCCTGGGGTTAGTGAAGGTCACTGTGAGCCCCGTCACACAGGAGCCCTTAACACAAATGCTTTAATCCCAACAAGAATCTCTTGCCAACCAACAAGGCAGAAAACAAACGACTTTACTGGCCAAAGTGCGATATATCCATTCTATTTCCACACTGGGGCTAAAGCTTTGTAACTGAACTGTGGCTCAATCAACTAGAAATACGGTCTCCTGAGGGAAGGCCTGTCCTTCCTTGTTTTAGGGAGAAAAGGCAGTTTCTATGATGCGTCTTTCCAACCTCCGAGAGCCATGGGATACGTGCTGTCTCTCCTGAGCCCAGGGAAGTGAGCGGTGCCCATTCTGAGCACATGTTGGTGTTTTCTCACTGACTTTTTGCTGGCCGCCTGTGGAGAAGCCCGGCTCTCAAGGGTGAACAGGGGAAGGAGGAGGCACCCCTGCCCTCGGACGGTTCCTGGTCTGGGGGTCTTGCATCTGAAAACCAAGATTTTCCACGTTGACGTGAGCCCTGTACTGTGAGCTGCCCAACAGCGCCCACTTTGTTTGGAGGGCTATGTGACCTCCTTGGCCTCAACTTCCGTGACACACAAGTGGAAATCCTCAGTGCCATCCCATAAACACATTTGCTAAACTGAAGGAGGGGCTGTCCCTTGGGCCCTCACCTTCCTCCTGCCCTGTGCCTGTGACACCGGAACACTGGCAACCACTTTGCTGCTGTGAGAAGCAGCCTGAGCATGAAAGCCCAGGGAAACTCATGGGGCAACAGGGTCACAGCGAGAGCTAAAGCCATGTCCTGGGTAGCACCACAGGACAGCTGAGCCACCTCCAAGTCAAGCCCCTCTCTGTTTCTCTAATTTGAGCCAAAAGCATCTTCCCTAATGCAGAATTCTGGTGCTTCCCCTCCCAGTCTGCTCCTTCTGCAGCCCAGCCCAGCCCGTGGGCCCACCAACCCCCAGAGAACCTGGCTGCACCTGGGAGTGTCCCAGCTGGGCAGCCTCAGGTCCATAGGAGGCTCCAGACAAGCAGAGCTAACTCCAAAACAGACAGATAGGGTGGGGAGCCAGTGAGACCTGGGTTTGGGACAGGATGGGGTTGCCTGGCCTCACCATCAGTGTAGAGGCCCATGGAGGACACCGGGGGGGTCCAGACAGGACCCCCTGGGATCTCAGGCTGTCTCTGCAGTTCTGAGCAGAGGGCCTAGAGGGCAAGGTACGGAGGGTCTGGAAAGAGCTCCCTCTGATCTACAAAGACCTTGGGATCCCTGACGCTATGTCCCCAGAGCAGCTGTAGACACACAGAACTCAGCCAGGAGTCAGAGACCCAGCCGCGGGAGAGGGGGCTTGGGACGCTCAACAAAAGCAGGTGCCAGAAGAGGAAGGAGCCCCCCCCCCCGCCCCAATATGCCCTTTGTTGGAGGAGGGCAGCAGCGCTGAGGGAAATGCTTCTCTGCACAGGGCTTCCAGCTACAACCCCAGCCCACCCCATCTTGTGTGAACGACGAGGTGGATACTGCCTTCTCTCCCAGTATCTGATCCTGGCAACCTTGACACCTCTGGGGACTGATCCCGAGGAGCCCCCAGCAGAGAGCATATCCCTTACCACCCCGGGGGTGCAGAGGCTCCCCAACCACAGCAGCCCCGGACACTTTCCCTGGGCCATGTGTCCATGAAATGCTCTTTGTCCATCCGTGTAGGTCTGGGAGACAGTGATCCATCTCCCTCCCCTAAGCCCATAGTCTGTCTGGCTCAGCGCAGCTTCTGTCCCTGCTCAGACATGCCCGCCTTGGGATGGTGGTTGTTCACCCCCCTCCATCCTCCCCAGACACCAGGCACAGGCCCCACTGGCCCCCTCCTCCCCAAGAGAGGATAGCCTTCCCACTCCCAGGATGCCCCAGGCAAACTCGCCACAGGACGCATGACACAATGACAAGGTGTCAGGGAGCCGCTGGCCTGTGTTTGGCCAGAAGACCCCCCCTTCCCGCTGTGGGCTCAGTCACAGTTGTCCTGTAATGTCCTCCTTCCCATCTCCTGCTGCCTTCCACACCTGGCTCAGCACTGCAGCCCTGGGGCCTTTTCACATGGTGGGTCCCAGGGTCATCTGCCCGCCCTTGAATCCCACCTCAGATGCCCCCTCCTCCGTGAAGCCCTCCCCTGCTCCCACACCACCCCTGAGGCCCAAGCATGCTTTAGACAAAGGACATGTCACACCACGGCAGACTGACAGGACAGCCGGCCACGAACCAGTTGTTAGGGTCAGAAGAGCCACATTCCCCCTGCTTTGGCCTGACGAGAGTCTACACCAGCCGCCCAGTTGCCACCCTGACAGCTGCCCACACCCTCGTCCATTGGCTCCAGGGCTGCTTGCCACTTCCCGGCCTTGGGGGAAAACCATTTTTTCAAATTGCGCCCCTGAGGACCCTGAACCCCAGATCTGCGCACATGGCCCCCGTTCAAGGCCACCTTGCTGTCATCCCCAGGCCACCACTCGAGCTGCTTCCACAGACTGTATAAGTGCTCTCTTCTTCAAGGGACTGAGCATTACGTCTGGGGCGGATCTTGGGGTGGCTCAAGGACATGAAGGCCTCCAGGATATTCCCTCAGTGAGAACAAACTTGTCAACAGTGGGACACTTTCTTCAATAATTTGGCCCCAGGAGAATTGTTGTCAGCCAGCCCTGTGTGCCCACGGCCCCCACTGCTCCCTGGTGCAGAACAGTGTCCCAAGGGATCATGGCTGACTGTGAAGGAACCAAAGTTTCCCTGGGGCCCCACATGGTCCCTCCCAGGCTGCATCTTGAGAGACTGCAAACGTGCAAAGCCCTCCCATGTCCACTCCAGGGGCCCAGGGACTGGAGCGTCTGGGCAGATCCTGCCATCGCAGGAAGAGGAGACCTGGGAGCCATCTGTTCCTTCCTTTGTGGCCCATGGCTGCCTACCTGCTCTGTGAGGCCACCAGTTAGTGCTGGCAGCCTTCCTGGGGTGTTGAGTCCCACTCCCACCTGCCAGGCCCCCTCCTGGCCTGCTGGGTCCTGTCCTCCCTCACTGCCTAGGGCAGTCCCTTGTCACCATGGCAACTGCTAGCCACCTCCCTCCTCCTTCCCTTTCTTCCAGTAGCAGGTACCCAGAGGTCTGTGCCCTGCTCCCAGGTGGCCTCATGGTCCCCAGACCCCATGGAGGAGACAGCCCTCAGCCCAGGTCACACGGCAGCCACAGTGGCAGACAGCCAGAAGCCTGCTGGCCAGGCGTGAGTTCAAGAGGGGTTGGGCTACCAGGACTGGGCAGCACCAGCCATTGCCAGAGGCTTATAGGAAAGGCCTGGGCTCGCCTGGGATTTCACCACTGTCCAAACAGCATCTGAACTCCTTCTGGACTGGCATCCCCTGATTTCAGGCTCTCACTCAGTCCATCATATCCTGAGCCCCAGAGTGGAGCAGGCAGGCCCTATGGAAACAGCCATGGGCTTCTGGCAGGGGCTGGGGGCTGGGAGGTGGACCATAAGACATATGCTCAGGACAACACAGCAGCCCAGCAAGCTAGGGACAGTCTCAAATGGCCATGACTCATCTAGGCTCCAACAAGTCCTGTCCCCAGTAGGGCTGAGTGAGTCCTGCACCCACGGGGCTCCCTCCAGGCCCTCACCTCTTTCCTCCCTCCTGCTGCACAGGAGATCTCTGTGTTTCCAGGTGAGACTCTATTTCTCAGTCTATTTCTCATACATCTGTCTCTGTCTCTGTGTCTCTCTGTCTTAGTGTCTTTCTCTGCTATCCACCCTACACTTCGGTCTCCTGTCCTGTTTCCTTGTGTTCCTCAGTCTTGGTCTAAGGACCCTGTCTTCTTCTCCTGGCTGTTCTGTTCCAATCTCCCATACTCCACAGATTTTCAAACAGCCTGTGCCCCACTGTCCCTCTCCCTCAGGCCTGTACCTCCCCACGTCTGTCTTATGTGTTCGGGGCACCTTCTCTCCTTCTCTCCAACCCCACACCTGCTCTCTATTTCTCGGGTCCATCTCTCTGGGTCTGGGTCCGGGTCAGTCTCTGTTCCTCTGTCTGTACCCACTCATCTCAAGAGGCCAATATGATGCCTGTCGGGTGGGAGAGAAAACACAGGAGAAAAACACAAGGGCTCGCCCTGGAGCTCCGAGGTAGGGCCCAGCCCCAGCCTCGGGGGGATGACAAATCCTGGGGGGCAGCCCCTGGCAGAGGCCCTGCGGGCACCTGTTGGGGGGGCTGCTCCGAGGTGCCTCGGCCCGCTGCCCCTCTGCAGCTCCCCCGTGGCCCCAAGAAGCCCGCCCTGTCGCCGCCACAGGAGAAACTTTGGGCTGACATGGAACAAAGGGAATCCAGGCTGGCAATTACCCAGCTAATTTCAGCCATGTAGACAGCCAAATCAGATATTTCAGGTTTCTTACAAACCCACCTCAGGGCCTGAATTAGCCACCTAATTAATTATCTGTAACAGCCGGGGACTGGCTGGGTGGGAACATGAATTGCTCCCGGTGCCAGGATGCTTGTCCCTGAATCACGTCCTGGTGACGTAATCATTATAATTAGACCCAACCTGCAGCCTATCCTTGACCACAGCATCTCAGGAAATGTGGCCCCGGGCCAGGCCCAAATGTCTTTCCATTTAATTTGTGGCAGCAGAAATGCAGTCATTCTGCAAGAGACAAGCCCACCCATAGGGCCCCTGTCCTGGGTTTGGTGGCCCCGGCCCCACCATCGTGCCCTCCAGCCCACCCTCCATCACGGCACAACAGCCCCATCCGCTCCCCACCTCTGGCAGCCAGGTCCCGATTCCTCCTACCCTGCAGCAGCCTCATGAAGATGGCCTTGTCACACAGCACCTGACTCATGCCATGCTGTGCCCAGCACCAGGTCAGGGTGTGGCCCATGGAGGCCACCAAAGGAAAACATCCTGAATGGCAGAGTCAGGGGCTGGCCACAGGTTCCCCTCCCAGGGAGCTCTGGGGAGCTGGTGTTGCAAGCAGGGGGGCTGGAGCACACAGGATGGGTCCCCCGGGCCCCAGCTGGACAAATTGCTCTCCCAGGACGCACCTATCCGAGTGTGACTTCAGCCCAGTGCCTGCCCACCTCCTAGGCCAGTGTCTCTGGCCTCAGTGATGGCACTTGCACCAAAGAGGCACAGGATTCTCTTCAGGTAAGAGTCAGCAGGGTCAGAAGGGTGGTCCCCTACACACACACACACACACACACACACACACACCCCTAGCACGGTCTCTGTGGAAGTGGGCCAGGGACACACCAGCTATCTTAGCCTCTTCTCTTGTCCCCCTGCTCAGCCAACCCTGGTTCCCTATGCATAGGTGGAACCCATGGGGTCCTTGCTGGACACCACAGGTCCAGGTCTGGCCTCCACCCCCCTCTGCAGCCTCCCCACAGCTGCTTGCCACACCCTGCCAATCAGGTTGGCCCTTGGTGCCCACGAAACCCACCCTGGCCTATTCTCCCAAAAGCGATGATGCTGCTCCCTAACCCTTGACCCCAGCCTCAGCACTGTCTGGTGGGCTCTGCCCTGACCACAGCATGCCAGTGTGTGCCCTCCCCCACCTCTGTGATGGCCAAAGCAATTTGGGAGGCACTGGCTTTGGTCCCTTTCTTGCCCTCTGGCTCTGTCCTGAGGGAGGAGCGGGCTGTGTCTCCGGGGATGTGTGGTGAAGGCATGTGTGAAGTCTGAAGGTGACCATGTGCTGAATGTGCCCCCGTGCAACTGGAGCTCCAATGTAGGGCCCAGCCCCAGCCCCATGCCTTGGGCCCCCACACCCTCAACTTCCTACCTCCCAGGGCCTGTTTCATCACGAACTCCATGACGATGGCTTTGATTCCTCAGTGGCTCCTCCAAGGGTCGGAACTCACATGCAAGTGTGGCCAGGAGTTCTCTGCCTGGGGGAAAGGAAGTGGTCACAGGTCACCCTGACCAGGCCTGGGGGTGGCCTTTTTCCTCATCCAGACCTGACTTCCCTGAGCATGGGTCTGTGGTCTGAAGAGAGCATCCTTTGTCCATTCCCCCCTCCCAAGGCTAGACCCCGACACTGACAGGGACACCTGGGAGGGTCTGGGAGGGTCTCTGTGGAGGAGAGTTTCCACCCTACATGCTGACCATGGCAGGTAGGTCCTGAGACCCCAGCTGGACCTGAAAAGTGGTCTCTCCTGGCCCCTGGTTTTCTGAAAACAGCTTTCGATGGCTACTGCAGGGATGGGGGCTGGAGAGCACGGCTCAGAAGGGGCCAGGCTGTGCAGGGCTGGGGCAGAGCCATAGGATGTTTGAAGGTGACTAGCTCTTCTGCAGCCTTGTGGGCCCTGGGCCACAGGGGCGTGGGGGATCCGTCTAAGGGACAGGAAGGGTGTAGTGGGCTAAGGCCTGAGTGGATGCGACTTGGGAGAGGCCTCCTTGGCTTCTGACAGAGTCTCAGGGGCCCGCAGACCAGACTCTACCCAGGGGAAATTCCAGGGCCCACTGCTGCTGCCCTGCGCAGAGACTGGGGTGGAAGGTAAAGACTGCAAGGAACCCAGCCTTCAGGGAACAAATGAAAATGGGAGGTCAGACCCCTCCCACCTGCATCTGCATGGGTGGGGCATTCCAGGGTTCAGGTCAGCTGAACTCTGGTGGGGCAGCGCTGCCTGTAGGTTCAGCGGCTGCAAGGCTCCTCCCTCCCCACTTGTGGGGTCCCTCCAGGCAGGGAAACCCAGGGCTCTGGGACCCAGTGTTTTACGATGTTTTCCTCTGCAGACGAAGGAGACCAGCGTTTTCGGGGCCTGAGGAAGGCTGACCGGGTGGGAGTGCCCCCGCCTCACCGCAAAGCGCTGGCGCGCAGGGGCGCCCTTGCCGCAAAGCAGATTCTCTTCCAAACTTCTCCCCTGGCTCCTGAGGGGGTGGGGAACTCAGGGCCCAGCCACAGTGAAGCTCGGGGTGCTCCTGGAACTCCCCCAGGCTTCCCACTGCCTCCCCGTGTGGGCCGGGGCTCCCACTGCCGCCGCACCCCTCGGCTTAGCGGGCGGGCGAGTGTCCCGGCTCTGCTGAACGGCCCTCAGGCGGGAGAGCGCCAGGAGAGAGAGACAGAGGACCGGGAAGGGGAAGGGGAGACGCGCAAGGCAGAAGCGACAAGGAGGGAGGGCGCGGGCCGGGACGGTGGGGCCCGCTTCAGCACCGCGCCGGCGGACAGCGCCCGCCCGGGCCGCGAGCGCGCCCCGCGGGGGCCGGGGAGGGGCGGGCTGGGCAGGGGGCGGCCTGGAGTGGGGTGCGCGCGGGAGCGTGGGTTACCTTCCCCGGGCCGGGGTGCTGGCGGGCGGGCGGGCAGTCAGTGGCGGAGCGCGCTCGGGCTGGCCCGGTCCATGTGGCGCCCCGGGAACTGCGGCGGCGGCTGAAGGGCACCGCGAGGAGGGCGCGTCACATGGAGGCGCACCCCGCCCCCCGCCCGCGTCCGAGCGTGACGACGAGGGCGGGGCCGCAGCTGCGAGGCGGGCGCCGGCGGGGGCCGGGGGCGGGGGCGACGGAGCCGCGCCCCCCTCTCCTCTCCCAAGCTCTGCCCCCTCGCCAGATGCGGTGGGGTCTCAGAGCCTCGCCTGCGACACCCGCCCGCCCAGGGGCTTAGAATCCCCGATACGCCCCCCCACCACCATCCGACCTCCTCAGTGTGGACCCGGCCGGGGGTCGCCCTCCTGCAGACAGTGTCCCGCACCCTCACGCCCCCGCCCGTGCGGGGTACCTCGCGAGCGCAGGTGGGACCCATACGTGTGCAACCCTCAAAAGCTCTTTCTCTTCCGGAGAGGCCTGGCGGTTGGGGGTCGCGGCTCCCCTCCCCATTCCACTCCGCCGGGGCGCGCGGGGGAAGGGGCTCCCGTCGCGTCAGCAACAGTGAACCCGGACGAGTGCCCCTGAGCGCTACCCGCGACCCCGACCCCGACCCCGCCGCTTTCCGGCCCCTCCGAATCCCAGGGCGGGAGAAGGGAGCCCCCAGACTCTGAAAACCCACCCACCCCTGGCCGAGAGAGAACGGCAGACCTGCCCGGACCTATTTTTCAGTGTAACAGCGTCCGAGAAAGGGAGGACGCCACCCTGAGTTTCATCTCAGTGGGACGCAGGCGGGAGACCCCCGCCCCCTCGGGCGGCCCGCGCGGCTGCGGTGGGGGGAGGAGACCCGCGCAGAGCGCGGCTGGGGCCGGCGGCGCAGAGCCGGGGGCCCCTCGCAGGGCAGGGACGCGTGAAGGTCACTGCAGACAAGGGCCGCTCCGCCCCGGCTGTCCCCGCAGCCCCGCCCCCGCTGCGGCCGCCCCCTCCCCCGAGCCTCCGGGATTTCCCCGCGGCAGAAGCCGCACTGCGGGGAGAGCCGGGTCGCCGCAAGGTCGGACGCTAAGCCTCCAGTCCCGCCGCCCCTCCCGGGAGTCGAGAGACCCCCCGGCTCGAAGCCGGGGTAGGCGAGAATTGCGGCGGGTGCTGTGGGGAGGGGTGCGGCTCCGCGGCGTGCCGGGTCTCAAAAAACAGCGGGGCTGAAATGTTGCTCCGGCTGCTGGCCCAGGGCTGATCTCCGGGTTGGTGGGCAGATAACGTTGGTGGACATTGCATTAACTTGCCACAGACCCCTCCCAACTGAGTCGTCAGGACTTGTTGGACCTGGGGTGGAAGGGGCGGCCCCTGGAGCTGCTTCTGCCCCTGCCCCAACCCCAGGGAGACCACACCCCCTGGTCCTCTCCGCCCCTCCCCTCAGCACCCCCGGAAGCTCAGACTCAACTCTGGAAGAGTTGCAGGCCTAGCCTGTTGGGCACCCTGCTACCAGCTCCCACCCCTCGATAACCATCTCCAGGCCCTACTGTGCCTGGCAGTGGCCTGGTAGGGGCCCAAGGGGAGGGTATGGAGGAAGTCAGCCCTTCTCCCTGGGAGTAAGGGGTCAGACTCCACTCAGTGGCCACTTTGGTTAGCGAGGTTCCTAGTGACCCTGGAGGAGGTCCACGTCCCAAGACATAGCCCTCAGGACATGCACAGCCTCTCCGGATCCCGAGGCCCTGGGTACATTCTCACCTTCTCCTGCCGACAGGTCCTGTCACTCAGATCTGGGCCAGGAGGTAGGGGAGGGTGGGGGTTGCTGCCCAAAAGGGGAGACTGGGGAGAGGACATAAGACTCAAGCCAGGGCTGCAGGACTAACTGCCCTGGCTGCCCGCCCAGAATGTGAGAGGTACCATCACATCTCATCTCTCCCCTGACCCTTCTTGAGAGGTGGCTTATAGCTCCAGGCCTTAAGCAGGTCTGGGGACAGGCATTCTGGGGTCTGCTGTCCCCAGGTGCATGAGAGTCTTGAGGGTGTGCCTTGAGCCCCCGCTCAGGATCTGCCCAGCCTGGCCTTTCCAGTGTCCTCAACCTGAGTGTGGATGCTAGAGGGAGAGAAGTCCCTTCTGCCCTCTGGAGCGTCTTCCCTCCACCCCTGCCACCAGATGGACCTGGAGGGTGAACCAGAGCTGATCTCCTGTGACCCCAGAGGTGACCTCCGTGGAATCCACAGCAGGCCCCCCAACCAGTGGCCCCTGGTACCCTCATGAGCCATCTGCAGGAGACCCCTGTTGACCTCAGAACAGCCAGGTTGGGGAGGGTCCTGCATGTGCCGTGACAGGGCCGTGAGGCTCATAGGACAGAGGAGCGCAGAGGTCCTCATCTCAGTGGGGGCTCCACAGCCCCACTGACTCCATGATCGGGACCTAGCTGAGCTCCACACACAGCCCTGAGCCAGGGGCCCACAGAGCTGTCTGGCCCTCCCAGTTTGTCCCCGTCCTCCCTGTGGGGTCACCACCTGTCTCTGTCGTTCCCCTCCTACACCTCCCACCACACAGTGATCCTCCTCATGTCTCACAGGTGCCCAGGCCCTGACCCTGGGGGTGCATGGCCCAATTAGGACTCAGATCCCCCTGGAGGAAATAGTCCGGGATCAGAGGGACTGGTGCCCCACTCCAGGAGAGGGAGATTGGGCAGCTTCGAGGCCCAGGAAGGGCCAGCTCCGGGCAGGTGGTGAGGACGTGAGGCGAACCGGCTGCAAATGCCCCTCCTTGCCTGGTCTGGTCCTGTGGTAGGATTTGTGGCCCTGTGAGGGCCCAGAAGAGGTCCTGCCTCGAGGCAGGAGCTTAGCAGGAAGCTTCCAGATAGCCAAGGAAGATCCGGAGTGAGTTCAGAAGGCACCTGGATGTGGGCGCCATCCATGACGGGCTCAGGGCACAGAGGAGGTGAATAGTGATGCCACTGGGGGCGGGGTGGATTTCGAGGAGCCAGCAGGTGGGGAAGGGTATCCCACTACGAGGTTAGCATTTGGGACATGTGTGTTTGGCCACAGCCAAGGCCTGGCGGTGGGACCCTGGCCAGCTGGCCCCCCAGGTAAACAGCCCTGAGGCCGGCCCTCTGCAAGCTCAGGAAATGCATTGCCCTCCAGATGGGCCCTTCAAGGCCAGAACACCTGACCCAAAGCAAGGTTGTGCCAAAGGCCACAGGATGCTGGGTTTGGACCCCCTGCCATTCCGAGTCCCCTTTGTAGCCCCCACTGAGTCACTCCAGATGGCAGAAGAGAGGAGCCGGGCACCCTGCCCCAGCCCTCCCCAGGAGCCCCTCTGCTCCCTCCAGGGAGGCCTGCACCTGCCAGGCCCATCTGTCCCATGGAGGGCCGGCCGTGGCTCCTGCACCCCAGGGCACTAGCCTGCTCAGGCTCAGAGAGGGCCCTGGAAGCACCTTCAGGAATTGCTGGTGTTGTTCCGTTTGGGGTTGGGGTCTGGCAGGGGGTTCAGGCCCTCAGGAGCAGCTGGGAGGGATTTTGGCACACATGGGCTTGCCCAGAAACCTCAGATGCAAGCTTAATGATGTAACCCACTGAACCCTTCGGTCCCCATGCTGCCGTCTTCCTGCCAGATTTCATTACTACTTAAAAGGTAATGACACAGGAAACGCAGAAGCAAAGTGAGACCACGGTTGTCTTTCATCAGAGCTAGGCTAGAACCATGGCTCTGAGAGCAGGGACCCTTGTGTCCCTGCCTGGTCCCATGACCCTTCGCTTGCCACCATAGGCAAGAGACACCTAGCCTCTAGGACCCAGCTGGCCATGGGGTCAGCACCTGGAGCTCGTCCCTTTGGGCTCCTGGGAATGAAGCTGGAGGTGCTGCCCAGCCTGGGGCGCCAGCTCATTCCGCAGACCCCTGTCCCATCCTGTGCTGGGGCACATGTGCCTGGTCAGGGTCTTGGGATGAAATGCACTCTCTTCCCAACCACCTGGTTCCGCAGAGGCCCTGCCCCCATCCCCAACAGAAAAGGGGGCCCCTAGGTCCCACCAGGACCCCCGTGGACCCGCTTTCCTGAGGAACTGGTTCAGGATCTGGGCTCAGAGCACAGTGATGACTCCAGCATCGTCTACCTCAGATTCTAGACTACCGGGTGCAGTCTGCCTTCCCCTCGCAGGGCCCCCTCCCCAGCCCAAGGTCATGTCCCTCCCCAGCTCCATGCCCATGTCGCCATCAGCCAGCGCCTTCGTCTCCCCAGGCTCCAGTCACAGCCATCACAGCCACCTCGCACACAGCCCCGGGAGGAGGCAGAAACAGTGGAGTCCCTGAATCACCCGCAGGATATCCTATCAGAACAGGGAGGCAGGCCTTTCCAAGGGGCTCAGAGAAGGGGGCAGTGTGGGGCTTGAGGGAAAGTCAGCAGGGGTGGTGAGGGGGCCCCCCCGCCTCCCACCACGGGCTGCTTGGCTGTAGCACTCCCCCTGAGCTCCGACACAAAACCCCTAGTGTGGGCTTGGATTCAGAATGTAGCCTCTCACTGGTGGCTGGGGGGTAGGGGCTGCACCAAGGCAGCCCCAAGGGGACATGGGCAGCCTGGGTGAGGGCCAGGAGGCTTGGAGGACGATGGGGCAGGGATGAGTCTGCTCCCAGAGAGGCCATGCTTCTGAAGACCTCTGGCCCCTGGAAGCACAGGCCTCTCACGGTGGGGACCTCTCATACCCCTCGCTGCAGCTCCAGAGCCCAGTGGGCTGGGCCAGCTCTCCAGTGGCCCTGGCCAAGTCTATGCCTGTCACACCTGGGTCTCTTCCAGTCACCAGGACAAATGTCCAGGCTGGGTGAATGCCCTGGGTCATCTCGAAGCCGTGGGGGGCATCTGGTCACCTCCACTGTTTGGGGGTGATATCCCCCCGGGGGCTCTGAGCTAGACTCTCTCTCTGACCAGTGGTCCCTCCCTGGAACCTGTCATGTGACCCCCACCGGACGACCTCCTTGAGCTGCAGACCAGATGTTCTTTCTCCACAAGTGGCCCCTCACGCTCTCCTGCCTACCCTCCACCCCCATCTAGTCACTCTGCACCACCCCAGAGGCCTCTTCTACCCTCCAAGAAGCCACCGCAACTGCCTCAGGGACCAAGCCCCATAGGTCTCTGTAACAGAACCTTCTTCCACACTGTACTTCCCAGCCCTGACCTGAGAGGACCCCTGCCCGCGCAGGCACAGGCATGAGGCCCAATGAATGGGGGCCAGCAGGGGTGCTGGGAGGGCCTCAGGCCCATGGGGGCAGGGGGTGTGGGCATAGGGTCCCTACAGGCTTGGTGGGTGGCCTCAGCCAGTGACCCTGGTCCAGCCAGGACTCGGCCAGCCAGCAGCTGAGCTGGCCCTTGTAGGTGAGCTTCAGGCGAGAGAAACCCCTCTTGGGAACACAAGCGCCAGACAGAGGCATGGCCCTGCTGGCTAAGGCTACCCAGGGGTCAAGAGACCCAGGTCCCCTGTTCAGGGACACCCGGAGTGCCTGCAGGGACACCCACTGGCTCACTCGGGGAAGAAGGTGCAGGTCTTAGCTGGACCTTCCTGCCTCCTGGGCCTCAACCTTCTGGCTGGGAAGGTCGGGTGGGTCGCTCTGTGCCTGTGTGACTGCCCTTCAGCCTGACTGTGGGGCGGCTCCTTCTCAGCGGGAGTCTGAGGTCTCTGTGGCCTAGGCCTGTGCCCAGCAAGGGCGCCAAGCTGGAGAGAGGGGTCGGCAGCCTGCAGTCCACCTCTGTGGGAACACTCACACCACAGCAAGCCCCATAGCCAGTCTTACCTCCCTGTCTCTACCCTGTCAACACATCCCTGCTTCAAGAGCTCCTGCGTGATCTGGGGTTGGACGGGGAGCCCCTTGCAGTGGACAGTCGGGGCTGCACCCACCCAGGCAAGTGGGGCCCTCTCAGGGTCCCAGGCCTGCAGGACCCTTGGATTCACCCCCAAGGGGGCGATGTACCAGGACTGCCCCCCAGTGGCAGAGTTCAAGACACCCTATGTTGCTCCGTCTACCCCTAGGGCCAACCTGAGACAGGGGTTCCCTCCCGCTCTGCCCACCTTCACCCCCTTTGTGCTAACTGCCTTTCTTTCCCAGCACTGTTCTGGGGCACTTGCTGTGAGTTAGGCAGGCAGAGGCTGCTGCTGGCCCAGCTTCTCCAGGGAGAGCAGATGCCAGAGACACAGCAGTCGCGGGTAGAAAGACCATGCAGGGTTCACCACACAGCCAAGTGATGGACACTGTTGACAGGGGGCGGGGGGCAGAGAAGGGGGACAGGAGGAATGGAGACTGGGGGCGGGTAACGGAGACCATGGGGATGGAGACCAGAGACTTGGGGGGGTACAGAGACCAGAGACTGGATGGGGGAGACAGAGCCTCGGGGTGGGTGGGAACCGGGGGGTACAGAAATGGGGGGAATGGACACTGGGAAGATGGAGACAGGAGACTGGGGAGCACAGAGACTGGGGGATGGGGATGGGGGTGGAGTGGACATAAACCAGAGACTGGGGGTGGGGGGAAGGTGGGGAATGGAGAAGGGGTGGGGGATGGAAACCAGGGTCTTGAGACTTGGGGGGATGGGAACTGGGGGGGACGGAGACCTGGGGGGATGGAGACGGGAGGCTTCATTAGCCCCCCTCGGGGGACATTTGGGCTTCAGGTAGAATGACCCAGTGTCCCCCAAACTGGAGGAACTGCATTCCAAGCAGAATGATAACAAATCCCGAGACCACCACGGGGGAGGGTCTACGTCGTGCCCATGGTGACCACACACCACCTGTCCAGCCCCAGGGAGGCATGTGGAAGCTGTGACCCCACCCAGGGCTCTAGAGAGGGAGACCCCCCCAACCTTACTGCACTGGCCCTAAAGCGAGGGCTTCTGTGGGAATCCTAGAGGACCCAATGCTCCCTCTCCAGAATGAGGAGGACTTCAGCCCTGGGGAGGGAGGCACTAGCAAGACTGCCTCCAGAAGAAGACAGGACAATGAGCACGGAAGGCATCCCAAGCCACAGGAAGCAGGCAGAAACTTCCTCTAGAGACGAAACATCCCCCTCGGCCACCCAGGGACCAGAGCTCCAAGCCAGCACAGGGCACGGGGTGGACCGCTGGGACCCCGGGGAAGAGGCAACCAGGCCACATAGACCTTGCCCTAGCCAACAGGCCGCAGGGAAGACTTGGAGCCAGCCCTGCTGCTGGCAAGGGGGCACTCACCTACCGCCCGGGGCCTGGAGTCCTGGCCTCAGTCTGCCAAGGGCCTGAGCGTCTGGAACCACCTCCTACCTGTCCCAGGGGCCTGTGTCCAGGAAGAAGATCCAATCCAGGCCCTGCCGCAGGTGGCCAGTGGAGGCAATCCTAAATCAGGGCCTGGAGCCAGAGCAGGTGACCTCCAGTGGCCCTTAGTGTCCCTGGCTGTGCCACTTCCTCTCCAAACTCTGCACACCGCCAATTCATAGCCTCTCCCCAAGGTAAGGCTAGAGGCCCCCAGCCCGCCCCACCCTCACCCACTTGTAACACGGTGCGTCACGGTGTCTTCCCCCTCAAGCCAGAGTCTCCCCAAACAGCTCCTGCCACACATCTTTGCCCCCTTCTCTCCAGCTCCTGGGAAGGGGTGAGCAGTGCCCAAAAGGTCAGAGGCTGGGTGGCAGCCATACCAACCTCCTGTCCTCAAAGACACCTGGACAGGACTGGCCAGGAGCTGGGTGTGGTGGGGACACAGCCCCCTAGGCTCCAGGGCTCCTTCTGTGACCTCTAGGGCCATGTGTGTCCTCAGATTGCTGTGAGGGAGCTCCCCCCACTGCATCCCCCTGGGGCAGCCGGGAGGCTGCTGGTCTGGGGACCGTCTGTCAGGCAGATTTTGCTACTTCAAAGGGCAGCTGGTAAAGATTTCACACAGACGACAGCTGGATTCCCTGCCTGACACTGAGCTGTGGCTGGGTGGCAGCCCCTGGATCAGCTTCCAGCCACGACAACTCACAGCAGAGCTCTGTCCTATAGGACAGGTGTCCCCTTTGCACGGACCCGTCAGCCCCTGGCCAGCACTGGCCTCATGCCCCCCAGCAGCTTTGGTTCTTGGCAGGTGAGCCTAGAGCTGGGACATATAGCTCTCGAAGGGTGGGAAGTGGGGGACGAGAACTGGAAGGCCAGACTCCCACGCTGACCTCAGCCCTTGTGGGCAGCTGAGGGGCAGTCATCTGCTCGGCCAGTCCCCACCCCGACCCTGTGGCCTCAACATCCCAGAGGCCCCTTGCCAGCCCACACAGATTCCCCAGGGCAAACAGCACAGGGGCTGTGCTGGAGGACTGTCCACTAGGGTGGACCCACCTGGACGTGGGTGTGAATGCCGCCTCGATATGAGCACTGGCTGTGGGGTCAGGCAGAACCAGTGTTGAAGGTACAGCTCAGGGCCGGGGGACCCAGCCAAGGGACCAAGCTTGCAGAAACCACTATGGACAAGGGCACAGGTGCCCCAGCGGGGAGGCAGGCCTGTTGAGGCCAGAGGTGTGGAGCAGCCACCCTGGGGGAAAGAGGCCAAGAGCGGTGGGGCTGTGGGAGCAGTGGGCTGGCCACAGCTGGACACGCCCGTCCCCAACACTACTCTCCCCACCAGACCAGGGCTCAGGACAGCCCTCAGCCCCAGGGCACAGCTTGCTGAGAGCTGGGTGGAGGGCTTCCTGGTAGAAGTCCTTGGGACCATGGTGGGCAAGGGTGGACGGTCCCTCTGCTTCTGAGACCCGTGTTTGGGCTGCATCTGAGCTGGAGAAGAGCTGGGCGTGGCCCATGCTCTCTGCTCTGACGGTGCCCCGAGGTCCTGTGTGTTGCTAAGGCTGCAGCGGAGCCTGGGGGCTGGGCACCCGGGCCCTCCTACTGGCCAAGGGTCACTGGCACCGGCGTCACTCAGGCCTTCCCGTCCTTCCCAGGCCTTCTCTGGCAGTGAATGCTCACCAGCCTGGCTCTGCCGGCCGGCTGCTTCTCTGGGAGGGCTCACAGCACCCAGGCCAACCCCATCCCTGAAGGGTGTGACCAGGACCCAACGGCTTAAGCCTCAAGGAAGGGCCTCCGCCCTGCCCTCATGCCTGTGCCCAGCGAGCGGATGGCACACGGTCACAGGTGTGAGCCATTGTGCGCCCCGACAGGAAGCCCCTGTCCAAACTGGCAGAGTAAGAAGGCCTGTGGAGAGACTGGCAGCTCCTCAGTGAGGACACAGAATCCCATGGGACGCAGAGCCAAACAGCCCAACTCCCCCAGTAAGGGGACAGATAAAGGTGTCCAGACAGTGGATATCGTCAGCCCTGAGGACACGTGTACGACGTGGATCTGCCCCCAAACGTCCCCTCCCTGCATGGAGGCCCCTGCCCCAGGTGCCACCAGGGAGCTGGGTCTGGACAACTGGGCTTGGTTCCTCCCGGAGATAGCCCTGCCTCTCGACCTCCAAGAAAACTGGGTCTGACCTGGGGACACCCCTGTTCCACCCTGACTGTTTGCCATCAACAACCCTGGGCGAGGCCACTAAGAGCCAGTGGACGCTCTCCGTGCTTCTGCACGGCTGGGTTGAGCTGAGCTATGGCCACACCTCTGGCCACCTCTGGGGGTCCCCGTGCCAGCCCCTCCATCCCGCCCCGTCCCAGCCAAGCAGAATGAAGCCTCCCCCTGCTCCAGCTGTGGGGAGCGTTCTTCCTCCCGGAGGGACCCCACCCAGCAGGAGTGGGCAGGGCAGGTGCCAGGCAGCAGGATTCGCTTGGGACAAGACCCTGTCCAGGCCGTCCTCACTGCCCAGGAGAGGCTCCCAGCCTGAGTGAGAGAGCCACAGGGCTCAGCTGGACGCCAGCACCAGACCTGTGTGTGCACGCCTTCTTTCTGCCCTTCTGGTGGCCAAGGCCACCCCTTCCAGCCGGCCTGCCCCACCAGCTGCCCTGTCACAGCTCAGCCAGCCACCGTCACCAAGACCAGGAGGCCCGGCCCAGGTTGTTCCTGGCAGGACCCATGGTACTTTCGGAGTCTGCCCACATCTGCTAGGGGTCCGAGCTAGCTTTAGTGATGGAACAGAGGGTCCCTCTTGGCCCAGAATTCTCAGCCCCACAGTCCGGTGTGGGGTGCATCTCCCAGGACCTTCTGCAAATCTGGGGACATAGGCCTGAGATCCCAGTGGTCACCCTACAGGCTGCAGGGAATGGGGTGGGGTCCCAGAAGTCTCTGAGGGAGGCCCTAGAGTGAGTAGACTTGGCTTCATGGCACCTGGGCCAGGAAGGGCAGGCTGAGCAGGGGCACCCCCGTCACTCCAGTGCCCTGTATATCCTGATGGATCTGCCCTGGTGGGACCCAGAACAGGGCCTTTATTTCAGGAACCCCAGGCAGAATGACCAGGCAGGAGGCCAGGGCAGCTGTGCTGGACCCCGCCCCTGTGAAAGGCCCCAGACTCAGGCCATAGGCCCCTGCAGGAATGGGAGCTCGGTCGTTATTTTCTGAGTGAGTATTTATTTCCCACAAATGGGCATCTGCCAGAAATGAGGCAGAAATAGAATTCAAGCCTGTTTTCTTTTCCTTTTTATTTTATTATATTTTATTTATATTATTTATTATATTTTATTTATAATATTAATAAATATTTTATTTATTTGACAAGAGAGAGAGACCCACAAGTAGAGAGAGAGGCAGGCAGAGAGCGCGGGGGGAAGCAGGCTCCCTGCTGAGCAGAGAGCCCAACATGGGGCTCGATCCCAGGACCCTGAGATCATGACCCGAGCCAAAGGCAGAGACTTAACCCACTGAGCCACCCAGGTGCCCCTTTTTCCTTTTTCTTCTTCTTCTTCTTCTTTTTTTTAAAGATTTTATTTATTTGTCAAAGAGAGAGAGGCACACACACAGAGCGCACAAGCAGGCAGAGAGGCAGGCAGAGGCGGAGAAAGAAGCAAACTCCCTGCCGAGCAAGGAGCCTGATGCGGGACTCGATCCTGGGACCCTGGGATCATGACCTGAGCTGAAGGCAGTGGCTGAACCCACTGAGCCACCCAGGCATCCCAAATCCTTTTTCCTTTTTAAACATTTTATTTTTTCAAAGTCATCTCTACCCCCAATGTGGGACTCAAACTCACAACCCTGAGATGAAAAGTCACACGCTGCACCAACTGAGCCGACCAGGCCCTCCTCAAGGCTGTTTCTGCACTGGAGCCAAGAACACAGGCCACAGTGCCCGAGCGTGTGCCCAGCATTGGAAGGGCCCCCCTTGGCAGGAAGACACGGAACCACGCCCAAGAAGCCCCAGGAAACACACAGTAGGAGTTGGCAGGAACGAGGACAGGACGAGTCACTAGGCACGAAGACAAATCCACAAACACTGTGGCCAGGACCCCAGACATGGGGCCGAAAGGCTGCTGGGTGCAGGGTGACGCCTGCAGTCTCGGAGCAGGCAGGGAGTGGGGTGTGGGGGTGTACTGTGTGGGCTACACATCCAGCAGAGCGATGTCCCTCCGTGGCCCCAAGGACACCAGTCCCTGGGGGTGGGGGCACCCTCTGCAGATCTGGGGTGGGCGTGGCGTCCTGGGTTTATAGATGGGGGTAGCCTGGGGAGGCAGCTCCTATGCTGGGTCCCTTCTCTGGGTCCATTTCCAGACCGGGAACCCTGTGGCCCCCATCAGACGCGTGCCCCACCCCCACCCCAGGGCCCATGAGGGTCTAGTTGTCCTTATCACTACAGCCCCACGGTCAGGGGACAGGCCTGGGCACTGGAGCAGCCCCCACACTGGGTCTGTGGCCTGTAGGCTGAGCTCTGTGGGCCAGGCAGGTGGAAACCTCTGGAATATCACTCTTAGACAGTAAGTTAGGGCCGCTGCCAAGGGCAGAACCTAAGGGGGTGTGTGGGCTGCTGCAGCCCCCCAAGAGGGCAGCATAGGCTGGGGAGGGGCTCCTGGAGGGCCTGGCCCCGGCACTGGGTCCAGAGTGGCTCGGATGTGAAATCTCTACATCTATCTAGGCCGCTCGTTATTTGTTAAAAAAGCTAGACACTAAAAATAGCCTCGAATGCATAACACACACAGGGAGCCTGCCCGCACCAGCCTGAGTCACTCAGCGCACCCTGGGAACCCATTACCTCTGCACCCGGATGGCGCCGAGGCCCAGACGCACCTTGTCCCCAGCCCTCTGTCCAGACTGAAAGTTGTGGGGGTGCCAGGGGGTGCGGAGGGGGCTAAGCCCCAGGACCAGAAGGCAGGCAGGGTCCCCGCCCCCGATCTGGTCCTGCTGCCACAAGACCCACCATGGGACCGCAGGGCAAAAAGCCGGAGCCTCTCCCTCCTCTGAGCCCCGGGCCTTGCACGCAGCACAACCACAGGTCTGGTGAGTCTCAGGCCAACGTGGTCCCTGGTGGGGAAGGTGGGGTCTGGGCGTCCAGTCAGAGCATTCAACTCTAGGTGCGGCATCTATGTGGGGGGCATCGGTGCTGGGCTCGCAGCAGCTGGACACGAGCCCTCCGCTGTTTATAGGCGGACACTCAGACCTCACTGACCCCTGGTTTAAGTCCATACCAACGCCTGCATCCCACCCACGCAACAGGCCGAGGGATGGAGGCTGACCTCTCCAGTCCATGGAGTCTTCCTTCTCTCTGGCATCACACCGGACTCCGAAAAGAGGGACCAGACACGGGCTCCCGGAGGCCTGCAGCACCAGCTGGACTGAGGGGCAGCTGTGGCCCAGGCAGCCCAGGGCAGGAGCAGGACGACCCCAGGAGCTCGTAAAGCCACTTCTGACCAAAGAACGCTCTGTGCTGACAGATGCTCCCCTAAGCCCACACATGCAGCGACCACATGGGACCAGACACCTGGTGCTTCCTCAACAGGCTTCTCATAAAGGAAAGCTCTTGTTTTGAATTTCACCATCTGAAAGGCCCATGTCTGCCCCCCTCTGTGGAGGAGGGGCCCAGCGGGACGTGGACATGGGCCAGCATCATTCTGCTCTGGCCACGTGCAGTGACCGTGGGGCCTGTCCAGAGCTCACGGTGAGGGCCGGACCCCCAGACCCAGGCTGCCCGGAAGCCCCGAGGCCTGAATCCGCTGCTCGCTGGCTGGGGTTCCTGTGCTCCTCTCCGTGGTGGGGGCCGAGATCACCCCAGAGAAGGTCACACGACGCCAAAACAAACGTCATCAGAAAATAGTTTAATTCTGTACAGGTGGCGGCCAGGCTGACCACACATAGCGGGTGTCACGCACAGGCTTGTGGGAGGCGGGGGGAGAGCTGAGCGGCGCACTCTACCACAAGCAGAGGCGCCCTCGAGGCAATGGCCACAGGACAAAACGAAATGAATCACAAACCGTGACACTTATGGGGGTAGCGTAATCAACATTTCCTTCGGGACCAAAAAAGAAAAGGAAATTCAGAGGCTTTGGAATGCTTTTTCTTCTCATGCCAGGGAGCGGCGTCTGTTCCAGTCCACTGAGGACGGTGGGCACAGCAAGCCAGGTTGGCCACACCAGCCCACGCCATGACAGCCACGGACAGGACCTTGGAGGTTGAGCTCAGCAGCTTCTGGCTCCGTGAGCCAAACGCACAGCCTCAACCACAATGGGCTTAGAAGAGGGGCCGGGAGCCCTGGCTCTCGAACTCGGCCCACGCGTCATTCAGCTCCATGAAGATCATCTTGGCGTACTGCTCGTAGGGCTGCCCTGCGGCCTGGGGGCCAGACCAGTGGGGAGGAGGCCTTAGGCCTGCTGCCAGCACCCCGATCTTCCCACCCCCGATCCTGCCCCCACCCCCCGGCCCAGTGCTCACCTTGTCCGGATGGACCACCAGCACGGCCCGGCGGTAATGTTTCTTCACCTGCCCCGGGCTCACCAGGTCAGCCATGCCCACAGGCGTCCAGCGGCTCTCACCATCCCACAGCACGGTGTGCAGGGTGGACAGCAGTGCACGGATATTCCTCTCCTTACCCTCGGTCCACTCCAGGAGCTGCAGGGCGCACAGGTGCTACAGAGAGATCGGGGCAAACGCCCCCCTGCCCCCCAAGTTGCTCCACACAGCATCCACCACACGGAGCAAGGCTCTGACTGTGAGATGCTCAGCCTGGACACAGACCTGACTGTCCACCCCTGGCATGGTTCACACCACTCCCTGGGCCCAGCCACACACCACACAGGACTGGATGGCCTTGCAGAGCTGCAAGGCAAAGCCCTCCTGGGGAGAGGGCACCCCGTGGCAGTGCCTTATCTCAGGCCAGCCCGGACAGCAAATCGCCCTCATCACCCCTGTGCCGTCTGGGGTTCCATCCGGTCAGGTCTCCAGAGCAGCGAGGCCCTTAATCACCCCGAAACATGTCCAAAAACACAGGTTAAATGTCAAGGGAAGCTGCTGCTGTCTCCGCAAGCATGCTGACCACAACCCTTTCATGTCTGAGAGTCAGAAGCCTCCCACAGTGGCTGCTGGCTGGCTCGGGGTGCAGGTCAATCCTGCCCGCAGGAACCCCCTCTCTGTAGACCTGGGGTGGCCAGCACCCCCTCACCTTCAGCTTGAGTGGGTCGGTGTCCCGCGCCTGCTCCTGCCTCCGCATCTCGGCCATGGTCCTTGGCCCCTTCCTGTCAGCCTTGGAGGAGAAGCCCTGGTCGGACAGCAGGTCCTCAAAGTCGCTCTCGGACACTCTTGGCTTCTGACCTATGGGCAAACGGAGGCTTGGCCAGCAGACAACACTATGGGGGTCCCACCCATGGGTGCAGGCTGGGTGAGGCCCACCCAGAGGACAGGGTGCTGTCGGGACACCTCAGAGGAAAGGCTGTTCAGAAACGGGCGGCCTATCTCTGTGCGGCACACACCACAGCCCACAGCCTGCAAGACTGTTTGGAGGTCAATGACGCTTTGAGATTGAAGGACAGCCACGCCCGTCACCTCCTGGGGTTAACCCAGGTGTACCGTCCCCATGACAGACAGGGCTGCGGGCTCCTGGAGAGCGTGGGTCTGGTGGCCATGGCCAGGCCCCAGCATCTTCTTCTAGTCCACAGGAGCCCCCGCTGAGGGAACAGACCTGGGCCCCGTGAACACTCTCCCCTAGGTTGGGCCACGAGGTGGAGAACAGGGCAGAACACTAACTACTTCCTAGGAACCATGAAGAAGCCACCCAAGGACATGAGGAGGACTTACCGAAGCTGGGGGCACGGACCCCCCTCTCCTCTCGGCTGCCGATCACACTCAGGTTGGCGGCATAGTTGGGCCTCGGCTGTGCACTGGCTTTTAGGGGTGGCTTGGCCTGGGGGGGCCGTGGGGTGCCCTGGGCTGGGGGCCGACTTGTCTGCTGCCAGGAGCTGCTGCCGGTGGGAGGAGGGACTGTTTTGGGCCCGAAACCCCCAGGGGCAAATCCAGCAGGTGCACCTGGGGAGATAGGTCACAACAGGGTGAGTGTCTAAACGTGTGATGGCTGTCGCGTCCTGGAGAAGCTGCTATGGACAGGGGCACTGCCATCACCAGGACTTCATGTCCACGGGGGCTGGGGACAGTGGGGACACTCGGAGACAAGCGCTGGGCCTGCCTCCCCACTCGCCCTCAGAAGGCACGGCTGCTTCTTGGAACAGACACCCAGCGAGCTGCACAACCAGCACCAGGCCCCCAGGTCCTGGCTCCATGGCCAACCTGCAGCAGCAAACACAGCCACACCAGCGTGCATGCGTGCATGCGTGTGCGGCGACCACATGCAGGGACGCGTGTAAGCGAGGTCAGACACTCCTCTATGCCCCTCCCCGGGGCCATCATTCCGAGACTGCTCCAGAGTCGGGATCAGAGCACAGGCTTTGCAGCTGGTGCTTCTCACGCAGGACCTGCTCCTTCTCACTGTGAGCAGCTATTTTGGGCAGAGATGCAACATGGTGTGTTCACTCCCTGACCCCTGGGAGGGCGTCATGGCTGCTCCCGTTTTGGGCATCGCGAAGCCACGATCAACATGGTGTGCAAAATTTTGCTGTGTCTCTGGAATAAATGGTCGTTGCACTTTTGTGGGAAACCAGTGAGCCATCTCAGACCCCCACCAGCACCTGGGGCCACACTGCTTCTACCGTGGCCGCACCCTGGGGCGGCCCCAGCCAGGTGGCCCCGTGCTGGGCACCCAACACCCCCTCCCACATTCTAAGCTGATGGCTCTGGTTGTTGCGGTGCTCACGTATCCGAGGCATCTGTCCGAGAGCAGACACCTGGCTCAAAAATGTGTTTTCCGCATCCACAGCTTGTCCTCCCCACCCCTCAGTCAGCACACTCCAGGATGACGACATGCCCTGTGTCATTCCCTCCGCTGTGCTTTGTGGTGACATGCAAACCATGCCTGGGTTCCAGAGATGACCTCCTCCATGTTCTCCTCCTCCAAGAGCTCAAGTGTCTCTTGTTCATGTTTCAATCCAGGACTCATGCCGAGCTGCCTGCTGTGAGGCGTGAGGGTTAGCGTGATGTCACTTGTCTGTCGCAGTGGCTTTGCCCCTCTGTCAAAAATCCGCTGGCCTTGCATGTGTGGGTCCACTCGTGGGTCCCGAGTCCATTCGGCTCTGATACCATGCGGTGCTGGGTTCAGCACCTACAGCGTAAGCCCGAAGCTGGGCGTGGGGTGGGTGACACTCCCATGCTCCTTTCCGTTACGAAATACTCTAGCCACTCGTGGTCCTGACATCCCAAGTAAATGTCCCTATGAGCTGGTCCGCGTCCTCGGCTGCCCGTATCAGCTCCTCACCTGCAGCCCCATCACACAAGCCCATCTTGCTTGCTGTGAACAGCCTTCCCTGCGCTGTTGACAGGGGCGCCAAGTGCTCTTGCCAGGCCCATGATGGGGCTGACCCTGTTCCCCGGTCGCAGAACGTTCCTGGAATAAACCCTCCTTGGCTGCAGTGCACAACTGTGTGAGGACAGTTCCCTCTGCCAGTTGTTTTGATCAGAGTCTCTGTCTACATTCATGAGAGACACAGCCCTGCAGGGGTTTTTTTGCACAGACTCTGGTTTTGGTCATCAGGGTATCACAAACTTCCTAAAATTGACTGGAAAAATTTCCTCCTCTTTCTACTTCCTGGAACACACTGGCGAATCAGTATGAATTCTTGAAACATTTGGTAAAATTCTCCAGGGAAACCGTCCACGTAGCACCGGAGATTCCCTTCTGGGAGACTTCCAAGTGTGAATTCGTCTCCCTCCCAGTTACGGGGATATTCCCACAACGTGCTCAGCACTCGCGGGTTCTCCTGGAGACCCGCTCTGAGGACACGACCAATGTCACTGCCCACGGCCCTCGTACCCTCGCCATCCTCAAGGTCTGCAGGGATGTTCCTGTGTCCTTGCTTGATCATCCTTTCACTCTGTCCCTCGTAGAGCTTTGTCTGCGATTTTACTGATTTTTGAGCTCTCTTGATATTTTAAAAAAATCAGATTCTGTTTCATTAGTTTTCTACTTCACGGATTTTGGCTCTTTATTACTTCCTTCCATCTGTTTGGGCTTATTCTGCTATCTTTTCAGACACCCCCAGGCTGACAAGAAGGCC
Source organism: Lontra canadensis (assembly GCF_010015895.1). NCBI lineage: Eukaryota > Metazoa > Chordata > Mammalia > Carnivora > Mustelidae > Lontra > Lontra canadensis. The sequence goes on along the minus strand of NW_022630995.1, from coordinate 67,365,079 downwards.
GCAAGCACCCGCTCAGTGTCTTTTGCCCAGTTTAGTGCACCCTCCTGTTTCCTAAATAACTCACTTACTGCTCAGCACTGAAGCACATGAAGACTGACCGTTATCCTCCCGTCCCTGGTTTCCAGTCCATGTGGTTGGGGGACCTCTGCAGTCTTGACAAAGGCTCAGGAGTGCCTGGGAGTGGGTGTGGTCCGCGCTCCGGCTGGGACCACTACAGGGTGCAGGGCCCTGCCAGCAGGGGCACCCCCAGCCACTCCATCACTGTGCCATCCTCACATCCAACCCTTCGTCCAGTGGCCTGATCACTCGAGGACTCTGACATCTACAACCAGAGTCTGACTTTGTCTATTTCTACTTTCCTTCCATCCTTTCATCAGGATCGCCTGTTTCCTGAGGGCATGTGAGGCCTGGGGCCGTGCTGCAGCCCTGAGGGCCAGGCTCCAGCCCAAGGATGTGTCACTCAGGACCTGAAAGGTCTGACCCCCGCAGCAGGAGGCTCTGGGCAGCCCACCCAGTGTGAGCGGCCAGAGAGACTGCGCAGGCACAAAAGGCCAAGGGCAAACCCACACTCCCAGGAATGCCCTCAGAGACATGGCGCAACCTGAAGCGCCAGCAGCTAATCCAAGAAGGAAAGCCACAGGGCTCAACCAGACTGACTCGGGGCGAGCCCCGACGTAGCAGAGACGGGCGGGGGAGGGCAGGCGATCCTGCAGGCCCAATGCGCGTCTCAAGAGGGGAACAAGAGTACAAGATGCCAGGAGTCTTCCCAGCACCAAGGAACATCGTCTCCAAACCAAACTGAAGGCTGACTAGGCACTGCGAGGGGCAGCAGGGAGCGGCCACGAAGCTCCCATGGGAGGAGAGCTCTGTGGCCTGAGGCCCGATGCCCTGAGTAACGAGCCTTCCCAGCAGACATCTTTCCAGCCTGGAGTTTCACCTGCTACCTGACTGCCAAGGAATAAGGAACCTGCTTGGGGACTCTCGGTCTTGATACTCAATGCTCCACATGCATCTGGAGATAACAGAGGGACCCTGAGGACATATCCCCAGGAGATTCAAGGCCACAGGCAGCAGGCATGGGCACTGGGTGCAGGTGGTTCATCCATCCCTCCATGACTCCAAGTGCCTGTGTCCCACATGTGCCTCATGCCTCCCGGTGTTAGCTTGGCTCACAAGCCCCTATGAGGGGAGCAGGGCCACCGACTGCACCCTCCTGCCAGGAGCCGGTACTCTGGGCCCCACATGTCACCTTGGAGGCCAGAACTGAGGTCACCGAGGTCTGCAAACGGGTCCAGGCTCTGAGACTTGGTCCAGCTAGCCGGGGGCCCAGGGGCAGCAGGCTGGCCTCCTGAAGAGAAGAAGGGACCTGGAGAAGGGCAGAGGGCATGAGATGGTGCAGCCCCAGAACACTCCTGAGGCCACACTCGGTTACTGTCTGCGCCCCACCAACCCCAGACACAGCTGTACATGCAGCCAGAGCTGCCTCCTCACAGGAGCTAGCCTCCACGTCACGTGGCTCTGATCCTCAAGTCCCACTTCCCAGAACCCACGTCAAGTGTGAGTGTGCTTTATGCTGTTCCTCACAAGAGCAAAAGCTAGTCAGTATTCTAACTGTGAGACACAGTGGGGTCTGAAAGAGTTACCACTGTGCACCCCATGACGGAACATTATACAGTTGTTACAAGTAATTGCTGTTCCTACATAAAGAGTTCTTACAAATCGATTAAAAATTAGTTGAATTTCAAGGATGCCTGCCTGGGTGGCTCAATTGTTAAGCATCTGCCTTCCGCTCAGGTCATAATCCCCGGGGTCCTGGGATCAAGCCCCGTATCGGGCTCCCTGCTCGGCAGGAAGCCTGCTTCTCCCTCTCACCTCCCCCCTGCTTGTGTTCCCTCTCTCTGTGTCTCTGTCAAATAAATGAATAAAATCTTTTAAAAAAAGAAGTTGAATTTCAGAGATGCCTGCGTGCCATAGTTGGTTGAGTATGACTCTTGGTTTTGGCTCAGGTCATGATCTCAGGGTCATGAGATTGAGACCCAAGTCAGGATTCTTTCTCCCTCTGCCCCTCCTGTTCATGCCCTCTCTCCCTCTCTCTAAATGAGTAACATTTTAAAAAGCTGAATTCCCTCCGTGAAAAAAGAAATATGAATAACTTAAAACATGCAAAATAATAGCTGACTTCCTTCCTAACGAAAAAACGCAAATCAAGAGACAGTATCTCCAAAGTCCCCATCTGGCCCTGGGGAGAGCCTCAGGCTCGGGGTTGCTCCTGGGCAAACACAGCAGTGAATGGTACTAGGAGGGGACACAGGTCACAGGCCTGCCCCAACAGCTCACTACTGGAGCATTCCTGAGAGGACAGGGCATGGCCCCACAATGCCAGATACGGCACAGACCCCCAGGGGCCTCCAGGAGGCAGAGGAGCCACGGGACACAGGACAACACCAAGGAGTGCTATGGGGACCCTTTGCATCACCTCCCACTGAGGCCTCCTGGCTCACACACTCCTCTGGGAGTGGGCTCCCACCTGAGAACCAGCCTCCATGGGGCTGGGCTCGTACCTTCTGCAGTGGTCGAGGGGGTCGGCGCCTCGGCCCAGGCCTCCCAGCCTCCTAACAGATCTGGGTGGCTGGTCGAGGCTGTCATCTTGCCGGGCTCCGCCGGTAGGTCCCCTGGAAAGACAGCAGTGCTACCCCGGGGTAACCCCTGTTGGGGGCAGGCAGCAACAGCCTCCTCTGTCCCCCTTCATGTGTGAGCAGGGCTGGGCTCACACCCCACCAGGGTCCCGAGAGAGCTGCTCTGGGCTTGGCCCACACCAAGCCGCTTTCTTTTTCCTCGGAGGTCCAACGACATGTCACGTGGTCCCTGAACTAACCAAGTGCATAAGGAGGTCAGCAAGCAGAGCCGCCATTCACAGAGCAACAAGCGTCCACACATCTTCAAAGACCCCCCTCCACCCTGTGGCTAGCCGCATGGACTCACGGCTAGGTGCTGGTGCCCCCAGAACTGCCTTTTGCCCTCCTCTGAAGCCCCGCATGGGGAGGACAGCTGCAGGCTGGTCACCTTGCCAGGGGAGGGGGAACCCAGAGCACCCCTTCGTTGGCCTAGGGCCCGCAGGAGGTGACCATGCCACCCACCTTGGCAGGCCCCGACTTCAATGCTTACCCAGGTGCAGGAAGTCAGTGCTGCAGGCTGGGGGTGGGGCGCTGTGGGTGGACGGGAAGGATGCAGGGGCCGTGGCAGGAGATTCCGAATTAAGAAGTTCACCGAAGAGGTCAGGCTTGGAGCAGAGCTGGCTGCCTGAACCAGATGGCAGTAGGAGAGGATCAAACGGGTCGGCTGCTGAAAAACACCCAGAAAGTGGGCAGATTGGAGGCTCTGTGTGGTGCCTTCGGCCCCAGGTATCAGCCTCAAGGTCAAGCAGGTCCCAGCCAGCGCGACAGCCCCTCAGACCCAGGCTGAGGCCGCACCATCCGCTCCAAGGCGGCGCCGGACGCCAGAAGGGCCTCACCCTAGACTCTCCCAGGAGAGGCAGACTGTGAGAGGAGGGAGAGGGAGTGCCTCAGGGGCCCTGGGAGTCTGCCCGCAGAGCAGCCAGCAACTCCAGCAGGTAGCCGAGGGGCCAGGCGCTGACACTCCCCGTTCACTGTCAGGAGCCCCTCCCAGGGAACCCTGACAGCATGGCCAAAGGACGAAGACCCTCTCCTCTATTTCCCCACCAGACGGAGTAACGTACCAGCTGCAGCCTGCCCTTCCTGGGGCGGGCTCTGTGCGCTCAAGGAAGGGGCCGGGCTTGCGAAGAGCAGGGGGGCCTCTCCACCCAGCAAATCGCCTGAGGGGACTTCTGGAGCCGTGTCAGGGGCCCCCAGGAGGCAGTTGAGCAGGTCAGCAGTACTGGGGGCTGCCCCACAGGCCTGAGAGGGAGGTGCCAACCCCGCCTCGGAGTTCAGCCCCAGGAGGTCGACACTGTCCTCCTGCAGCGTGGGCTCCTGCGGCGTGGCCGGTGTGACCGCGTCAAAAATCAACTCTCGCTCTTGCACCCTCGCTGCCGGGCCTGGTGTGTCCTCGTCAGCTGCGTCCCTGCTCTCTGCTGAGAGCGTCGCTGCTTCCTCATCAGAAGGCTCACTGCCCGCTGCATCCTCGGCCGGGGCTGACGCACTCTCCTTGGCAAAGCGACCTTCGGGGCCCGTTTCAGGGTCCTTCTCCTCTGAGAAGAGAAGCACAGTAGACAGGACGGCAGAGTGAGGCCTTGCCGGAAGCCGCAAAGTGGAGGGTCTGGGAACAGCTGACCCCAGAGAAAGCGTTCAGGCCTGAGGGGAGAAGATGTCGCCTGCATGGCAGGCTGGATCCGATGGCTTGGGGGCACAGGGTCCCTGGAGGGGGCCCGCACCCACCGTGCCAATCTAGCGTGTGGAGGAAGCGGCTGCTGTCCGTGCTGCTGCTCTGCGGTGAATCGGACTCTGTGGGCTCGGCATCCAGAGAGCCGGCATCAGCATCGTACTGGGCGGTGGAGCCAGGCTGCCTGGGGAGCTCTGGCTTCCCTGCCAGGGAGAAGACCACGTCAAGGACCCAGCCCACAATGCCACCACCGCCTGCTGTGGCCAGCCAGGTGGCTTCAGGGCCAAGGCCCCGGGTTGCCAAGCGTCTCATGGAGTGGCCAGGCCACACGGCCGAAGCCCTGAGGAACCTGCACTGACCACCAGACAGGGTCCAGTCCGTGAGCAGCTCCCAGTTCGCCCAGACATGGCCCCATGCCACTCATGTGGACACAGACACTTCCCAAGGAAGAGACCGTAAGATGAGCAAACTGAGAACGTGAAGACGACCATGTCGTCGTCAGGAAGTGAGATCACACGCCCTGCCCGATGATGGATGCGTGTAGCCCTTCTAAATGCTTTCGAAACAGCCAACCCGGCGAGCGACTGCCTGCCCTGCTCTGCCCTGCGGGTCCAAACAAAGCCTTGACTTCTTCCAGGTATGCTGAAAACAGCACGCAACTCCAGCCTGACCCACGATGACCCCGAAGGTCAGGTGCCGCCCAGCATCCTGGGGTTCTGGGAGCAGCCACAGAGGCGTGAACCCGGGAAATGCGAGCACGTTGGGCATGAAAGCTGGTGTCGGGGAAGGTCCCAAGTCGGGGCTCTGGGCCGCCTTCTGCCCATGCACAGCCGGACCCCGGGATGGGGATGAGCTCAGCCCCCAGGAGTCTCCAGTGGCAGCAGCACCACCACCTACATGTTTGGAACACAAGAATCTCACCAAATTTAGAGAGAATGTCTTGCTGCTCCTCCCGGCTGGAAAACAGGATTTTGGGGTTCAGTCCCCTCATGCTGGTGCTCTCCCAGGGTGGAGCCTCCCGGCTGGGCCTGTCTCTGGGCTCCACCTCCACCTCCAGGTTCACTTGGAATAAATCCGGGTATTTCTCCTGAATGTCACACGCGTCTAGGTCATACCTACAAGGGGAGGCCAGATGCCAGTTAGGAAGGACTTTTCACGGTCAGTCAGCCCATGTTAACCAGAAAGTGAGCATGAAGTGGCACGTGTGCTTGCCGGGGCAGGTGTGCCGGCAGGACACGGCCCCTCTGCTGTGGGAGTGTGGGCGGCCCTCACCCCCAGCCCCGTGATCCAGATCGGGCACTCAGGGACCTTACATGTGCGTTTCCATCAAACAACACTGTCCACCCTGCCAAAAATCCCCAACTGCTCACAGGTGCCCGTAAAACCAAGAGCTCTGGGGAGGGTAGCAGGGCAATGGGAGGCAGAGCACGCAGCTGGCGGGAGAGGAGAGACAAGTTACGCCAAGACCCGGTGTAGGGGCATCACTGCAGGGTCACCGTCAGATCACTGAATTTGAGTTCGGGGAGCTCCGAAGCTCTAGGGAGTCCAGCATTTCCCCTGTGTTCCCTCAGGTCATCTCAGACAATGTGCTCACAGACCATGCTGCTGAGGCCCATTCCTCAGCAGGGCAGCAGGCTCCCAGCCTCCATGTTCTTTTAAGTCACCTGACGTCTCTGGGCATTACTTATTTCAAAAGGGGCAGCAGGTTCCTTAGTGACCCAAGCTGTGGAGGGAGCCGCCCTTGGTCCTCTGTGACATCTGCAAGGCACCCATAGCCCAAAACGAAACACAGCCACCGGGCAGTGGGGCTACGGACATGGAGGCAGACTGGGTGGTCAGTCTGGGTAGAAAAGCCTGGCAGACTTCAAGTCTTACTTCCAGGGACTCAAAGAAATAAAGTAAGTGAGCAGGTATGACCCTAATGTGGAACATCACTGGTTTCAATCCTTCCCACTCTTCTAGAGACAAAACCACCTTTGTGCGAGGGGAGGACACCCAACAGGGCAGCTACGTGGGCAACAACAGCCCAAAGCCGAGCTCCTCTTGCTGGGGCAACAAGGGCAGGAGCAGAGCTCCTCGGGCTCTCAGGCCACCGTGCACTTCCTCCCTCTCTCTACCGGGCACCCATAACAAGGAGACGACGTGGGTCACCACACCACCAGGCAGGAGTGGCTTCCAGGGGAACCGCAGGGATAAGACCCAAGGCAGCGATGTCAGTCAAGGGGGAGTCCAGCAGCCAGCAGGAGCCAGGGGAGGCCTAGACCCCCATCCACAAGGAAGGAGCGAGGCAGGGGTCCACACAAAGGAGCACATGACCTCTGCAGGCTCAGCTCTGGGGGCCACAGGGCCTTGGGGGCAGCTCTGGGCACCACGCTGGTGAACCCCCCTCCCCCCCTCCCCACCCTGCCTCATCCCTGAGGATGGCCTCTGGGGCTCGGCCTACCCAGCTCACCCCACAGGCCAGTGAGGGAACAATGAGGGTCTGTGAGCAGGGCCACTACCCCCATGACCCCGCCCCGCAAAGCAGGAGGCCATAAGGCCCAGGCCTCACTAGATGGCAGAGAGGGGCCCAGGTCTGGAGAATGCGAGACCTGGGCAGCCACAAGCAGTGGTTCCCAGAGCTCCTCCCCAGCTCTCCTTTCATCCCTGGAAGGACGCTTCCAGGGACGAAAGGTGGGTGGTAGGTGTGCATGCGTGTGAGACGAAGGGGAAAAATGGCCAGCTGGAATCAAAATGCCCCCTGGGGCATCTGGGGGGTACTGTCAGTTAAGTGTCTGACTTGGTCTCGGCTTAGGTTGTGATCTCAGGGTCATGAGACCGAGCCCTACACTGGGCTCGTGCTAGGTGGGGAGCCTGCCTGGGATTCTCTCTCCCACTCGCATGTGCTCTCTCTCTGTCCCAAATGCCCACTGTGCCGACCTGTCCCACTACCTGAGCCCCTCCGCCTCAAATATAAGGTGTGCATACCCACCACGGACTAGGAGCCAGGTGTCTGAGGCCCTTACGCGGGACTCTAACAAGGTAACGAATCTGGGAACATAAACTAAAGAGCCCTGGGTGAGTCAAGAGGATTATCCCCGACTGCGTGTATTTTGGTTTTATCTCTAACCCCAGACGATGGACTTCCCCCAATCACCTCCGACCTCAGTGCCTAGCAGAGCACTCCCATGTCCTAGGTGCTCTCTGCGTCAAAGACCAATGAACACCCATTCAGCTGTTCATTCCATATCCAGTGTGTCAATGGCTACATTCTAACAAGAAATGCACCAGGTCAGTCCCCAGGTCCCAGAGGTGCACGGTGGCAGCTGCCACAGCCCACTGGAGGCGTCACCTGCTGGATTGTAAGCACGCTCAGAGGCGGGGAGAGACCCAGGACTGGAGTACAGTGTGGCAACCCAGCCGTGGAGGAACCACATCGCCCGCCAGCATCCAGCGCACGGCACTCATTTCCACAGGGTGCACAGCAGGCGGACACTGTGCCCCTGACCCTCCTGACCTCTCCCACGTGTGACATCCACATACTTGGCAAATTTCACAGTCGTTGCATTCCGAGGCACAAAGCCTGTGTGGAACTGGACCTGGAACATCTTCATGGACGCCACCTGCAGAGAGGGTGCAGACAGGAGATGCTTGAGCTGGGGAGGGCACGTCACGTGCTCACACCTCACACACACGCTTCCCGACTGACGGGCTGAGAAGCCTGATGCACAGCGCCCTCCTGACAAGCAGCTTCTCAGGGTCTGAGGTAGGGCAGCCTCAGAGCCGTAACTCAGCAGGCCCCACGCAGACAGCATCCCGCAGCACGGGGAACTCCAGGCGTTTTGGGCTAAAATCCCCTCTGCCTTGTACCACACAAGGCACTTCTCACTGAACACTGGGCCCGAGAACCCCCAGCGAGAACCCACGGACTGACAGCCCAGGATGGCCTGAGTGCCCACGTACCTTAGCCTGCAGTCTTCCTCCCAGCGTGGACCTGGCATGGTAGATTATAATAAGCACGTCTCCTTGCACGGTTATGCCCAGGGGGATGACTGCTTTGCCATCCTCAATTTTGAAATCCCTGAAAAGCGGAAGAATGAAGAAAGGTTCACAAGTCACACACACAGCTTTCCAGAGAGCAGTGGTCCTGGAAGGCTGCGGCTCTCTGGCAAGAACCTCGAGTTCCCCTAACGCACCAACCCTGAGATCCACACGCTCTCATTTTGCTGGGCTTCCTGCCAAATTATTCTGGGAGGGGGTGTTACTCTGGGAATGGACTTCTAAGAAGCTACTCCTCAGCACACCGGTCAGGGAACCTCTCACACCTGTCACCCACCGGCTAGGACAGGATCATGGAGCCTGTTCCTGCTCTGCACCTTGACCTCAGATAGGGCCTCAGCACCTTTCCACAGCTCGGCCAGACTTTCTCCTTAGAAGTCTCCCGGAGGAGGGAAAGTGAATGAATCTGAAGGCCATAGAACACAGAGGCCCCGAGCTCAGAGCTCACCTCATCTTGTCATACTCCTGAGATGTGGTGGTCACACGCTCGTCCCCCACATAGACCTCACAGAAGGGCCGGCAGCCATTCCTCTGCTTGCTGAACAGCGGCACGGGTGTCATGACCACGGCTTTCACCAAGATCGGCTTGCTGTGGGGCGTGATGGGCTCCTCTGCCACCATGTCGCACATGTACTCAATGTACCTGCAGGGGCCAGAGGCACCCCACGTCACCCGCCTGCCATGTCCCTTAGCACCCCACACCTGGTTTCTGACATGAGTACTCAATGCACCAAACAGCTCACCGTACCTGGTTTCCACAGACACAAGTACTCAGTGTGACACGCAGCTCACCACACCTGGTTTCCACAGACACGAGTGCTCAGTGCATCTGGTTCCCGACAGATATGGGTACTCAGTGTGACTAACTTTCCTTGGAGCAGTGTGCTCTAGTTTCATTGCACAATTTATGATGTAATTTTCATTTGGTTTAAAATATCTTTAAGCTTCCCTTGAAACTTTTTCTTTAACTCATGGGTAATACAGGAGTAGATTAATTTTGAAAAATTTAGAAAATTTTCCAACTATCAGTTATTAATTTCTTTTTAAAAATATTATAAAGCAGGGGCACCTGGGTGGCTCAGTTGGTTGGGCAGCTGCCTTCGGCTCAGGTCATGGTCCCGGAGTCCCGGGATCGAGTTCCGCATTGGGCTCCTGGCTCCACGGGGAGTCTGCTCCTCCCTCTGACCCTCTCCTCTCTCATGCTCTCTCTCACTCTCTCTCAAATAAATAAATAAAATCTTAAAAAAATATAAAGCAATCTCCACAGCCCACATGGGGCTCATACTTACCATCCGATGCTCCTGACTGAGCTAGCCAGGTGCCCTTGTTGGTTACCAATTCCTGGTGTAGCTTTATTATAAACACACCTCGTGGGACTGCTATCCTCCCATGACTGTAGCTTAATGGCCCAGAATATGATCCTTCTTACTGAATGGTCTATGAGTGCTCAAGAGGAACGTGTCTGTTTTGGTTGTTGGGTGGAAGGGCCTACAGATGTCATCCAGATGGCTGCCTAGAACTGACCATCCAAGTTCTTGTTTCGTTCACTGCCAAGGCAGGAATGTTGATGCCTACACTATAACTGTGACTGCCCATTTCTCCTTCCAGTTCTGTTTTCTGCTCTAAAAATCTAGAATCCGCTCTCATGTCTGTCACTCCTCCAGCTCACCTGGTTGGTTTTCTCGGCACCTGTGGGGTGCACACACCAGGCATCTGTCTCAAAGAGACAGGGAAGGAGTGGGGAGTGGCTTCCAAGCAGGAGGCAAGGGTGGCCACTTCTGAGAGTGGGTCTCATATGGCATCGCGCTAGGAGACTTGCTCGGGGAGCTCTCCCCGTGACAGGATACCTGCACTCGTCTCACTCACACCACGAAGCCAGGATGCCCACACCCCATCCACGCCCGTGCAACCCACCAACACGCTGAGTGAGCACGTAAGTGCACCAGAGAGGGAGCACCAGACTTTCTCAGCGAGGCTCACCCTGCAACAAAGCCTGGCCACCTGACCCGCAGAGGCAGAGAAGCACGTGTGGGCTCTCTGAGCCACTAAGTCTGCAATGACCAGTCACGGGGCACCTGTGCCCCCACCCTCCGTCTTCCTCTGTCTGCATGGGACGCAGGGCTCCTCCCAACAGGTCATCGCTGGGTGCTGCTGCTCTCTTGTCCAGTCTGACGATCCCCCCCTAACAGGCACGTCTAGAGCTCGACTGTGAAGGCCGGGTTCTCCTGTTTTCTGTTTCTCATTTCTTCTTTTTCTTTGGCATTTTCCTCCAATAAGTGAGCACTTTTTATGACTCCGCTGATCTCCCCTGCTGACTTACTAACTCTCAGACTCAGAACCTTTACTGGTTGCCTGGGTTCAGACAATGCCTCTGATGTCTCTCCGTGAGGGGTCTCCATAAGGGGGTCTCCATGTGGGGTCTCCGGCAGATGAAGTCCGGTGCATCTGAGTGGGTCTTCTGTTTGTTGAGGGTTTCACCCTGTTTTGTGTCCTCTGAACTTTGGAGGTTTGGCATCTTGTTAATTTTGGGACTTCCTCAGCAACCGTGTCTGCTCATGTTGTCCTCCCCATCGTTCTGCCTCCTGCAATGGCCCGGCAGGCCTGGCTGCCCAGCCCCCTTCCCATGACCCCTCTCTGAGCTTCGACTGGGTGACACCTCCGGCCCTGCCCTCAAGAGGCTGAGACCCTTCCCTCAACTCCTGGAGAGCAGTCTCCACTAACCCTGCCCTTTTCCCCATCTGGCATCTGTGTGCGAGACTCACAGTTCCCGCCTTTGCGGCAGTGACCACAGGCTCTTACATCTTGCCCACCTTCTTCATTAGCGCCTTCCACACATTCACCAGGCACCTTACATATCCCGTCAGATACAATGGGGTCTTGTTCTGAAGCCACTAGGATTCCTGTCTGTCCCACAGGGGGACACTGTGGGTGTCCCTCTGGTGGCCAGCTAGGATTCAGGAGGGCACAGACTCCCCCTGCAGGTGTTGCCTCACCCACTTCTGCACACGGGCCCCAGAATCTGCCCACCCCCCAGCACCGTCAGCGACGACTCGGCCGAGGTTGATGTCGCAGACGGCCCTCCAGAGCACGGCGCACGGTACCTCTTGTGAGACGGCCAGATGCCCGGCGGGCAGCGCTTCATACTGAACATGTACACGGCAGCCTCCGCGGTGGTGAAGAGCCGGCAGAAGCACAAGAAGGAGCAGACGGCGACAGCAGACGCGGCTCTCCCGTCCTAGGACAGACAGCACAGGCCAGGCTTGCACAGCCGCGGCATCCGAGTCATATGCCTCCCTAGACAAGAGCCACAGGGGCTTCCCCCATCTCAGAACATACACGGAACTTACGAAAACCACACCTGACTGGGGAGTGGGGAACTCAGAGTCCAGAAGGAACCTAGGTCCCTCCCCGTGCAGGTGGGAAATTGGAAATAAGGCTTGTCCTCAGCCACAGTGAGGAGGGCAGAGACGGGGGTCCCATGAAGCAGAGTGGCCTCAGTGCCAGGCTGCTGAGGCTCCCGTGGGTGCTGCCTTGCGGGGAAAGGAGAGGATAACCCGTGGGGACCCCTCGTGTGCTGTAAAGAGGAGGAAGGGGACTGCCTATTTGGGCAGTCCTCCCCAAGAAGTGGAAGGGACCCACAGAAGGTGTGGGTCCCACAAGGCACAGGCAGCCACTGCTCCCTCCGGGGTCTGTGACCTTGAAATGACAGGGGCCATGCCAGGGTAGCTAGGCCTGGAGTCACCGGTTGCAGACACCAGGGCAGAAACTGCTCCTCAAAGGACCTGCCACGAGTCCACGGGCTGGCCCAGCATGTCCCAAACAGACCCTGGCCCTCCAGAAGCCAGCAGGCCACATTCAGTGGCCTCTCCGAGAGCAGTCACTGCAGGCGTCCCAAGTCTCGCCAGGGTTCTCCCCCGCTATCAGACAAGGCCTCTGATTGTGCGGAGGACCCCAGCTGCCCCGCTGGCCTCCCTCCTCAGTGCCCTGGATCTCACTTCCGCTCTCACTCCCTCAGCCAATCGTGAGTTTCCCCGGAGCATGGGTTATTTCCTCTGATTTATGTGATCTTCTCAAGCACCCCACCCCCAAGGTGAAAGGCAGGGATGGGGCAGCCTCACACTCACCATGCAGTGTACAACGCAGACGTTCTTGTGGTCTTGCCGGAGCCACGAATGCATGTTCCTGCAAACGCTGTACAGGCTGCGAAGGTTTGGGGCCCGCCTGGCTGCCCAGCCACACTCAGAGACCTGCGGGCAGAGGTCCTGGCTCTGCCTGTTTCCCCGCACCAGCTGGGGGTGCAGACATAGGGTAGGGGGGAGCCCCACCATGGGCACGGGCTCTGGACGGATGCCACCAGGGCCCCTGCTCCCGAGCTCTATTGCTCCATGATGTGTACCAAGCTATACAAACTTGGCAAAAAAACTGGAGAGCCTGCCCTTTCCCATGCTTGGCTCGCTCTAAATACCGTGAAACAGTCTGCGTCCCCTGTGGTCATTCATTAAGAAAACCATGTGGCCTCCCACAGCCTCACTGGTGAGGACCAACAAGGCCCCCTAGATTGGGGCAATTTTAGGGGACATAACAAAGCCCATATGACTGGAGTCGTCCAGAGAAAGCCCCTGTCCCCACCGTCTCCTGCATGTCCCCACGCTACCATACTCAAGCCCCCCAAACCAGAACCCTGGGCTCCGCCTGCTGCCACTGCTGCTGCTGGGGAATGCCACATGTGAGTCTGAGGGCCGACGAAGAAAACTGCAAGGAGTGAGGGGCAAATGTCCAGGCCACCCACCCGGTTATGAAACTTAGAGGACCGGTATGTTCTTGGGGACAGGTTGTAGACTGCATAGTGTCCCGGGTGCTTGGAGTCCAGAAACAACCGTACGTCTTCTATGTTATTTTTTATAGCTGACTCCACACCTTCCGCTGGGAATGACATCACTGAAAGAGAAAAGCCCGTGTCAGCCACAGGCAGGACAGTTGGCCACTGGGGCCCCTGCTCCTCACCTCCCCACAGCTGCTGACTGATCAGTCCAATGACTGCCAGGAATGGACAGAACACAGACCTCGCCACCCCGCCCACCCCTTGGGATCTCCAGACAGTGCCTCTGGGATGGGGAGTTTGGCTGGACAGCCTGAGGCACAACAGGGTCTCCAAGTATCTGGATTCTGATTTGGGTGTTTGGAGACCCAAGTTTTAAATGTGCTCTGCATCATGCCCCTCACCATCTCCGAGTTCTAGAAAGTTCCAGACCAGGGGAGAAGGTGGGTCAACGCTGGGACTGTCCATGGCAGGGCCTGGGGATATATGGACAGAGGGACAAGTGCCCCAGGCCCCATCTTGGGTAAGTGAGTGGCTGCCCAACAGGCACCCTCTCCTTCCCCACCACTCATACCCTGCCTCCCACGAGCCATAGTTAGGGAAGAAGCAGAAGCGTGTCCTTACAGTTAACGAAGGCAAACATACCAGCAATTCTGGATGTGATGTAAGAGATGTCCAAGTCTCCCTTTGCATAACTGGAATTAACAAGAAGAGCCTTGGTTATTACAGGAAATTTCTAGAGTTAGGTCATGAAACCCTAACCAGAGGGAGTCCTGCAGGGGCTCAGGCTGCGGCTCACGGGAACATCGTGTGTCCAAGTGTGCACCTGTCAGCATTGGGCCCGTGTGTCCAGAATAGAGGTGGACAAGAAGTTAGAAACTGCAAGTGATGGACAGGCCAAGACCCAGTGCAAACTGACTGCCAGTCTCCTCTAAAGACATATGGCAGTGGGAGCTGGTAACAAAAACACAAGACAGCACATCATGTCTGGCAAAAACTGAGTTCCAAGAGACAGAGAAGGCATCAGAACCAGACATGGCAGAGGCGTTGCCAGGACAGGACCAGGAACTAAAGAAGCTATGATTAACATGTAAGGGCTCTAACTGACAAAGTGAATGGCAGACAAGAACAGAGGGGCAGTGTGATCAGAGATAAAGGTTCCAAAAAAGGATCAAAAAGAAATGCTGGAGATAAAAACTGTGGCAGAATCGCTTCTCAGCCTTTTGGCTAAGACCAAGTGAAAAACTGGCAGAAATAAAGAATGCCTCTGAGGGGCTGATTAGCCCGAAGGCAGCAGAGGAAAGATCTCCGAGTTGGAAGATATAGCCACAGAATCCTTGAAAAATGAAAAGCAAAGAGAATAAAGACCGACAAAATCCAGAACAGAGTCTCCAGGGATGGGGGACAGCCACAAAGGTGCACCACGCATGCGATGGAACGCAAGACTCAGAGAAGAGAAGAAATGGCAGAAATACATGAGCCGGGAACGACTGAGAATTTCCCCAAACTAACGTCAGACACCAAAGCCCAGACCCCGGACGCTCCAAGTACACCATGCAGGAGCAATCTGTTCAGAAACCATGCCAGCAAGAAGAGAGTAAAACATGTAGTGTGGAGAGAAAAAAACCTACCAGAAAAACCTAGAATCCTGCACGCTGTGAATTACCCTCCCAAAGTGAGGAGCAATAAAGACTCTGTCAGGCAAACACTGAGGGCATGTGTTGCCAGTAGACCTGCCTTGAAGACTCCTTAAAAGAAGTTTCCCGGAGAGAAGGAAAACACTTTGGTCGGGAAACTTGGATCTACATAAAGAATGGAAGAACGTCAAAGAGGAAGACCGGGTAAAAAAAAAAACTTGCACTTTTCTTGTTCTTAGCTGATTTAATAGATGCCAGTTTGCTCTGAATAACAACGGCCACAGGGCATCTGGCAAGCAGGCCATGCATGCACACTGCTGAAGGCCGGCGATGAGTGCCCATGGCAGCATAGAGGGTTGGAGCCGGTGCTGCGGCGAGAGCAGAGCTGGAGCAGCTGGAAGTGTGGGCCACGAACTCTGAAGCAGTCAGCAGAAGTTTAAAAAAAGAAATGTAACAGGAAAGAAGAGTCCGGGGCTCCAGTGAAAGGCTCAGTCACGACCACAGGAGGCCGGGCAGAGCGTAGGAAGCGGGGACAGACATGTCAGACACCCCACCCAGTGACATGTGTCTATGGTCTGCATCCGCCCATTACAAGACTCAGCTCTCCAGCATCTACTAACAGTACCAAATCTGAGTGTCTTCTCATAGTTCATTCACAGTCTGTCCCATTAGCGGCCTCTGTGCCTGCTTCTGGTCTCTGAACCCACTGCATCTAATAGACACGTCCCTCAAATACACGTGCTCCCAATCAGGGTTGTACCTTTCTGGAAACTTGCAAGAAGTGTGTTTTGATGGATAGAGGGTTTTCTAAATTACGTTCACTAACCAACTGTTCCCATGGCTGCTGTAGTTTTATTACATGTAAAAAATCTACTGCTCCTATTTTAATTTTCTCTAAAAAACTGCTGTTGGTGGGATGGTAGGGTGGCTTAGTCGGTTGGGGTCTGCATTCGGCTCTGGTCATGATCCCAGGGTCCTGGGATCGAGTTCCGAATCAGACTCCCTGCTTTCCGGGGAGCCTGCTTCTCCCTCTGCCTGCCGCTCCCCACTGCTTGTGAGCTTTCTGTCTCTGTCTCTCTCTCTGACAAATAAATAAATTCTTTTAAAAAAATTGCTGTTGACAATGAGATCTTTTAACTAATTGGATATATGTTCTTGGCCATTATTGGATGAAGACTCAAGTTTTCCTTCACCACACAGACGCCCATGGTCACAACACTGCTCATTAACCAGACTCCTAGGTTTCATTGGTTTTATACGAGTCCCACATAACCAACCACTTCACCTACATGGGGACAGCGCTTATGTTTGAGGAAAAGTGACACACAA
Organism: Lontra canadensis; assembly: GCF_010015895.1. Classification (NCBI taxonomy): domain Eukaryota; kingdom Metazoa; phylum Chordata; class Mammalia; order Carnivora; family Mustelidae; genus Lontra; species Lontra canadensis. Next base: position 67,348,918 of record NW_022630995.1, on the reverse strand, counting down.
TGGGTTCACCCCATTCTTATTTTTTTAATACACTCCTGGCAATTCTGGGTAACTTATATATAAACCTTAAGATCAAAATCTGTAAAAATATCAGTATTTTTATTTATACTGCAATAAATTTACAGACTGAGTGATACCACCTTCAAAAATTTATTCTCCCAAACATAAACATGGCGTATTTCTCCACTCGCTTAAGTCTAATGTTACAGCTTTTGTCAGACTCAGCTAAGCAGTGGGGGATGCCTTCTGCACAAGGCAGCGTGAGCTGCAGAGTCCATCCCACTGGCTTCGCACACAGCAGGGGCCAGAGGCACCCTGAACAGCTGGCACAGACTCGCTGCCCCACACACCTGCTGCCCCTCCCACCCTCTCTCTGACAGCAGCCAGCAGGCATCCAGGAGGTCAGAAAAGGAGCCCTTGGACCTGGGGATGCCTCTCTGTTGGGGGCGACAGTCAGCCCTGTGCAGACCAACTGCATCTGAAATGATCATGAAGTGGGTAATATGCAACAGCTTCCTAAGTGACCATTCAGGCACCTTGACAAGTGGATTCCAGAATCCATTCCAAGAAACTGATGTGTAAGAACAGCAGATATTCTGGGGAGGGTGGAAGGGGGCCCAGAGAAAAGACTGGAATGCCGCCCAGCTGGGGCATCAGTGGAGCGGCTGCTCTTGCCAGGGAAGAATGGGACAAGAAAAATCCCCAAAGTAAGATCCAAATTGGTTAAAGACCCAAATGTACAACAATAAAACCATCAAAAATTTATTTACAACAGATTTAAGTAACTGTTCTATAACATACTTAAAATATGCTCAAACCCTGAGCTAGGCTGACAGACCTAAGGCAAGCATGGACTTGCCGTCCTTTAACTGCAGCACAGGGGCACCTGGGGGCTCAGTCGGATGAGGGTCTGACTCTTGCTTTCCACTCAAGTCACAATCTCAGGGTTGTGGGACCGAGCCCTGCACTGATTGAGCTTGGTGCTCATGGGGAGTCAGCCTGAGGTTCTCTCTCTCCCTGTCCCTCCCAGCCTCCTGCTCCCTTGCACATGCTCACTAATAAAATGGAAAGCACCCACTGGAGGACAAAACAAACGAGAGGAGCAGCAGACAAAGAGAAAGTTATGGCCAGTATTTACTTTTTTCACAAAAAGAATCAGTACATGGAACACACAATACAGAATGACGTTGGTAAAACAAAAACAAAATCTCAGAAAAAGAGCAAAGGATTAGAAGAGGGAGGCCAGAAGGAGAGAAACACCTGTGGCCAGAGGTGCACATCCACGGGCCCTGGCCTCTCTACCTGCGTGGGTGGGTTAGGGGTGGGGAATGAGAGCAGAGTCCGGGACTTGGGGCACCTGGTCCTTCTGGGTCTAGGATGTGTCCACACGCAGGAAGAAACAATGCAAGACCACACCCACAGGCTCGGGCTCAGGCCCCTGAGACCAATGCTTCCAGGACACGGGCTCGCACACAGAGGCCACCCAGGCAGGCCTCCTCCGTGGACAGGCCTCCCAGGACTCTGGGCCCACACATCCCACTGTGAGGGCTCTGCCCGCACCAGAGAGGGCTGTTCAGTGGCCCTGGCTAACAGTGACCAAGGCCATCCTCCAATGGGCCCTCCAGTGGCACATTAGAGCCCTGGAGTTGGCCCCAGACCCTCTGAGGGCCTGGAGCTCACCACACAGGACTGCATCTGGAGGGCTCCTTCCGTGATCACAGCCAGCAGGCCCGACAAGGGGCAGAGGTGTGCCTGCCATCCACACCACGGCTGCCAGGCACTCGTAGTCACGGGCAAGAACGTCATGGCTGAGACAAGGGCCAGGACCGATGCCTTCTGCTTTTCCCTGTCCACGGCTCTGCTTCTGCTCGTGGGCTGGCAAAACAAAGCACCAGCGAGGCTTCTGGGTAGACCCCCTGCAAACCTGAGTCCATCGGTCCCTAAGATGTTTCCCCTCCAGCCTGGATGCTTCTGACTCTCAGCCACTCTGAGTCACCCTCAGAGTGTGAACCCTGGACAAAAGACGGGTACGGGCCTAACCATGTACCCATAGAGAAGCCTGCTTGACAGGCGGGTCCTCGGCTATGGCCCAGTGATTTCGGGAGGCCCTTACTGTTCCCAGAACTGCTGAGAGGGGAACCCTGGGCCCAGACTACTTGTACCAAGATGTGGTCTATGCTCAGACCTGCTTTCCCCCGAGTCTGGAGCCTGGTGCATGCCAGCCAGAGGATGCCTGGGACCAGCCGAACGCAGGCCCTGGTGCTGGGTCTCTGGAGGATTTCCAGATGGACGACCACACGTCATACATGCTATAGTGGCTCGGGCTGGAATCACAGGAGTCCCATGTGACCCCAGAGTTGGGAGGACTCAGAAAGCCGTGCCAGGCTCCCCCGGACTCTGCCCCACACATCTTTTCCCAGCGCTCTGAGGAAAACTCTGTGCCAAGTCCTGAGTGTCCTCCAGCAAACCTCCAACCCAGGGGGTGGTCTTGGGACCCTGAAACATATCCTTTTTCTCTTGTTCAAGAAACCTTTGATATTGACAATGCCAGGCGATGTCTTGGTCTACCCTTGTCTACGCTTTGATCTCGACAGGACCCGAGGACGATGCCAAGTGTCATCCCCGCCCCAAGGTGCATCTGCTGGGGTCTGCAGGCCACCACGCCCGAGTCACCCACAGGATTCTGCTTGCATGGCCAGCCTGACGTGCGCTGTCAGGGTTATTTCCTCACATTAATATCCCATTTCCGGTGTAAGACAGTTGCACAAATCTAGAATGAGTCAGGACATCGGCTCCATCCGGGAGCACACCACCATTATCTCTACCCTTCACGAAAGACAATTTCATATTCCTTTGTTGGTCGAAACTGCGTTCAAGAGCTCAGACAGTTGCCCAGCATCCAGCCCTCCCCTCCAGCCTCATGGGGGCTCCAGCACCTCAGCCACACAGGAGGCCACAGGCAATGTCCGTGTGGCCACGGCCTGGCATTTGCTCTCCCCCCAAGTCTCACTGAGAAACCGTGAAATGCTGGGCCTGCCTGACAGACCCAGTAGGAAGGGGGTCTGCCCCAGTCCATGTGTGTTTCTGACAGCAGGGCTGAGTAGCTTCCTGCACATCCCACAGTCCCCTGCTCGTCATCCCCAGGGAGCTGCAACTCCCGAGCCCTCCAGTCCCAGGATGCCACCCTGAGACCCCGGCAACACCCCTCATTAGAACGAGAGGCAGGACGTGCTGCAGTTGGCACACAGTGCAGGGGACAGCAGCCCAGCCCACGACACAGCACCGCCAAGTGAGGCCTCCTGTCATCAGAAGCGCCATTGAAAAGCATATGCAGAAGGCAGCTAAGTCCGACAGTTGCTTGCAGCCCCTCCTATCCAGGTTCCCAGCCCAACCCTTCTGCCTCCGTAACCAGAACACGAGCCACACCCGTCCGATAACTTGAGACTCCAGGGACCAGACACTGGAGAGCCCACAACAGAAGCGCGGACTCATCCTGCCGCCTTGGACATCACAAAGGGTCACAGAGGTGTGAACGGATGCCCTGTCTGGTGAGACATCCAGCCAAGTATTTTCTCATTCCACAAGGTCACGTCAGCTATGAGAACACCGTGCTATACAGCCCAACACAGCATAAGACTCACACACGTGCGTGCCCACAAACACACACACACCATATGCAAGGGTGCACACGTTCATGCCACGTGTGCATGACTTCACCTGTGTTGTCAACAGTGTGCACACAAGACAATGACCATCGCACAAGATAAAAGAACAAGGGTAACGAGACCAAACCATCCCCCTTCTATCAAAGAGGTGACCCCACAGGAACACACCACCTGATCCCTGGGCTGAGATGCACAGCCCAGCACCCACAGACCTCCGAAACTGTTGGCACAGCAAGGGGGTACCTCCTCGGGCGGGGACATCCCTGAGCTGGAGACCTGTGCCCACAAGGGCTAGGCAGCACCCAGCCTGCTGCTCCCATGGAGCTCCCGAGTCAGAGCCGAGGGGCCACAGGCCAGCATCCAGCATGACAGGACAGCCTCTGGCCAGGCACACGTGTAGTCCCCGGAACAACCCGCTCATAAAGAGACCCTGTTCACCCACACACTCTATCCAGCCCCAGTAAGTCAGCACTGTAACTAATCAGGGCTGCACCGTGAGGCATCCCTGGGACCCCCCCACTGCCCCGCTCACTCCACACCACGGAGCAAAAACCGCACAAACGTTGAGGTGTGCTGTCACAGTGTAATGGGGACACGGAGGCGGAGATGGCTCACTGTCTCCATGGAAAACGACCCCCAGGGGAGAGAGGGTCGCAGTCCCACATGTGAGGCACTCCCATGGACCCCTGTGCCAGCCATGGCAGCGGTGCATTGAGCGGCTGCCGCCACCACATAGCGTAGAGCCCATCCCCTGGGTCTACCCAACGGTAGAGCCCGTGCAGACGGCGCATCGCAGGCTCACCAACTGCCTTAGGGCTGGGTCCTGCCAGGTCTGGAGTCGGGACAGAACCCCAAGGACGGGAAATCCCCACTACAGAAAGCCCACCCGCTGCTCCTTCACTTACTTGGCAACGGACTGGATGACCTTGGAGGAGGTATCCTTGATGTTTGTGAAGAGGCGCTCAGTGCCCCCCCGCAGGATGTCCAGGAGCCCACCATAGGGCTGGTCGTACTCGGCAAGCGCCAGGCCTGGAAGCAGAGACAAGTCTCCAATTGGGGCACGGCCTAGGCCCGGCTACCATGCCGGCTCCCACAGGGATGCGAGCTGAGAAGCAGGACCAGCGAGGAGCTCCGCCTCCTGGCAACCCCAACCTTTAGCACACCACGTCCAGAAGCAGGCATGAGACCAGCAACCGGGCCACCTGTTCACTCAAGGGCAGTACCTGGGCAATGTGAAGAGCTGGACCCTCTGGGCACACACAGCCCCCCATTCCCGCCTCCATGACATCCCCCCAACCCACTTGTAGCATGTACTGGACACCAGCTGGAAGGCCCCCATCACACTAACTCACGCTGAGGGAACCAACAAAGGGGAGGCAGCCTCCAGCTCAGAGGCAGAGGCACAAGTCAGGGGACACCGAAGCCGCAGACACTTGGAGGAGGGAAGGGTGGGGAAGAACATGCTGGGAGAACACAGAGCAGGCCATGCAGCCGGGAGGCCTGCTGGGCTCCAAGCCAGCCCTAGGAAGGCCACACGGCTGGCCCTCGCAAACACCTGGGGCAGAAATCGATTGTTCACAGAGGCAGGGCGGCCAGGACGGAGCCGGACCACAAACAGGCACCTGCAGACACAGCTGCCTGGCCGTGAACAGAGTAGCAACAAATGCAGGGTCCCCAAGGTCGTCAAAGGGGGTTCTGGTGGAAGAAGTTGGCTTGAAAGGAGATCAGCATGACCAGGCCGCATGTGGGCCTTGAGGGTCATCTGCCAGGACCTCCACCCTCTATCCCCAGCAGCCTAGGACTGACGTGGCAGCACTAGCTGCCAGATGGCCTGGTCCCCACTGGGACAAGGTGCCGGCAGCTCTCAGACCGTGGGGACTGCCCCCGAGATGTGGCCAACATGGCCCAGGTTTACAGTGGCCCTTCACCAGGCAGTCTGCAGCCCAGCCCTGGCCAGATACCAGCAGCCCAGCCCTGGCCAGACACCAGCACCCCTCTGTGTGCAGCGAGCAGGTGTGGGGCAGGCTCTTATCTCGGTGCCCTGAGAACCTCCCTCTATGGCAGCTGAGGCAGCCCCACATATGGGACGTTCAGGGAGGCGTCCAGGGCCCACAGGGCACGGACAGTGTCCAGGGCACGGGAGAGCTGAAGGAGCCAGGACCTGGATTCCACAGCCCAAACACTGAAGAGCTGGGGGACGAGCGCTGGGGCACATCCTGGCACAGCCTTCCAGAACTTTCTCAGGCATGGCCACACAGAGCTCAGGCCAAGGAGAGGAGCATGGCTCGTTCACCAAACTTGAGCAGAGTTGTAAGGAAAACAACCGGCCCCGCCTCTCCTCCCACCAGAGCTGTGTCTGCGCCTCCCAGCCAAAGCCCCCACTCAGAGCCCTCTGGTCCCCTCCAGCCCCACGGCTCCCATCATGGCTGCCCTATTCCCCACATACTCTCCTCCTAATGGGCTTGCCCTCCTGCTCACTACCCTTCGAGGCATGCCCTCATCCACCTGGGCCATGGGCCACACCAACAAGTGAATGACAGAGGGGCCACAGGCCTCCACAGGGCTGGAAACTGAGCCAGCCACACAATGGGTGGCAATGCCTGTGTGGCCGCCCACAGCTATCCTTCCATGTTGCAGAGGACCAGTGCTGTCCTGATGGCAAAGAGAGAGGACATTCACGTTCTTCCCCAGCTCCCTGGACCGTGAGTGTGCCAGTTCCACTGAGTTCTGGCAGTCCGAGACAATCCAAGCCTGAAGAGAATCCTGGGGACCTCAAACATGTAGCCCATCTCCTGCTGTCAGGCCAAAAGCCCTGTGAGAGCAGGATCTGGGTGCCCTATGCATAGCAGGGACACGGTAACCCCAGAGGACAAACGGTGGGCATGAGGCAGGGGTTACTCACCTCCGCTGTATCCGCCACTGCTGGAGCCCCCAGGAAGGGGTGGCCCTCGGGACGCGACAGCGTTCCCATAGCCTCCATTCTGCTCGAGGAGCTGCAGTGAGTCAAAGTGCAAACAGTCAACCTCCCCAGATGCAGCAAAACTCATGGACAGGGGCACCTGTGAGCCCCAGGCGCGTCCGCTACCACGTCCACCCAACTCTGCCTGATCTGCTGAACAGCCAAGGGGAGGACCTCCCAACTCTGAGCAGCACACTTGAACCAAAGACCACACAGACAAGGGGGCTGCATATGCGCCTCAGAGCACGGAGGGAGCGGCTGAGAGTCTGCCCCACTCTGCAGGTGCTCCCCGCTTGCCCACCGCGGGCCAGGCTCTGCAGTGACACGGGATGGCAGACCCTTGGGATGACACACCTGTGGCCTCCATCAGCAGTGTGGCTGCCAGAGAAGGAGGGTGGGGGGCTGCGTCTGTCATGAGCAGAGCCCAATGCCAGTGCTGGCTGGGGCTTCGACCTCAAGCCCGCTGGATGCTCAGAGCCTCCGGGCAAGGTGCGCAGCCCAACTGTGGGTCCACAGGACAGGACCCGAAGCCCCACTGGGAGCAATCCTCAGCACCCCTCAGCTTCCACACTTATTCACAAGTACCTGGCAGCACACTTCAGAATTTCTGGTGGGGTTTTACAAGTATTACCAAGGTCAAGCTTTACTACAGCAACCTCAAGAAATAAGATATATTTGCCATCACTTCTCCTGAGCGTGACAAAAAGTCTTTCTCTGTGACCTGGTAGGTAGTCGATGCTGATCCCCTACAGGCCCCTACAAACCATGCACACGCCCACCAAGTGTGAGGCAGCCCACGCCTGTTAGACGGGCCAGGTCTTCTCCTCGCCGAATCTCTATCTGCTTCACCGATCTCTGGAAGAAACAGAACGTCCCCTACCGGGACCCTCCACTTCCCAGAACGCCCTGTAAACCCTAATGAGTGGTGCTCAGGATTGCTGAGGCGGTGTCATGAAGAACATGCAGATGCTACTTGGTTTTTCAAAATTCTGTTTCCACACCCCCTACTTAATGATACGGTGCACCTCTGCCTACAGCTCTCCTCCTGGGTTTCAGACTCTGCTCCTGTTCTCGCTCTCTGGGGGGGCTGTGTCTGTTGCACTGTGGCAGGCTGCCTTATCATGGGGAGGACTGGCTCATTGCATGATCAGGCCCGCATGGCCCAGAGAAGAACCCTCCAAAAGGGGTTCAATGTTTGCACAAGCAGATCCCAGGTCCCAGAAGCACTGAGATCAGAAGATGTGCAGCGGCCCACCCACCAGGGGCTGTGTCTGTCCGGCAGCACCTCTGTCCAGCCTGTGGTGAGGTCCCAGGGGTGCACACGGAGGCCGGCTCACCCACCGATCAGACAGCTCCCCAAACCACCAGCCAACCCTCTGCTAACTCTCGGGGGAGCACACATCTTCGGGGGGGGCCGCGTGAGGGGTTCTATCTAAATTGGACCCACTGGCTTTCTCTTCCTCAGCCCAGTGTGATGATCCTCCCTGACAAGGCAGGTCCTCGTCTCCACCTCCTGCCTGGGCCCCCAGGCCTGGGAACAAGCCCATGAGATACAGGCTGAGCATCAACCCCCAGCATCCCACAGTCTGCTGCCCCCATCCCTGTGACCTCATAGAGCAGCCCACCTCTCATCAGGTACGAAGCTCCCTCAGGGAACTCAGATCACCCCAGGCTGTGGAAGCTCCCTGGCACTCATGAGCCCCATCAGGAGCCATGTCTCCTGCCCCAGAGCAGACGGGGCCACTCACAAGACCATCCGGACCACACCATCGCGGGCCATACCTGGCAAGGCCCCTACCTCAGTGATGGGAGACTTGGGGTTGACATTCCTGGCTGCCGCAATCTCCTGCAGCTGGTTGACCAGTTCTGTGATGGAGAGCCGCTCCTCGGGGTTGACCTTCAGCGTGGCACCTAGGGCACAGGCAGGGGAGCTCGGGCCAGGGCTGGGGACAGCAGTGTCTGCTCTCCCCGAGGTCACGGACCCTGGAAGCCCCTTGGTTCACTCACACTAAATTTCACGAGTGAGCGAACTAGAACACAGACAGAAAGCCCCAAAATGGCACAAGGTTACCAGAATGGACCATTCAAAGCACCGAAAATTCACAAGGGGGGTGAGCCCGGGGAAAAGCCCCCATCGGGGGGCCGCCACACAGCCGTGAGAGACAGGGAACAGACAGTCCTGAGAAGTGACAGAAGGCGTGTCCCTCAAGGTCCCTGCCCGTGGGACTTACGGATGAGGTCGTGGAACACGGAATACCGGGTGTCATTAGGGGGGATTGAGAACTTCCCGTTGACTATTCGAAGTTTTGCTCCATCCTCAAAAGGATGCTGCCGGAAGCACAGCAAATACAAGATGCAGCCCAGGGCCTGTGGGGAGAGCGGAGGTGAGGGGTGTGCAGGTGGTGGGGGTGGAGGGAGGCAGGGTGGAGGGGAGGAGTGCACAAGTGGTGGGGGTGGGGGGTAGACGGGGGGCCGGTTACAGCCTGTTCTGGGGTCTGGATCCACAGCCCAGGACAGTCAAGACCCAGCTGACCTGTGGAAGATGGAGTCACACCCTGATCTGAGTTATGGGCGGCCGCAGCCCCATTTCCACCCTCCTCAGGCGTGAACTACCAAGGTCTGAGTCGTGAACAAACAATCATGTCTTATTTTCGCATCAAAACGGAAAGTCCTACACGCCAGCATCTGGGGTTGGCAGGGCAGCTGAGGGAAGGACTGGCCGTGCAAGTGCACGAGCTACAGCAGCAGGAACACAGGAAGCAAATGTGCGGGGCCGTGGGGGCTGTCCCTTCCTCCTGCTGCTTCTCCCTGGAGCGACGGATGACAGGGCGGCGGCAGATCAATGGGGCAGCGCAGCCCCCACACACATCCTGCTCTCACTGAGAATAAGCCGTGCTCTGAGGCCCAGGAGAGGCCAAGCCCTCAGCACCCACGCCATTTCCCTGTCCAGCTCCGTGTGCGCACGGGTGAGTCCTCTAGTCCAGATGTGCCGAGGGCACCTGTCTGGGATCAACACCGTTTGGAAAGAAGACACCACGGGCTGGCGCTATCATGAGAAATGGCTCTCACACACACATCCTACCGAGTCCCATGCTTCAAGGGCTCTCAGCACCACTCAGGGTGCAGATGCTCACATCCACAGCAGGGCCCAAACTCTGGGCCCTCAGGGGCAGCCTGGGCCTGAGGTGCTGCTGTCCCTGGTCTTAGAGAGGCAAGGCGGGGCAGCCCCAGGCCACTCAGGGCAGTACTCCCCAAGTTCTGCACCCTGATGCTGGACCCCAGGAGGGACATAGCCAGGCATAATGCCCCCACCATGAAGGGACTGCCAAAGGGTTTCAGAAAGGTGAAGGGAGCAGGGTCACCTAGACATCAGGGCCTGGCACTGACTCTGGCCAGCGCCCGACCGGCCTAGCACTCCGACTGGGATGGCCAGTCCAGTGGCATGAACGGCCTCTCTAAAGAGGCTCTGGCCAGGACAGCAGATGTCCTTGCATCCGGAGGGTTCAGGTCCCAGCCTGCAAGCAGCAGATCTGCCACAGGAGCAGTGTTCCAGACACAGCATCCCAGAGGGCCCTGTGGGACGCCGCTGCACAGGGACACCCCCCCAACTTTACTCAGTGCGTCTCTGCTGACGGCACTCACAAGTGACTCTTATGAAAGCAACGGGAGAAGAAAATGAAGGAAAAAGGGACACCGGCAGGAACACGAGCAGAAGAGCAGGCTGGACTCTGTGCCCGAGGGCCCCCTGCACACCCACAGGCAGGGTGGCCCGGGCACCACCGCGGCGCAGCCTCACCCAGATGTCCTGCTTCTCGCCAATTGGGAAGTTCGAGTACAAGTCCACCATCTCCGGTGTCCTATACATGGGTGTGGTGTTCCTGGTGATCTGAAACAGACACATACGCTTCAGAGAAAAGGCCATATGCGAGGACGGCTCCTTACTCTGCATGGCTGCTATGACGCCTTCCAGAACACACCGCAGGACGTTCGCAAACGACATTCCTGACACACCACAGTGCTCCACCGCAATGGCCGGCCGCTCGCCTCCCTCCTCACCCCTGCTGCCGCCTGCTCTGTGGCACCTTAGTGCTCACTGGAGCGGCCACACCAAGCCCTCACTGTGGGTATCCCAGCCGCCTGGCCCATGGGGAGTCTGGTCCAGGGCTGTGGGTTGGGTCACATGTGTCTGTGAGAGGAAGTGCTATTCCAAAAGAAGCTTCCTGACACGTTCTTATGGAAGCACTTTAACGGGAGAGAGAACTAAACCAAATCCACCCAGTTGGCCAGGTGTTCACGTCAGGAACGCGGAGACCCGAGTACACAGGGTGGGACGTGGGATGAATGAGAGGGAGGCTGGCGGCACAGCACAGCGGAGGCCCACACATCCGGCGAGGACGGGGTCTCCGTGCACAGTACGCACAAACACCAACCACAAGGCCACAGACTCCAAGACCTCCGTAGACACACGGAAAGACTGATAAACTGCTCTCCGCCCTCAGGTATGCTCCTCAAAAGCAAGGCCCTGCAGAGGCCGGCCTCAGGTGGGTTGAGGGCGCGTGAGCCCGCGGCCAATATGCAGCCATGCACATGGCCTGTAACTCCTACAACTCCTCAGGGATAAACGAGAACGTGATCAAAGTGGCTGAGGGCCTCGAGCAGGCCATTCCTGAAAACCACGCTCCTGCACTCAGGCAGGATTCACTCAGAACACCTCGAGGCAGGCGAAGCTGGGGGCACCGTCCAGTCCAGATGAGGGGTGACAGAGGCACCCACACAGGACATGTCACACAGTGGCACACTTATAGTTCTGCGCTGGTATGCGTGTCTGATAAGCTTCCATTAAAACCCTGATTTCAACATCTGGATTTAGTCACAGACCCAGCCACTGTGAGTCGGGGCTCACCTCCAGGGACACCCACATGAGAACCCACACACGGGCCGCTCAGTGTGCTGCTGTCTCTAAGTCTGCAGATGGCAGGACATCAGACACAGCCTGACAGTGAGCACAAGGTTCTGGCCAAAGGGCACAGGGTCTCAGTGTCGAGGGACACAGGTGCACGGACCCAGGAGAGACCACGAAGGAGAAACAGCAGACAGAAGCCAGAAGAGCATGTGGGGCACAAGGGGAGCAGGGACCTGGGGATGCACACCCATGTGCTCATCCCTGCAGGAGGACAAAGAGGGAAGTGTGTGGGCAATGGGGGAGCACCCTGCTCTCAGCTCAGTTCTACAAACCTGTGACTGCTCAAAAGGTCAACTCTATCAGTTAAAAAAAGAGAAAAATTAAAAAAGACACATCCAAATGTATTTCAAATGAGTAATGAAAGCACTTGGAAGGAGAGAGACCGAATCCAAGGCCCTTGGTCTGGGGTGCAGACCGGGGGGAGGGGGCATGCAAGAAGCACACATGGAGCCAGCATTCTCGCCAGGATACGTGTCTTCTCTAGCAACACTGGGACTCTTGCACGTGTGGGAGAACAACAAGTGGATGCATAAGGGATGATACTGGGCCACTCACTGGGAAAGAGGGACACACGGATGCGGGGTGGGGCAGGGAACCCACCAGGCAGGCCAGAGTGGAGGTGCCGACTCAGAGGCATGACTTCTAACAGAAAGACACATGTGTAGGTCTGCACACACGCGCCCACACACCCGGAGCTTGGTCTATGACACCATCTCCCACTCCGAGGTGACAGCCCTCCTCTGAGGAACACAGACGCCCAGGCTCGACGGGACCGGCACCTGCTGAGCTCAGCATATCCTGCTGCTCCAGAAAGCAGACAAGGGCTCCAAAATGATGGGAGAATGTCAAAGAACACAGGGCCAAGTGTGAAGCAAATCTGGGGCACTTTGGCACCAAAATAACTGAGGATTCCCCATGAACCATGGGAAAAACAGGAGCCCCAAGTCCCAAGAACGGTCAGCACATGAGGGGCGGGGGCTCCTGCTATAGCGGGGTGGGGTGTGTGGCCACTGCGGCACACAGTGGGGTCAGGAGGGGACACAGGCTTAGACTCACAGCAAGCAGACACCCCTGCCCCGCGGATGGAAGATGGAAGGAACCACAACCCCAAATAGGGGTGCACGAGACTTGGGAGGTGGTCGCACACTTCTGAGGGTCTACTCAAGTCCGTGAATGGGGCAGGACTCAGAGCCCACGAGGTGGTTACTAAACCATCCCCCACCACACGGGACCAAGGGACCCCTTCCCACGTCTCTGAGTCACTGTGCCCTGCCAAGAGACTTAACGAGAACAGTCACACATTTGCACTTTGCTGGGAACAACTGTCTTATAAATATTGTCACACAGAAGTGGGAACGTGCTGCTTTGGGGTGATTGGACCCATCTCCCGACTGAGTAATGGAGCGTGGGAGGACAGACCCCCTTCCCTCGATGAGCATAGTCCATCTAGGAACCTGTGCTCTGACCCCTGACAACCTAGTCTGAGGCCTGAAGTAGACAGTGATGGACTCCAGGAGAAGCAACAGCTGCTCTGTGCAGATCTGACCCCAGGCAAGCTTGGTAGGACAGGTCCTGACGGGCCGAGTGGGTGGCCTGCTGGCTCAAGGCCTCTGCCTCAGGCTCTTTCCCAGCAGGCTTGCCTTGATGTCCCCGCAGAGTGAGGCCTCAGCACCTCCCTGACCCCATCAGTCCTTGTGGCTCCTGGTGTCCTGTGTTCTGTCCGCATGTGCAGTTTCTGTGAGCTGCTCATCACAGTAGAAGCCACCAGGAGTGTGCAGTGCCAGGGCTTCCGAATGAGGGCATACCATGGAGCCCTCCCGCCCCTCCCTGCAGCCACGCGTGCTCAGGGCACACTCACCAATCCCCTCTGGGGTCTCCTGCAGGAGCCCCTGAGGTTTAACTTTAACTGATAAATATATTTTTTAAGTAGCCAGATTTGGGCTGGTGACAAGGTTCTATGAATGGATGGCAGCGTCAGCCGAGCAACCATGAATGTGCCTCATGCCACTGGAACACAACTTAACAAAGGTTAAGACCACAAGTTCTACACCACATGTCTTTTACCACAATACGAAAAAAATACAGTTAAAAAAAAAAAAGCTGTGGGGTGCCTAGGTGGCTCAGTGGGTTAAGCCTCTGCCTTTGGCTCAGGTCATGATCTCAGGGTCCTGGGATCGAGCCCCACATCGGGCCCTCTGCTCAGCAGGGAGCCTGCTTCCTCCTCTCTCTCTGCCTGCTTCTCTGCCTGCTTGTGATCTCTGTCAAATAAATAAATACAAATCTTAAAAAAAAAAAAAGCCGTAAGAGGCACTTTTGGGATGAGATAAGTGATGGAGACATGAGATAAGCCTCAAATTCGGTGTTTCCCGGTCCAAAGACAGGCCTGGGAGGTGAACACCAGGGTGTGACTCGCCTGTCTTCACAGGGCACAGCGTCAGAGGAAGGAGACGCAGGTGGAGCAGATCAGGACGCAGGCCATGCCTCCCCCAGCTCCCCGCTCACCTCATCCTCTACAAGGGCCCGCCGCTGGGCGCTCCAGCTGTAGTCGGGGTAATGCGATATGGTCGTGGCACTGCCAAAGTCACAGAGCTTGATGGTCCCTTGGTTACTGAGCAACAAATTTTCCACCTGCAGAATCCCAGAAGACATTCCTTATGAACTTGGGCTGCAGAGACCCAGGCTTGGGGGGTGCTGGAGAGACGGGACGGGGCTCCCCAGAGCACAGTGAGGAGTCTTCCACAAACAGGAAAACACAGCTTTGTAACTTCTTTCTGATCCAAATCAGTATGTGTACTTTTTAAAAACACATAACTCAGAAAAATAAAAGGAAAAAAGTTAAAATCAACCGCAAATGAAAGATAACCCCAATTAATAATATACACAAAAAAAGTTTAACAGTTAGAACGTCAAAAATTAACACGCCATTTTAAAATCACCCAACATATCAAGAATCCAGGAAGAAATCAAACAAAAGATACACAAAACACCTCTACTCAGAAACCTATAATTGAGATAAACTCTTCAAATCTAAAAGCGACAAGGAATTGGACCATATTCTTAACATGACAGGCACAGATCCGCTGCAGTCGCCCCAAAGCAGGCCCCAGTCTATGGGCCAGGATCAGCTCTGGCCACTACCAGCTTCTGCATGGCCTGCACACCTAGGTGGTTGAGGAAACTTCCCTTCTGTGACATGGGTGCTTCCGCAGCATGACCTGCATGGCCACGCCAACCTGCTCCTGCAGCCTGGTGCACTATCCAGCAGGGCCAGCATGCAAAGTTGACATGTTTCAAGTCGGGCCTTTTACAGGAAAAGCCTGTCAAGTTCACACTCTGGGAGAGAGTCAAGCAATTTCAATCAGATTCTGAAAAGGTTTTGGGGTGGAACCTGACAAACTAATTCAAAGATTCACATGGAAACACAAATAGCCCAAAAGAGCCATGTGGTCCCCGAGAAGCCCCATTAAAGAAGGCAGAGCACAGGGAGCAGGACCGACAGCCCCACAGGACATCCACTGGGCGCCAGGCCCATGTGAGGCCGCACCAAAGGACACAGGCATAGGACAGCCATCCAGGCAAGGTGCTGGACGGCCGCCTACAATGCACCGAGGAAGACCTGCCCTGACACGCAATGGTGGACTGCAGGTGTCTCCAGGACAACATGCCTGGGGGGTGTCAACTCCTCAGCAAGTCACAGAAGCTCCCCATGAAACAAGGAGCACTCCATCAAAGACACTTGCCACTCAGGGCATGATGACAGCTATGGTGTGACCACACAGGGCTCCAAGAAACCCAACAGGAAGTGACACCTCAGGGGAAAATCAGGCAAATTCTTCCACAAATTCTGCCTCCCCAAAGAGGAAATCCAAACCCTGACACCCTTGAAAAGATGCTCATTAATGGAAGGAAAATCCAGCTGAAGTCCATAAGCCACACCCACACTGTGTGCCAACACCAAGGGTCGTCAGCAAAGCACGGGCACAGGGGCCTCGACGCGCTGCTGGAGGCAACATCCCATGAGGGTGCAAGCACCTTCCATAGCCAGAGCACAGACAAGAGCAACTCAGGAAGCAGGCGTCAAGCAAGTGAGCCGGCTCTCACGACACACGCACCGAGCAAGGGCCTCACCAGATGGCCAGACCTTGGAGCCATAAGGCTGAGCCAACAGCCAGACACCAGGGCTACACTCTGTGGCCTGCAGTGTTGGACGGAGCGATGCGAAGGAGCAAGATAGGAAGAAAGACATGTGTCCCCATGGCCTCTGCCATCCCCCTTGTCACACCTGCCCCTCTGCAGAGCGGCACGCGACGACTCCCACAGACAAGCCATGGAGACTGTGGGCCTCTGGCGAACACAGGGCACTGAGAAGACAAGGGATGTCCAAGGCAGGCCAGCTTCAACACAGTCTTTACTAGTTTTACCCTCCTAGAGTTCCCGCCCACCAGCACATGCATTAATATGCAAACCAGGAGTCTTCATGCCACATGAAAATCCACAGCCACCCGGTCGAATGAGGAAGGCCCGTCCAGGCAACAGGGAAGGGATGGCTGGCATGTGGGCCTGCAGCCACCCAGGCACCTTCAGGACAGTCATTCCTGACCCTAGTCTTCTGTAACGGGTTGGGGGGGCACCTGCCAACCTCTCAGGTTCAAGGGACAAAAGGAAAAGTTCAGGGTTGTCCAAGGTTCAAGTCTAAACAAAGACGCTGCCCCACACACAGGGGCCAGTGCCTCCCTGGACGCACGGGAAGAGCCCCCTGCCGGAGCCAAGGAGGAGAGGGCGCCGTTCCAGGCCCGCCAGGTGAGAGACATATCACACCTGAAGAAAAATCTGGGAGAGTTGGCCATAGACCAGACAAGAGATGATACTAAGGGATCGTGAGGTTCTTTAGCAAATACAACCTGGTCCCTTGAGATGTGGGCAGAGTTAGGATGGGAGCTGCGTGGATGTCCGGCAAGCTTCCCCAAGTCTGGACTTCGCCAAAGACACAACAGGGGAAATAAAAAGAAGGCCAGAGAAGGCCCCTGCAGCACATACAATGTGGAAAGGCCACCAGAAGAACAGAGAACTCCTGCTACTCAAAAACAACCTGATGGACAACAAACAAGAAAGAAAAAAGGAAAAAACAAGTTGACTGAAAAAAGTACTGACTCCATACACAGAAAAAAACACTCCATTTCATTAACAGTCCGGAAAAGGGAAAATCACAGCACACTGCCACTCCCCGCAGCGGGCACCCTGCTGGGGCTTCTCAGAAGCACGGTTCCCCGAGGGAAAGCAACCTCTGAGCCCATGGCGGGATCCTGCAGAGCCTTTGCCTGGGGATGGATTGTCGAGGGGTAAGGGCATGGACAACCCAGAGGGGAAGCAATTCTCCTCCTGACTCCAGCAGGTAGAAGGAAAGGAGCCTCGGCCGTGAGCACCCCAGAGCCAGCTGGAGGGCAGGTGGGTGGGGTGACAGGCACACAGGAGGCAGGAAGCCCCAGGCCCAGGACACCGCAAAGCTGACACAGAAAGAGGGCTCGGCCCTGCTTCAATGGAGAAGCTTCCGGAAACCTGTTCTAAAACTGCTACATCCCTCTTCTCTGGAAAAGCCATCACAGACTGCCAGCCAGCTGGACACCCTGACCAGGGGCAGGGGTGCAGGCCTGCAGGACGGGCAGAACACAGTACCTTGAGGTCTCTGTGAATGATGGGTGGCTTCTGTCTGTGCATGTGCTGTACCGCTCTGCATGTCTGGTAGAAGATCTTCAGAACGGTATCGCACGAGAGCGGCCCTCTAGATTCCATTTTCTTTAAAAATTCCACCAGCTGCCCTGGAAGACACAATCAGATTTATATCACCACGGAGCTAGAAACGCTGCCCCCAGCCTGGCAGCAAGCGGGGCGGCCCCCCACCACCCTTCCAGCCTGCTGCAGCCACCCCTGGGGCCCTGAGGCCGAAGCCACACATCCAGAAAACCCCGCGGAGGGACCACCACCAGGATTACAACGAAGTTCCAGAGCCTCCTCCCCAAGAACGACACCCACGCAGCATATGAGCGCCGGCCAACAGTGCACGCGGTGTTCACGGCAGACCTTGGGCCTTGCGCGGTCAGGCACAACATGGCAGCTCCGAGCACACGGACCCTGGACACAGACACCCTCTCAGAGCGCTACCTTTCCATGCCAGTGAGTGGTAGACCTCGGTCACCACATCCCTCACTGAAGGTGCAGACTGCCCGCGGATAGAGTGTGGCCTGGCAAGTGTGCTGGGGGCACAGACCTGCCCAAGTGGCTGGGGGCCACGGACCCTGCCCTCCCTTGGGGCTGTCACCTGGGGGCCGCTTCCCTGCAGCCGCTTTTCCTTGTCACTCCAGCCCAGGGACCTGCCATCCTTGTACTCAGAGCAGGGAAGGCAGGAGACTTCGGTACGGGGCCCGCTAACTCTGCCATAGGCAGGGTGATGGCTTCCTCCGTGACCATGTGCCACCTCCCCACTGGGAACGCCACGCCCTAGTGCCTGCCTCTATTGGCTGCCTACACACCACATGTCTCAGTACCCTAACCCTAAACCTACAGCCCTGTTCTACCTCTGGCCCCCTACCCAGAGCCTCTTCCCAGAGCCCACCCTCTCCTGGGTCTGCACTGCTCCCTCCTGGCTCCAGGCCCCAGCTCCTTCTGTCTGCTGGGCACATTGCACCACGGGGACCCATCCCCTCCATGCAGAACCAAGGTTGTTACCACCCATACAGGTCTCACCTCCTGCCACTCCCCCCCCCAACAGACTCTCCTCTAGCCACAGGCCCCAAGACCTTTGCATATGCCGTACTCTCAGCTAGAATGGTTTTCCTCTCTCCCTGCCTTCAGCTCCTGGCTCATACATCAGCTTCGAGGGAGCCATATCTGCTCAGCCTAGAAATGTACACACCCTTTCCCCAGACTCTTCTCTGTGACACATGGGACTACCCAGCCCTCACTGTGGATTTTGCTTGGGGTCTGTCTGCTTTGTCTGGGTGAGGAACTGAAGCCCCATGCCTGCATGCAGCCATGCCAAGGGACGCGGCTTCCAAACGTGAAGTGGATTCTAACTGCTCTGCAGATGGCACAGTGGTGGCTCAGGACCTGCACATTCCTGCCCAGTGACCTATCTGCCGTGGAGTCTTCACTCTGATGGTCCATCCAACTCTGCCCGCCAGCCCGCCTGTCCCTCACTCCACTGGATCAAGCCATTGTCGCCCTCTCCCAGCCACACCCACATCCCAGCCTTGCACCCCACGCTCAGGCGGGACAGGAGCCCTCAGGAAATAACAACCTGCTCCTCCCCCTGATGCAGGCAAGGCACAGGCCCCACAAGGCATTGCTGACGGGTCCAGAGCAGGGGTGACACACGGACGGCCATGCTGCCTGGGGTAATGGAAATGAACCAGGCCATGGCAGGGGCATCACAATGCCAGTGCTTCAGTGGCCTCTGGTGTCCACTGAGAATTAAGAGCTAGCTTTTTTTAAAAGTAACAACCCTAACAGTGGCAATGCTCCTGGAGAGGGTATGGTGGAGGGCAAGATTGGGGGGTAAGGGCCAGGGAAGGGTGGAGGACTGTGTGCACACATCCAGGCCCTCCTTCAGGGACTGGCGTCTACAACCCTCCCTAAGATTCCCTCCACCCTCCACCCCATGCCCCGCAGCCCTCAGCACCTGCCCTACGAGCACCCCGAGCGTCTTGTGCTGCTCCTGGACAAGCAGTCCCAGGCCAGCGCCAGCCTGAGGGGTGTGCTCGGTGGGTCTGCTCCACACAGAGCACCGTGCCACCCCGCAGTGCGAGTGCTGTGAGCTGCCCCTGCCAGGCCCTAACCCTGGGGCCCCGGTGAACCCAAAGCCTTCGAAAACCCAGAATGAAAGCAATCCAGAAGCATGCGAAGTGCCCCGCAGGGGAATGGACGGCATGATAAATGAACCAGAGAAGTGAGCTGTGGAAAGCGGGGCGAGGCATGTGCAGCGCCAGCAGCAGAGCCCCCGGGGCAGATGGGAAGCCATGTGCAGCCTCACACGTGCTGCCCAACACATGCCACTGGGGCCCCTACGTGGCACCCCCGCCAACAGGCCCCTGGCAGCACTGTCCACAGGCTCGCCGGGCTCACACGCCGGACACGCGGCAGTTCCGTGCACCAGCATTTGTGGTCAAGGACAAGTACGCATCACGAAGGGGGTGTTGGCGGAACATCTTGTGGTGGGGACCTAAGGGACCCTGCGGAGCCCTGAAGAGAGAACAGGTGAGCATGTGGGCATGAGAAGATGCCTCAGGTGGCAGGCCTTTCTCAGAAAGGAAGCACCATTTGGAGGAGCACCTCACTCCCCTGTGCTTAGACAAGGATCCCTACCACCGAGAGATTCCTTGCCCTGGCTTTGCCACTGCCAGCCACCCACCTCATGCTCAACACTTCTGCCCCCTGCCTGCTTAGGCATGACTCCTTCTGGGTGCCTGGACTCATGGCCCCCACCCTCTCCTTCTGTGAGTGCACCTCCCGCCGGCACAGCTCTTGGCCGGGTAGCTGTGGGCCGTAGGCTTCCTCTCTCCCAGCACTCACTCCTGGTGACCGAGGGCCACATGCACTCTGCTCATGGCACCCGGTGGCTCCTGCCTCTGGCTCCAGGCCCTCCTGGCAAAGCCTCTGTACCCGCCCCACACTTCTCCGACAACGTGCACTCTAGTCACCCACAGAGACTGTGAGCTCCAGCAGGGCAGACGCTCCCCACGTGGGTAAGCCCTAATCCTCGGTGGAGCAGATGGACCGCGCCCCTACCACAGGGACCAGGCATGTTCCACGCCTCTGCTCTCTTGGTACCATCCACAGACATTCACACGACTACTCTGCCCCTGGAACTCTCTGGAAGGCCTCTGGGTCCCACCGACCCCTAAGAACACAGGGAGTGCCTGATGCCACTGGGTTGTGTGCCCTCAAGGGCCACAGCAGCAAGCCCGCCCTGACTACTACAGCTGAGCACTCGAACCCGTGACGCTGCTGCAGTTCTGACCCTAACAAAATGTTACCTTTGCAGAGCTCGGTGAGCAGCAGGAACTCAGCCTGCCCAGTGTCTGACTCCTCTTTCCCTACGGACGCTGCAGAACAAAACTGGACAATATTGGGATGGCCAGAAAGTTTTTTCTGCAGGTGTCTTGTTAAAGGAGAATGCGTAAGTCTGCACATTTAAAAACAAATATACATACGATATTAAGACACTAGAGTCAAAACGCTGAATGAAATTACCTTACAATCCCAGCATGTTGGGGCAGAAAGATGGAGAGCCAGTGGGGGCGACTAGAAAGGCAGGTGGTAGGGTGCAGGGGGGAGCTGGGATGAAGACCTCCGCCATGCTGGCAGCACACACCTGACCACGGGCCAGGCAGGACAGCAGGCAGAGGGTACGGGCAGCGTGTGGGAGGCCACGAGCACTGAACGAATCCACCCAGTCTCTGCAAGGCGAGGACCCGTGGCTCAGGCAGCCAGCGGGCTCATGGTGACAGAGCTTCGAGAGAGAAAAGAGAACACATTCCGACAGCAGAGGCCAAGACCCCCGCAGAGGGAGAACGTGCGCCAGAGTGGAGAGCCAGCAAGAAAAGCCCCACACGTCCAGCGTCCGTGCTCAGGGCAGGGTAGCCAGCCAGAAGGGACACGGAGGCCCAGAGGAACCAGGCCTCGCAAGGGCCCTGGCGATCGCCGGAGTGCAGCTGGTGGCCGGGCGCCATGGGCCACGTCAGGTTCCTTGTGGGGCAGAGGGCAGGGAATCGGTCCCTCTGTGGGCACAGAGACCTCTTGGGTCGGAACACTTCCATGCCCAAAGCTACCGAGCCTCCTGCTATTACCCTGGGAGTGAGGAGCAAGGCAGAAAACTCCCATCTATTGAGAACACCCCACAGACAGGTCCAGTGAAAGCAGAAGGCCAATTTTAGTATACCCCGGAGGGCACCAGAGCAGCCTTGCAGCAGCCAGCATCCACAGCATGAAGCAGGCCTCCCTAGGTGCCCGCGTGTGCGTGCAGTCCCAGGAAAAGGATACCATGAAACACACTTCCTGGATGATGGCTCTGTTCTTTTCCTCTTCGTTAGACAATAATCTCTGTATCAGGAAATAACAAACAAGAAGAGATTAAGGAGTGTTTATCTTTCTAGTCTACACCCAAGAGAAGAAACACAGTGCCACCTACAAGCACAACCTGCTTACCTGTATTTAATATCTAGCCTGTGTAAAAACCTGACAGAAGGTTAGAGACCCCTGAACATGGTCCTTTACAATCCAAGGACACAACAAAAACTAAAAATAGGACGCTTTGCTCCAAATAGGCTAGAGCAAAGTGAAACAACCAAGGAAAATGGGAGAAGACATTCACAGAGATGTGGGCTTACGCTCCCCATCTCCAAAGTCAGTCACACCTCAACAGCAGCCCACAAACCCCACATGCACCCCTCACTCCTGTGAGGCCTGCTGTGCACCCCAGGGGGCTCCCCCACCCCGTAATCCCTGAGTTCACACAAGCTATGCTTTGTTTCACATTTCACACCAGAGGCTTTCAAAACCCCGCTATCTGTGAACCCCTCATTTTGGCACTTGGCCTTGAGGTCACCCTGTGCCCAAAGTTGGAAGCCACAGCTCTGAGTCCTCTAGAGCTGCTGACGGCTTCCCCTCAGAAGGAACAAACGGACTGACTGTAAAAAAGAAACGTATACTACATAATGGGAATAAATCTCTGGAAACAGTGCCACTTAGAGATTTCCTTGAAGTCATCCAAAGACCCACGTAAATGTCATCCTTTATTACCTTTAAGGCATACTCTCTGCCACTTCCCAGGTCTTGAGCTTCATATACAAATGCAAACCCTCCTGAAAATTAGAAAGACGGACATATCAGTTCAGTGCTAAGACTTTCTTTGATAGTAAGTTTACAAATATCTTCATTAAGTAGTGAAACACAAACTGGACTTGTGGCAGGCAATTTTGTTTTCCACAAACATAATGGCCCTAATTGATATGATCCTGTATTTTAAATATCCTGCTTCAGAGACAGGAAGGAAATCAATGTAGGAACAGAGATCAATGAGGAAAAGAATGGAGAAAATCAATAATACCAGAGCCTCTGAAAGCCAAAATTCTATGAAAACAAGAAAATGAAACTGATAAATTCTAGACAGATTGATCACAGAGGGAGCAAGAGCAAGAAAGAGAAGAGAGGACAAATTACCAGCATCTAGAATAAAAGAGGCTAGCAGTGCCCAAAGCCCCCAAAAACTTTAAAGTACATCTAGTACCCTACATAAATACAAAGAATTCTTCACAAATTCTTTTTTTAAATATTTTACTTATTTATTTGACAGAGAGACAACCAGAGAGGCAACACAGGCAGGAGCAGAGGGGAGAGGGAGAAGTAGGCTCTCCGCTGAGCAGGGAGCCCCATGTGGGACTCAATCCCAGGACCCTGGGATCATGACCCGAGCCAAAGGCAGCTGCCTAATGACTGAACTACCCAGGCGCCCCTCTTCACAAATTCTTAATTCTGAGTACAATAAAATGTCGGCATAACAAACCCAACAATATATACAAAACATCATATATCATGACTGAATAGAGCTGGTTAAAAATTTGAAAATAATGTAATTCTCTTGTTTTCAGAATTAACTTGCTTAGCTTTTACTAGTTTTGCACGGTGGAAAATTACATCTTGAAATGAAGACCTCTCAGTAGACTAGGAACATGAGGCTGCTCGCTAACCTGCTAACAGGTGTTTTCAAGGGATTCACCGTCAGCCTTATGCCAGTGGTAGAAGACCCCATGCTTCTCCTCACAGCAGGAACAGGGTGAGGACAGATGCTCTCACCACTGCCACTCAATATCGCACTGGAAGCCTGGCCAGTGCTATCAGGCAAGAAGACAGATAAAAGGCATCGAGATGGAAAAGGAAGAAGTGAAAATGGTTTTCTTTGCAAACACAGTGATTGTGTTTATAATATTGTGACATCTATCTCCCCCAAAAGCTACTATAACTAATAAAAGAGTTTAGGGCAATCATGGGTTATATGCACAATTCAAAAATCAACTGTATTTCAGGGGCGCCTGGATGGCTCAGTCGGTTGAGTGTCTGACTCTTGATTTCCACTCAGGTCATGATCTCAGGGTCGTGAGATCAAGCCCCATGTAGTGCTCTGCATGGAGCCTGCTTAAGATTCTCTCCCTCTCCCTCTGCCTCTGCGCCATCCTCCCCCCACCACCCCCAGGCGGGACTAAGCGCACGCGCACTCTCTCAAAACAATTATATTTCTATACGCCCTAGAGATTTCTTAGACTTAAGAACGGAAGTATGATCCACAAATGAGAACAATGACAAGCAGACTTCATCAAAGTAAAGAACTTCTGGTTTTTTAGATACACCATTTGAGAGGGTGAGAAGTCAGATGCTTAACAGACTGAGTCACACAGGTGGCCTAGCTGCACTTTCAATCACAGGCCCAATAAATGG
Organism: Lontra canadensis; assembly: GCF_010015895.1. NCBI lineage: Eukaryota > Metazoa > Chordata > Mammalia > Carnivora > Mustelidae > Lontra > Lontra canadensis. The sequence continues at coordinate 67,324,845 of NW_022630995.1, read as the reverse complement.
CTCTATCTAGAAAATATAAAGAAAATCCAGAATGGAGTAACAAAATTTTGAATGGGTGAACTATGTAAAAAGTCACCAAAGATACATGAGTGGTGAGTTAGCACATGAAAAGATGCTCAACGTCATCACCCATTAGGGAAACACACACTTTAGGGAAACACACCTCTGTGCATCTAATTAGAAGGCCTCAGTGTTTTAAACAGATCATACTCAGTGTTACTAGGATGTGGGTCCACCCACATCCTAGTAGTGAGGCTTCTACCCCGCTTGTGGGAACACAGCTTGGTAGTTTCTTCCGTGGGTAAAGGTAAGCTAGCTAGCTCAACAGCCCTGTCTGTCATCACGCCGCTGGGCATTTATCTACGAAAAATGGAGGCCACATCCACACAATGACTTGTACACACAGGGCCCCAGCAGCTTCATGTGTAATTGCCCAAACCATGTCCCCATTAGCAGTGAACAGACAAACCAACCATCCCTCCGTAGAACACGACCCAGCAATAACCAGGACGTACTACTGTTCCCACAGCAACATGGAGGCAGAGGGGACACATGATCTCCCTTACAGAGAACTGTACAAAGTACTAACTCATCTGCAGCAACAGAAAGCACATCGGGACTGCCCAGGGGAGGAGGGTGCAGGAAGGGAAGGGCTGTAATGGGGAAGGATGGACACTGTGGAGGTGAGGGATGTGTTCACTGCCTTGGCTACAGCGACAGGCACACAGGTGTATACGTACTGGACACAATGTGTCTGACACCTACATGTGCACTTCGTGTCTCATTTTTATCTCAATAGACCTGCTAAAAAAAATAAAACGAGTCCATATAAGAAAACAGATGAAAGGAAATAAGTGAAAATCTGTGTAACAAAAATAGAAAACAGATGGATTCACTGGTGAATTCTCTGAAACATTTAAGAAAGAACCAGCACAGCAATCTTGCACAAAGTCCTTCCTAAATGACAGGAGAAAACACATGCCAACCCATCATGTGAGGCCACAGACACAATCACAGATAACGAGAAAGCACTTGTTAACACAGATTTCAGAACCACCGGGAAAATACCAGCAGAGCGAGTCTGGCAATACCCTGCTATGACCAACAGTGGTTGACACCAAAAAACAGTCCCTGTAGCAAAGGACACAAAGGACAGGGAAGGCAGACTCCTCAGACACATGGAACTCATCTGTCACTCAACAGACACACGGAAAGCATCTGTCAACATGCAAAAACACTCATGACTTTTCCTTTTTTTTTTTTAAAGATTTTATTTTATGAATTTATTTGACAGAAAGAGTGTGAGAACACAAGCCGGGAGACAGAGGGAGAGGAACCAGTCTCCCCGCTGAGTAAGGAGCCTGATGTGGGACTCGATCCCAGGACCAAGGGATCATGACCTGAGCCGAAGCAGACGCTTCACCGACTGAGCCACCCAGGCGCCCCTAACTTTTCAAAATAGTAACATGAAACATTCTCGGCAAAGAGAGGGAATGTCTTCAATCTGACAAGTGGCAACTACAAAACCCTGCACTTATGGGAGCCCTAATAGTGCTTTCTGATCTCGGGACCAAGGCAGGTCTCTCTGTGGAGCACTGTGATACCTCCCACCTGCGGACTGTCACCAGCACCAGAAAGCTAGAAAGACAGACAAACAGCATAAAGATCAGAAAGAAATAGCTAAATCTGTTATTTACAGGCAGCATGACTATAGGCAGACAGTTCCAAGGGCTTGACCAAAAGCCTCTAGAACCAAAGAGGAGCCTCAGCAAGACTACAAGGTTCTCGGGATGCTCCCCCTAGCCCATTCACAGGGCCTTCCCCTGGAGCCCTGCAACCCCACCTGGGGCACCCTGGCCCTGGTCACTGGCCACACACACACACACACACACACTCTCAGGCTCTGCTCTCCACTCCTCCCCGGGGGCCTTCTCTGACTCACCCCGCTCCAACCACCCACAGCCAATTTTGTTCCCTCTTCCTAATGCTTTCTGACTCCTGATACTGTGCCACATGTTCCATTTGGAGATCTGTTTACTGCTCTCCCACCGGCACCCAGAACAGCATCTGACACACAGCGGGCAATCACAGATCAGGACAACAAAACCCTAAGTGAAAAGCATCTTCCGTTGTTGAAGCACATTACCTCTGGAACATTCAACGTCCCGGCAGCAGCGTTACGTACCACCGCTGGACACACACTTGCAGAGAAAGTAAAGACAACAAACAGGAAGTCCACGGTGGTGGTGCCTCTGAGGAGAGGGAGACATAGTCAGGGGGCCGAAGGTCAACAGAGCCATTCACAGTGTCTGTGATGGTTAATTACTTTGTAAAAGGTCTGGAATCAAAAATGATCTTTGAAAAACCAAAGTCCATTAATTCTGGATAGCAAGAACACAGATATTTGTTCTGTTACTCTACTTTTCTTTGTTTTTGAAATTTTTCCTGAAAGAGAATTCCCAGTTTCAGGACCTGTTCTGTAGCTGCATTAACCAAGACTGTGTGGTGCTGGGGAGGAACAAATTCAAAGATCCCAATGCAACAAAACTGGAAAGTCCCAAAACAGTCACGTAAATGTGCCAAGTGATGGTTCACAATGGCACAAAATCAACTTGGTGGAAGCATGTGTAATGACCAGTGCAAAAAAACAAAACAAAAGGGGTGCCTGGGTGGCTCAGTGGGTTAAAGCCTCTGCCTTCAGCTCAGGTCACGATCCCAGGGTACTGGGATCGAGCCCCGTATCAGGCTTTCTGCTCAGCAGGGAGCCTGCTTCTTCCCCCTCTCTCTCTGCCTGCCTGTCTACTTGTGATCTTTGTCTGTCAAATAAATAAATAAAATCTTTAAAAAAAAAAAGCAACTTTGATCTAAACTTTATGCTTTCTATGACAATCAATTCAGAAGGTACAAATGTAAATGCAGGAAACTCCTAGACAAAACGTAGGAGAAAAACCCTCACGATCCAGAGCTGGGCATAAGGGCTCCCAGATGTGACAGTAAAAGCAGAAGTCACATGAGGAAGAGCTGATAATGTGACCTCATCAAATTAAAACTGTGGGTCTGCAGACGACCCTGTTTAAGATGAAAAGATAAGCTGCTGACAAAGAGAAAATTCTTGCAAACCACATGTCTGATGGAGAACTTCTCTCCAGAATACATAAAGGACTCTCAAAACTCAGGGATAATTGAAAACTCAATTCTAAAATAGGCAAACAACATGACAGGCAGAGACATACTGCCCACAAAGGTGTGTGGTCAGCCTCCAGAGACGTACAGACTGAAGCCACAATACAGGATCCCTACACACCTGCTAGAATGATCAAATAAAAATGCTGCACAGGGGTACCTGGGTGGCTCAGTGGGTTAAAGCCTCTGCCTTCAGCGCGGGTCATGATCCCAGGGTCTTGGGATCGAGCCCCGCATCAGGCTTTCTGCTCAGCAGGGAGCCTGCTTCCTCCTTTCTCTCTGCCTGCCTCTCTGCCTACTTGTGCTCTCTGTTTGTCAAATAAATAAAAACAAAACCTTTAAAAAAATAATAAAATAAAAAATAAAAACGCTTCACAAAATGCTGGCAAGGACCAGGGACACTGGGTCACTCTTGGTTAAGAGCTCAGCTGCGTGGGCACAGACCCCACACGCTGAGGTCTCTCAGTGTGACTGTATGAGCACACGGGGGGTTTAGGGAGGCAGTTACAGAAATCAGGTCTTCATAGTGGGGCTCTGACTCGATAGGACTGGGGTCTCTCTCCCCTATGGGACAGAGACAACACTACCTGCCAGCCGCAGGGAGAGGCCTCACCAGGAACCACCACTGCCAGTAACTGGCTCTGGGATAAGGAGCCTCCAGGGCGGAAAAAGAAATTCCTGTTGTTTATGCCCCAGTCTGTGGCATTTTTTATGGGAGCCTGAGAGGCCTAAGACACTCAGCCACTGCTGGTGAGAAATGGGAGATGGCACAGCCACTCTGAAGAATAGACGGCAGTTTCCTAGAACTAAACCTGCAGTCCTGGGCACCGATCCCAGAAAAGTAAGAAATGACACTCACACAAACCTTGCCCACAAGTGCTTACGGCAACTCTAGTTCTAATAGCCTAAAACATCTGGAAACAACCTACATGTCTGTCACTCCGTGAATGATCATATAAACTGGGGTCCATCCATACCATGGGACGCTCGTCACCAATAAACACAAACACATTATGGACACAACCACCTGGTTGGAACTCCAGAATGAAAAAAGCCAATTCCAAAAGGATATACAAATGTCAAAACTGGAGAGAGAGACCAAATCAGTGGTTTCCAGGGTTAAGAATGTTGGCATGGCTGTGAAGGGGCAGGAGGGGTCCTTGTGGAGATGAAACTTCTGCGTCTTGATGACATCAAGGTCAAGATGCTGACTCTAGCTTCTCAAGATGTTACCACTGAGGGAAATGGGCAAAGTATACCAGTGTTATTTCTTAAAACTACAAGCTAAGTATCTATAATTATCTCAATATCAATGTTTAAATAAAAATAGTAATACTGCTGGGCCTGGGGCTCAGTCAGTCAAGCCTCTGCCTTCGGCTCGGGTCATGGCCCCAGGATCCTGGGATCGAGTCCTGTGTCTGGCTCCCTGCTCCACGGGGAGTCTGCTTCTCCTTCTCCCTCTGCTGCTCCCCCTGCTTGCTCTTGCTCTCTATCAAACAAACCCTCAACAGAAACAGTATTACTGCTGACACATAAAGAAATGACAGGGGAGGCACTGCTAAGACCCCATGCACATTCTGGAATTTGGACACAGGCAAAGACACCTCAGCTGGCCAGACCGACCTCCCGCTCCCCAGGGCAGCCTGGCCGGGGACAGTAGTGACCCCATCTACGGCTTTCTTCCTCCTCCTCGCATACCTGCATCTGTGCGTGTCATATAAAAATACATGACTTGTATCTGCGATAAGAAACTCCCACAACTCCAGCCCAATTCAAAACAGAAGACTCAAAAGGGCATTTTGCACACTAAAACAAGACACATAACTGTCTTATAAGCAGGAGAAACAGCATCCCGCATAGTATCACCAGGCACGTGGAAATCCCATGCCAGAGGGCGACCCCCATGAATACACAAGAGCAGAGAGAATCAGGATGACAGGCAATACTGATGCAGGTGCCAGCCGAGGACAGGAGCCCTTGCGCGGCTGCCGGGAGTGCAAACCAGTGCCGCCTGCTGCACACAAAGAGACCTGTGTCCAACCCAGACCCCAAAATACCACTCCTGGGTATTTTACCTGAGACAAAACACATGGCAACAAAAAATACTGTGGAAGAATGTTCTTGGCAGCTTTACTCATCATGGTCCAAACTGGAAATACCCAAGTGTCCACCAACAAGCAAGTAGACAGACAAGCCACTACAAGGGAGGGAACAAACTTCAGAACTGGACAGAGAACTTGGGGTGCAGGGCTGTGTGCAGGATACTCTGGGAGAAGGAAACTCCTAGCTGGGGCGGCTGGTGGTGGGGAAGGGGGCTGGGAGCCATGGGAGGGTTTGTGGGGTCACTCAACAGTTTTCTAGCTTGACAACTGGTTGGCTACATGGCGTAAACCCTTATCAGAGCATCTAAACTCTGTACATTTTACTGTATGCCAATAACTCACTTTAAATTGTTTTTACTTAAAAGAAAAACAGGCATAGGACATCCATGCATGATTCTAAACAGTGGTCTGAATAAGCTAATAAGCACGGAAAATGCTCAAATTCATGAGTCAGAGAAACACAAATCAACACAAGCCCACAGAGTGTTTGCCCATTGCAGCGAGGAAGGTGTGGGGACAGTGGGGTTTGGTAGGGCTCTACACAAGGTCACCGACTCAGGGCGGGGGTGGGGCAGGGGACAGTGAGCACCAAGAAACGTGGCTCAGCAGCACAAGGAGCAATCCGGGAGATCTTACTTTATGTTATCAATCGACAGTGTTTCTTAGGAACAGGCACCCCGTTACCTCCACCTCCTATCCTCACGTGATCTCCACGGACCTTTCAGGGATATGTGCCCTTGCAACAGCAGGAGGTCACAGAGAGGAACAGACCGGGCCAATGGAAAGACAGAGGGCAGCCTTTCCCCTGCCCCACAACAGTGACCTCCCCACAGGGTGACTTCCTCCCACAATAATCTCCCCACTATGGTGACCTCGCCATGATGTCCCACTCCAGGCACCTGCATACCACCTGCACCTGCAGTCACCTGAGGCACAGACCAAAAAGGCGCGGGAACCCTGGCACGCAGCTCCCATCTTGCCCCCCAGCAACGCCCACCTCCGGTGGCTCCCCAACAGGTGCCCTGCCACCTGCTTCTTCCACTGTGACATCCTCTGGACACTTCTCCCTGCAGGACACACTCCACAGGCGGACCTGTGCCACCATATGGGTGACCGAAGACGCACCCAGTCCCAACTCCCTTGCTCGCTGGCTGGTGGCCCTGGCAAGCTGCTGATGGTCCTTACGGACGACAGACCACAGGAAGCACCAGGGACTCCGCCCGCCAGACAACTCCATAAATGTTGTGCTGGTGACCATGACTGTTCCACACTAGGTGTTAGTTACGACAAGTTAAGGGGCTGATGGTACTGTCGCCAAGGTGCAAGTGAAGAGAATGGGGTTAGGAGAATTGAGAGAGCAATTAACCTGACACAAGATTGAACCATACCAGTATGAATACTAGAACCAGTTGCCCAAGGCGCAGGTGCTTCCTGCAAAGACCTTGGTTATCTGTGCTCTAGGGTATCCGCAGAAAAGATCCACTCAGCACCCCTCCCTGGGTGAAGCAGCCACGGCAGTTGAGGGAAAAGACACTTGAACAAGATCACCCACAGGCCTCAGGGTTCAGGCATGTTTCCTGAGTTGGAAGAGCCGTGTGCTAGAATGTCAGTGAGCGATGATCGCCCCATCTTTTCAAATCAGCTTTAAACATGCTACGCTGTGTATCCCCACAGAGGATGTCCTGACTCAACCTCCAACCCTCTCCTTCCGTCACACCAACCCCAGTGGTTTCTGAAACCTCTAGCCAAGAGTCCTATCGCACAACCTAGCAACTGCCAGCCAGTACCAAATAACCCCTGTGCCCTCCCCAATCCCGACACTTAACACAGACAAGGCAGAAGCCCTCTAAAAGCAGGGACCAGGAGGCAGAGGGGTGGAGGGTTAGGACAACAGCCAGCCCAGAGTTAGTGTGGTGCATGCCCTCACAGCTTCTCAGGCCAGTACAGGCCCCAGACAGAACACAAGGAACCCACATTCATCCAAGGCCATTGATAACACACATGGCACATGGTGTCCCCACAAACACACACAACTAGTTACACACACGTTACGGGACAGCTCTGTGGACTTCTTTTTCTGAAGAGCTGCCCCCATACCACCTCGTCCACATCGTTAGCAGTGCAGCCAAAGTCATACAGTCACTGGAGAGGTGGACTCACCTCGCAGGGAAAAACCCATCTTGGCAGAGCGATCACCTCTGTCACCTTTCTGGACAGTAGGAAACAAGCAAGAATGTGCAAAATCCAAAACAAGAGAACTTAAAGAATGTATTCTGGAATCTGCTTGGACTCAGCCCCTCTGACATTGGGGTTACTCCCAGTAACCTGACTTTTTTAAAAAACGAACACTTAAACCAATTTTCAAAAGATTAGGAAGCTATCTGGCTCCACAGTTCTGCCCCACAAACCACTTCATGGTACAAATGCAAATTCCAAAAAGCTATGAAAACAACGTGTTTTTTCCTAAGCCCTCTCACAGCAAAATCTGATCCATCCTCAATTCATCTGGGGCAACACCCGACATGAAATAAGGTGGGGCTATTTAAAGTCTTAATTATCCCACAGTGAGGATACTCATTTAATTATGGATATATGATTTATTAGATTATTAAAGACTTTCCCAACTCTTGTAGGAATATCATAGGATATACAGGATGCCTATTATCTTTCCAAAACCTGGAAAACTATGAAGTTGTCAACATCTCTCTCCACCCGAGTTTAGGGTTTGGAACCTTCCCCACATTTATACAACACAACATGAATTCCCCCAGCCTAGGTTCCAGAGCTGCTGTTTTTCCTGACACTTCATATGGCTTTCTAACCATTTCAGTTCAGAAAGAGGGTTCACAAGCTTTAAAGCTATGAGGTTCCTGTTATGTTTCTAAAGACCAAGACCGTGCTGGGTATTTTTATCTTCTGACATGCCTAGATAGCAAAGGGAGTGGGTTCTATTGCACAACCCTATCAGCTAGTCCCGTTTCCTCATTCTTCATCCTGGGTTTTAAGTGACTGGTAAGCTTCCTGCTCCACAGGACCCACCTCCCACCTTTAATTCCCGTCCTCCAGCCTGGCCCCACCCCTGCCCTGATAGGAGCATTCTGAATGCTCTGACCTCATTTTGGCCTGCTGGAACCCTGGCCACTGCCTGTCCTGCCCCAAGGATCCCCCCAGTACTGCACTGTCCTTCTGTCATTGGAGTGTGTCTAATTTTAAATTCCGGAAGGCAAAAATCACCTACTGTCCCCTATGAATCTCTTAAAAAACCAAGATAGTTGCCTGGTATTTTCAGAATAAAGGAACTGATCCGAAGGAACTCTCATTGTAACAGATACCACACTCGTTAATGTTAGCAGAGATTCTGGCCCCCACCTCCGTAAGAAAAGCCTGAGGTTTTCCTACCAAATCACATCCAAAATCTGTTCGTTTTTTACCCAAGTGGAGAAAAAGCATATGGTAATGCTGCAGCTAGAACATTCCTTCAGGCCTTTAGGAATTAGGACATCAGAAGGGTCCGCTAGTTTCCTGCCTCAGACTGAGCAGACATGGCAGTAGGTTGGGGATCATGACAGCCTATGCCTGCAGTCCTGAGAGCTACCCCAGACAGGTCTGTGGTCCCACCTTGCACCACTCCGGCGCCCGATGCTAACTCAGGGAAATACCGTTCTGCTCCAGCACCAGCCTCAGAGCCAACTGTGTTCAGCCAGTAAGCATCAAGCTAGCAAAATGTGACATACCCCTGTGGGCGCCACCGACAAAATGTAAGGAAAATCCAGAGGAGAGAATGGATCACACCGACGATGGCAATAGATTCTGTGAGGAAGAGAAAGGACATCAGGAAGCTGGAGACAGCACGCAGAAACAAAGATGACTAAAAATGACCAGGAAATTCCTCCATGACTGGCGAGTCCAACCTGCAAGGCTGTGCACAGGTCACGACTGTTGGCATGCCCTAACCTAAGTCACAAAGACCAGGGCAAGGGAAACAGGTGGCGACGGGAGGAAGCTGGGCTATAGGTCACAGAACGGTCTACCCCAACGTCCAAGGACAACCACCCCCCCCCAAGGGGCGCACGCACCCGCGCTCCGGACCCTGAGAACTGAGGACAGTCAGCGCGATGTCCGGAGACGCACTGCTGTCCCGCCAGCCCCACAAGGGCCATGACTCACCCCCGCCCAGCGAACTGCTCAGCCTTATGGGTCCCCCTCCTTCCAGCCCCGCCATGGCCTCTCACCTGCCCACCACCTCCTCCCCCCCACCGCCACTGCCTCTCCTCCGGCCGCAGGTCGGCCCCGCACCTGCCACGACTACCACACCTCCCGCAAGGAAGTGCCCAGCCCCGCACCCCGCCTCACTCACCCACGGCAGTCACGCCGGGTCGGCCTCACCTGCGCCCGCCGCGGCGACCCTCCCCCATCCCCGCCCCGCGGGGACGCCCCGCACCTGGCCGGGTCCGACCCCGCCCCCTCCCGGTCGGCCCCGCGCTGGCCGCTCCGCGATGGCCCCCGCGCCCTCGGGCCGGGCCTCACCCTCGGCTAGGACCCGCCGCACCCGCAGCCGCAGCTCGCCCAGCTCCACCGTCTGCCCCACGAAGTCCGTCTGGTCGCGGCCGGCAGCGCCGCCCAAAGAGCCCGGGCCTGCCAGGAAATCCAGCGCAGACTGCAGCAGCGACATGGCCGCGGCCCCGCAGCGGGCGCCGGAGCGGGGAGCTCAGGGTCCAGCCGCGTCCGGGTTCGCTCAGTAACCGCCGGCCCCGAGCTGCACCATCTTCCGCCCCGACGCCGTGACGTAGCCGCGGGGGCGCGCCGCAGCTGGGAAAACGCCGCGCCTCAGTTCCGCCGCGCCAGGAGGGTGCGCGTGCGCGGACTCCCGGTCGCGGATTGCGCCTGCGCGGCGCCGCCGGCCTCGTGACGAGCTTCCGGCCACCGAGCTGCTGGCGCCCCGCGGGTCCGAGCGTGGACGTCTGGGCAAGCGGTGGGGCTCCAGGCCCAGCGTCTAGCCGCTCCCCGCGCGGCCGTGTCTGCGGAGGCCACTTGTCAGGGTGCTCGGACCTGCGGGAGCGGCGCGGGGAGCCGCTCTGGAGGAGCGTGCCGTGCGGCCGCCCAGCCAGGGACATCCCCGCGACTTGTTGAGTAAGGTCGGTAGCGCCGGGCGCGCCGCGGGAAGGGCTTGTGCTCCTGGCGAGTTGGTTCCTACCAAAGGCCTGAAAAGCTTAAGTTAAGTTAAAGGAACCCCAGGTTTCCAGCTTGTGTAGAAAAGTCAGACTGGCCGCATCGGCCCCAGAATCACGGGCGTCCCCGCTGCCCGGCAGGTGCGCCTCAGCGAGACGCGGGTCCCCCTCTGCGCAGTGACGCGGTCAGCCTGGTTCGCGCCGGCATCCCCCGGATTCGTCCTCAGACTGAAACCGGGTCTGAAAGCCCCAACCAGCGCCCTAGTTCGCCTGGAATTTCACGTTATTAAAGAGCTTTTGGACAAACGTGTGTTACTGTCCTTAACGGTAACAGTAGCCTCGTTCGCACCGTGCTAGTTTAGGATGGCCTTTCACGGGTACCTCGGAGTTAAGAAGGCACAATGCCCCTGCCCCCACCCCGCTGCCTTTTTCGGGGGCAAGAAAGCGTGCTTAGCAGTGTCCCGACTCGGCCGGCGCCAGCAAGCGCGGCCGCTGGATGCTCCCCGGGTCGTGGTGTCTCCAAGCAGTGCCCTCATCTGGGGTCGGTGAGGATAGGGGCTCAGGAAAGAGGCCAAGCTACAGACCGGTCTTTGACGTCCTCAGCATGTGCACGGCAGCTGACTGTCTCAAGCTGAAGAGAAAAGACAGAAACAGACAGAAGGCTGTTAGAACATTCTAACTGGTGTTAGACAAACGTGTGGAGAAGGAGCGGCCCAGGGACACAGGGAGAAAACCAAGGGAGCATCGTGGCTGGAGCCAGGGAGCGATGCTCCCCACTCCCAGAGGCAAGAAGCTCTGTAAGAGTGAAGTAGAGGAAGAAAGAAAAGATGTACCTTGGGTTTAGCAACAAGGAGATTGTCTTGTGACCGTTCAAGATTAGTCTCATTGGAGTGGTTAGGGGAGAAGAAGCATAAAGAAATGAAGAGTTGGCGGTGACTCGAGAGGTTTGGCTATGGAGAAGGAACTGTGGGAGCTAGAAGGGTGGTCTGGGGTTGAGGTGCTTCAAGATAGGAAGGTTTTGAGCAGCTTGAAGCTGATGGGAGGGAGTCTGTGCAGAGAGAAAGTTTGTGGTTACAGCAGAAAGAGGAACAGTGACTAAAAGTCCCCGCAACATAGGAGGGGAATGACATTCAGAGCATAGTGAGAGTAACATTCACTTTGGGCGCAAGGCAAACACTTTTCATACCAAAGGGAGGGAGGGAAGATAGGTTGCAGCTGCAGGTAACCTTGTGTGTTTATTGGAACGAAAGGGAAGGAATTCTCTAATACCTTCTATTTTCACTATGAATGAGTGAAACAAAACATCTACTGAAAACAAGAAGGGGGGTAAGAAAGCTAAGGTTTAAGCAGTGTGGAAAAGATACAAAATAGCTGACGTAAAAAACTTAATGCATAACTCAGTAGAAAGCATGGTCGAGTTTGTGGGTTCCTTTGAATTTGGAGGCCATGAGTTTATCCTCATATGACCTAAGATCAGGTAGAATGAGTTTTAAATAGTGTAATTACTTTGGAGACCAGAGTTTACTCAGACGTTTTTATTTCATAAATATTTATATCCTGGCACGGCAGAGACCATGTTAGCTCAATCTCCACACCACACTTCTCTTCCAAACTCTTAGACCTCTGTTAGACATCTCATTTGTATACATGTTTAAAACTGAATTTATGGTCTTCATCTGAAAGCCTCTTCCTCTGTAGATTCCACAGCAAAGAATATTGCCAGAAATTAAGAGGGTCATTGCCTAAGGATGAAACAGTACATTCATCAAAAGTTGTAACAATTCTAGTTTTGCACCTAATAATAAAGCTTTAAAATTCATGAAGCAAAACCAGATTTTTAAAAAATCAAAACCCAATTATAAATGGGTGTTGTAGATTGTAGTTGGAGATTTCAATAACCCTTTTACAGTATATGATAGAACAAGCACTGAGAAGTTCACCAAGGATCTAATTGAATGATACCATCAACCAGCTTGACCTAATGGACATTTATGGAACACTTTACCCAATACCAGCAAAATTCAAGTATGTAAAGAACATTTACCAAGATGGATCATATTCTGGGCTATGAAACAAATATGTTCTCTGACCACAATGCAATTAAGTTAAAAATCAGTGAAAGGAATCTGGAAAATTTAAATATTTGGAAACTGAATGACTCACTTGTAAATTACCAGTGGGCCCAAGGAGAAGTCAGAAGGAAAATTAAATTTTGAATTGAATGAAAATAAGCATGCAACATTTTAAAATTTGTGGAATGTAGCCAAAACAATACTAGAAGATAGTTTCAAACCAGTAATTTCAGTCATTCATCTTAAGAAACAAGAAAAACAAGAGCAGATGAAACCCAAAGTGAGTACAAAAAGGGAAATAATAAGTGTCAGAGTGGAAACCAATGAAATAGAGAACAAAAACAAAATCTGTGACAACAAAATCTGATTCTTTGAGAAGACCAGTAAAATACAGAAATCCCTGGCATATTGAACCAGAAAAAGAAAGACAAATTAATAACATCATGAATAAGAGTGATGATGTCAGTGCTAAAAGGATAATCAGAGAACATGAATATTTTATGCCAACAAATTCAGCAGCTTAGACTAAAGGAACAGATTCGGGCGCCTGGGTGGCTCAGTGGGTTAAAGCCTCTGCCTTCGGCTCAGGTCATGATCCCAGGGTACTGGGATCGAGCCCCACATCGGGCTCTCTGCTCAGCGGGGAGCCTGCTTCCTCCTCTCTCTCTCTCTCTGCCTGCCTCTCTGCCTACTTGTGATCTCTGTCAAATAAATAAATATCTTTTAAAAAAAATTAAAAAAGGAACAGATTCCTTGGAAGACACTACCATGGCTCTGTCACTCAAGGAAAAAACAATAGATAACTTGAATAGCTTCATATCTATTAAAGCATTGAATTTATAGTTAAAAGCTAGAAATATTTTAATTCTGCATAAACTGAAAATTGAAGGAAGGAGGTATTAACCAGCCGAGCCCATTCTATAAGGACAACACAATTCTGACACTGAAATTTGACAAAGACATTACAAGAAGAGAAAAAGACTAATATCTCTTGTGGACATAGATACAAAAAAAAATTTTTAAACATGTTTTAGCAAGTTAAATCCAACACCACAGAAAGGATAGTACAATATGACAAAGTGAGGTTTATCCCAGGAATCCAAAGTTGGCTTTGCATTTGAAGGTTGGTCATGGTAATTTACACTATTAACAGAGTGAAAAAGAAAACCAAATGGATCATCTTACTAGACAGAAAAAACATGATGAGACCCAACATCCATTCCTAATTTAAAAAAAAGAAAAATAACTGCCAACAAACTGGGAATGAAATGAAGCTTCGCCAGCATATTAAGGGCATTTATGGCACTCCTGGGGGCTCAGTTATCCAGCTCTTGATTTCAGTTCAGGGTGATCTCAGATTCAGGTTTATGATCTCAGGGTCATAAAGTCGGGCCATATCTGGCTCTGCACTGAGCATGGAGCCTGCTTGAGATTCCCTCTCCCTTTGCCCCTCCCTGCCATATGCATGCTCATTCTCTCTCTCTCCCTCTAAAAGTAAATAAAATAATTTGGGGCACCTGGGGGCTCAGTTGGTTGGGCAACTGTCTTTGACTCATGATCCTGGAGTCTTGGAATCGAGTTCCACATTGGGCTCCCTGCTCAGTGGGGAGTCTGTTTTTCCCTCTGACCTCTTCCCTCTCACACACACTTTTCTCTCTCTCATTTCTCTCAAGTAAAAAATAAAATTTTTAAAAAATAAATAAAATAATAAGGGCATTTATGAAAAGGCTATAGCTGACATACGGAATGATAAAAAACTGGATCAGTAACAAGCCAGAGTTGTCAGGTCTTACGTCTTCTGCTCATCCTTGTTGAAGAAATTCTAGCCAGTGTAATGAGGCAAGAAAAAAAAATCTCCCAGATTGAAAATAACAAGTAAAATTGTTTATGAAGATGACATAATTCTTTATATTACTTTCCCAGTCTTGGTACCATTGATATTTGGGGCCAGATAATTCCTTGTTGAACTAAAGGTGTGGCATTGTCATCTAGTATGTTGTTGGACGTTAAGCAGTACCTGTACCTCTATCCCCAGGATACTATTAACATACGTCATTTGTCACAACCAGAAATCTCTTCAGACGTTGCCAAATATCCCTCAAGGGACATTACCACCCTCAGTTGACACTCACTGCTCTATGTAAAAAACAAAAAACCACAACACACACACAAATGGGATCTGCAGAAAGAGCTACTAGTACTAATAAGTGAATTGAGCAAGATTGAAGAGTATGAGATCCATATGCAAAAAATAAGTCCCATTATTTCTCGATAACCAGCGAGATAGTAGAAGTTGAAATGAAGGGGAGATGCCATTTACAACAGCATCAAAAAATATTAAGTGCTTGGGATAAATCTGAAAAAAGATATGCAAGATTTATACACTGAAAACTAAAAAATGTGGCTGGGAGAAATTAGACATTTATAAATGGAGAGAATACACCATATTCATAAATTGGGAGATTCGGTCAGACTGATTCTTCTCAAATTGATCTGTAGATCCAGTGCAGTTCCTGGCAAAATCCAAGCAGACTTTTTGTAAAAATGGACACACTGATTCTAAAATTAATTTGGAACTGCAGAGGAAGTAGAATCCTCCAAATGAGTTTGAGCAAGGGCAGGTTATATGACTTACTTTGCCTAATTAACCACAGTGCTAATTATAAAACCACAGTAATCAAAGTAGTATGGTACTGATTAGAGGTACATAAGTAAATCTGCAGCAGAATAGTCAGAAATTGGGTCACAAGTACATACAAGTTCAGTTGATTTTTTACAAAGGAATAAAAGTAATTGAAAAGATAGGTAGTCTTTTCAAAAAATGATGCTGGAAAAATTGGATATCCTTATGTTTAAACATGTTGATTCATACCTGGTATTATATACCAAAAAATTATAAATCTAAATGTGAAACCTGAAACCATAAAACTTAGGAAAAGTGACATATTTTGGTATGACACTAAAGCACAACCAATAAAAGAAACAGTTAACCTGGCTTTAATCAAAATGTACTTCAGAGTACCTTGGAATGGATAAACTGGTACATCTATAAAATGGATTATTAGCAGTAAAAAGAAATGAGCTGCCAAGCCATGAAAAGACGTGGAAGAACCTTGAATGCATATTACTTAGTGAAAGAAGTCAGTCTGAAAATGCCACATACTGTATGGTTCCAATTACATTCTGGAAAAGGACAAACTCTGGGGACAGTAAAAAGATGAATGGTTACCAGGGGTTTCTGGGGGAGGGTGGGATAAATAGGGGGAACACTGGATTTTTAGGGGTGTTAAATTTCTGGATGATAGTGTAATGGTGGATACAAGTCATGTATTTGTCAGAACCTTAGTATTTGTCAGAACCTGTAGAACTCTAATGTAAACTATGGACTTCATGATGTTATCAGTATGGCTCATCAGTTGCACCACTAATGTGAGATGTTAATGGGAAATTGGAGGGGGAGTGCTGAAAAGATATACGGAAACTCTACTTTTGCTCAGTTTCCCTCCTAAAACAAAAATAGCCCATGAGGGGTGCCTGGGTGCCTCAGTCAGTAGAGTCTAAGACTCTTGATCTCCGGGTTGTGAGTTCAAGCCCCACATTGGGTATGGGGGCCTACTAAAAGTACATAAATTGGGACACCTGGGTGGCTCAGTCGGTTAAATGGCTGCCTTCAGCTCAAGTCATGATCCCAGCATCCTGGGATCGAGTCCTGCATCAGGCTCCCTGCTCAGTGGAGAGCCTGCTTCTCCCTCTCCCTCTCTCTGCCACTCTGCCTACTTGTGCTCTCTATCTCTTGGTCAAATAAATAAATATTTTTTAAAAAATACATACATTTATTTTAAAATAGCCTTTAATTTTTTAAAAAGATTTAATTTATTCGACAGAGATCACAAGTAGGCAGAGAGGCAGGCAGGGAGAGAGGGGGAAACAGGCTCCCTGCTGAGCAGAAAGCCTGATGTAGGGCTCGATCCCAGGCCGAAGGCAGAGGCTTAACCCACTAAGCCATCCAGGTGCCCCAATATTTTTCATTATTTTTATTATAGCTGTCCTGGAGGATGATTATCTCATCACTTTGATTTACTTTTCTCTAATGTAATCTAGTGATGATGTGCATCTTTTCATGTGCTTGTTGGCTAATAATACATCTTCTTCGAAGAAATGTATATTCATATCCTTTGCCTATTTTTGAATTGGATTGTCTTTTTACCGTTAAACTATAAGGGTTCTTCGTATATTTTGGATGCTAAACTTTTCTCATATATGATATGCAAATATTTTCTCTCATTCTGTGGATCATTTTTTCAGTTTAATAGTGTCCTTTGAGGCAAAAAAAATTCAAATTTTGATGAACTCCAGTTCCTGTTTCTGTTATTATTTGTGTCATATAATAACTTTTGGTGTCATATTTAAGAGTCCTTTGCCATATGCAAGGCCATGAAGATTTCCTCCCAGTGTTTTAGCTCTTACATTTAGGTCTTTGATCCATTTTTAATTAATTTCTGTATATGGTATGAGGTAGGATCCAAATTCATTCTTCTTTTTTTTTAAGATTTTATTTATTTGACAGAGATCACAAGTAGGCAGAGAGGCAGACAGAGAGAGAGGAAGGGAAGCAGGCTTGCGGCTGAGCAGAGAGCCTGATGCAGGGCTCCATCCCAGGACCCTGGGATCATGACCTGAGCCGAAGGCAGAGGCTTTAACCCACTGAGCCACCCAGGCACCCCGACATTCATTCTTTTACATGTGAATATCCAGTTGTCTCATCACTATTTGTGGAAAAGACTGCTCTTTCCCCATTAAGTGGTTTTGGCAGTCTTATCAAAAACTAGTTGACCATGAATATAGTGGTCTGTTTCTGAATTCTCAGTTCTCCTCTGTTGATCCATATGGCCTGTGCTGGCAGTGCACTTTTGATTACCATAGCTTTATAGTAAGTTTTGAAATGAAGAAATGGTAGTTGTCCAGCTTTATTCTTCTTTTTCAAGATTGTTTTGGGTATTCTGTAAATAGTCAAAGGTTCCTTAAATTCCATATGAATTTTAGGGCCAGCTTATTCTGCATAGAAGGCAGTTGGAATTTTGGTAGAGATTGCATTCAGTCTGTCAGTCAGTTTGGGAAGTATTGCCATTGTAATGATATTAAGTCCTTCCATTTGGATGTCTTTCCATTTACATCAGTCTTTTTCAATCTCTTTCAACAATGTTTTGCACTTCCTTTGTTAATTTGTTAATATTTTTAATGTTCTTATAAATGTGATTGTTTTCAGAAGTTTTTCTCAGATTGGTGTTCGCGAGTGTATACAAATGCAGTTGATTTTTCTATATTGATCTCATTTCCTGCAGCCTTAGTGAACTCATTTATTAGATGTAATAGTTTTCTTGTGTGGATTCCTTAGGATTGTCTTTGTGTAAAATCACACACCCTGCAAACAGAGATAGTTTCACTTCTTTTCCAGTATATATGCCTTATATTTTATTTTCTTGCCTGAGTGCTTTGGGTATAACCTTAACAGTATGGTGTTGAATGGTGTTGCTGATCTGGGGCAGGGGTGGGGAGGTGGTCTGTCTTTCACGACTGAGTGTGATGTTAGCTGTGAGATTTTTGTGGATACCATCTATCAGATTGACAGAGCTGACTTCCATTCCTAATTTGTTGAATGTTTTTATCATGGAGAAGTATTGGATTTTGTCAGATGCTTTTTCTGCATCTGTTGAGATGATTGTGTAGTTTTGTTTTTTTTGTTCCTTTGGTGTGGTATATTACAGTCACTAATTTTTTATTTTAAACCAACCTTGTATTCTTGGAATAAATCCCACTTGGTCATGGTATACAGCCCTTTTTATACATTGCTGGATTCCATTTGTTAACATTTTATTGAGGATTTTTGTGTCTATATTTAACATGTTCTGATTATTTAAAAATAATATTTGAGAAAGTTTAAACAAAAAAAATCTAAAAAAATATAGCAGATATGTTTCCCAAAATTAGTCAGTGCCTAAAAAACACATGTAACTTTTTGTCTTATTTTTGGGCATGAAATTTTTCACCCTCCTTGCTCACCCCCTTTCCCCTAGTCTTTCCCTTTTGAGAAATAAAATGTTAGAGTTCAGTGCTGGCCGTCATGGCATAAGCCACCTTTCTCTCTTGCTGATGACAGATAAAAGCTCGGGATAAAATACTGAAAACAATGCAAAGCCGATAGATTGGGAAGGGTAGTTGAAACTTGGAGCAGTGACCCACATAAGTTTGTGTTTTCCATTTTTTAAAATCTCTTTTTCCCACAGCTTTGACCATAGGCCAGGTATCCACTGTGGGGCTGTGCTGTGAGTTGCACAGACAGCAAAAACCATTAAGAGAAACCCCCCTCTTTCTGCCTAGAAGAACTGAGGAAAGGGGCCCCTGTAAGCAGAAGCATGTGAGGGAAAGGCAAAAGAACTAGAATACTCAGAACAATTTTGAAAAAGAACAAAGTTGGAGGACTTGTTCTGTCAGATACCAAGACTTACCATGAAGCTGTAGTCAAGACTGATGCCGGCAAAGGGATAGGTACATAATAACCTACTGGACAGAATAGATGCTCCCAAGATAGACCTGCACAGATGTGGCAAGTTTTGACCCAAATGTAAAGGCAGTTGAGTGGAGAAAGGATAGTCTTTCAGCAGGTGGTATTGGAATAATCAAACGTCCATCTGCAAAAAAAAGAAAGCTCAAATACACCTTGCATGTTATATAAAAATTATATAATAATACTAAGTAATTTATAAAAATTACAAAATAGATAAAAATCTATCATCCACTGAAAGTAAAACCTAAAACTTTAAAACTTCTAGAAGAAAACAGGAAATCTTTGTCATCTTGAGTTAAGCAAAGCCTTGTTAGATATGACACCGAAAGAATGGTCTGTGAAAGAAAAGTTGAGGGACTCCAGGGTGGCTCAGTCGGTGAAACATCTGCCTTTGGCTCAGGTCACGATCCCGGGGTCCTGGGATGGAGCCCTGCATCAGGCTCCCTGCTCAGCGGGGAGTCTGCTTCTCCTTTCCTTCTGCTTGCTGCTTCCCCTGCTTGTGTATTCTCTCTCTCTCTCTGACAAATAAATAAAATCTTTTAAAAAAAGAGAAAAGTTGAGTTGAACTACATCAAAATTTAACCCTTCTGTGCTCCTACACTGTTAAGAGAATGAAAGACAAGCCATAGACTGCAAGCAAATATTTGCAAATTACATACCTAACAAAGGACTTCTAACCAGAATATATAAAGAAATCTCAAAACTCAATAATGACACAAAGAACTCCCCCCAGAGTAAACCAAAAGATTCTAACAGACACTTTGCTACGAAAGGTACACAGACAAAAGGCACATGAAAATATCCAGTTATACACTCCACATCTATTAGCATAGCTACAATTAAAAGGTAACTTTAAAAATCCTATCAAACCAAGTGCTGGGGAGGATGAGGAGCAGCTGTAGTTTCCAGACACTGCCAGCAGGAACACAGTGGCACAGCTCCTTTGGTGAGTGGTTTGGCGGTTTCTCGCAAAGTGAAACATGCATTTGCCTAGCAGATGCATTCTGAGGTATTTACCCAAGGGAAATAAAAACATGTTTCCACAAATATTTGTGAGCAGATATATATAGTGGCTTTATTTAAAACCACCAAGAACTAGAAACAAGCCATGTTTTCCAGGTAGTGAGTGGATGAACAAAGGGGTCCACCCATACAGTAGAATTAAGTACATGGCAGTAAAAAATTTATTATTGCTACTCCCAAAACACAGGTGACTCTTGGGCGTGTCATGCTGACTGAAAGAAGCCAGACTCAGAAGGGCTCGTGGGTTATGAACCCATTTATGGGACATTCTGGAAAGGGCAAACTGATGGTAACAGAAAACATGAATGGTGGCCAGGATTTGGGGTAGTGGAAGGCTTGAGCACAGACGGTGTGCTCAGGGACTTCTGAACCACATTGTGACTGTGGTCATGGTTACACACCTGTGTGCATGTGTCAAACATTTATAGACCTGTACACCAGGAGGAGTGATCATTATGTAAGCTTTAAAAAGCGAACAAAGTTGAGGGGCACCTGGGTGGCTCAGTGGGTTAAGCCTCTGCCTTCGGCTCAGGTCATGATATTGGGGTCCTGGGATCGAGCCCCACATTGGGCTCTCTGCTCAGCAGGGAGTCTGCTTCCCCCTCTCTCTGCCTCTCTGCCTACTTGTGATCTCTGTCAAATACATAAATAAAATCTTAAAAAAAAAAGTGAACAAAGTGAGAAGTTCTGGATACATCTGAAAGCTAAAGTCCCCTTCCCACCACAGCTCCCACCCCACCCTGCCGAGGTCATCATGTTGCCATCATGAAGTTGGTGAGTGCCGGCCTCGCTTGGTCCCATATCCTTATTGTGCACGTTTGTATAATCACGGGAGGACAGATGGTCACTGTGTTTTAAACATGTATATAAGTGGTATAATTGTATGTGTATTTTCTTTGCAACATGATTTATTTCTCTTAACATTGTGTTTCTGAGTTTTATACATGCCCACATCTGTTTCTTTTATCTTCAATTCGTGTCTCAGTAGCAGGGCCGCCCTCACAAGACCCCACGGGCCCAGCCTTCTGCGACAGGCTGCTAGGTCTCCCGGTTCTGGAGGCTGAAGTCTGAGCACGCTGTGGCGGCCCGCAGACCTTCTCGCGATGGCCTCACTCAGGGCCTCTCCTTTCTCCTCTCTGCCCTCTCCTCACCTCCGCCTGTGGTCCCTCTCCTCATGCCATCCCACTGGGGTTAGGGCTTCTGCGGAGGTGTTTGGGGGACACAAACATTCAGTTGTTAGCACTTTCTAACAATTCATTTAGTGTTTAATAATAGAGCGTTTTTGACATCTGTTAAACTATACCAGCGCACATCCCATGGGTCTCTATTTCCGTGTCTGCACGCCTGAGGCTGCACCTAGAAATGGAGGCCCCCCTTGTAGAGTGTGCACGCCACACTTCATTAATGATTGTTGTCTCTGTACGCATGTGGCACCCTTTACATGCTGCCCAAACCTGTGTCCCCACGACCTCATCACTCGTGACGGACTTTCGCAGACCTTAGTGGTACCTCATTGTTTTCACTTGCATTTCCCTAGTCGCTGACAAAGCTGGGTATCTTACATGTTTGGTTTTCCTGCCCACAAATTGCCCATAAGCCTCCTTTATCTGTTTCTGGGGGTGGGGCTCATTTTCATTGTGTCTTGTCCTTGCAAGGGCTGGCACTCTGTTTTAGTCCGAGTCTCTGTGACTTGGACCTATAGAACATCCCACATTTAGTCCACGGCCATACTGCCCTGAACGTGCCCAGTCTCAGCTGATCTCAGAAGCCAAGCGGGGTCAAGCCCGGTTAGTACTTGGATGCAAGAACATCCCACGGTTAGGATGAAAGTGTCTAACAGTGAAGGGTCTGGTGTTGGGGTCAGGGGTTTCAGGCTAGTGACACAGTGTGTGGAATGCCTACCTTGTGTCTATGCGCTTTCTCTCTTTTCTCCCATTTCTAGAGGAGAGGCAGGCACTGAGTGTGACTCCCAGGTGACAGTGCTCTTCTTGAGGCTGGGAGTACAGGGGCCTCCTGAGAGAGGACCAGTAGCACAGCCACCACTAAGGCCTGGTTGGGAAGGGCGTCCTGCTCTCAGGCACCAACCCGCCCTTTGTCGCGGCTGAAGCCAGCAGGGGTGGGCCTCATTAGCACTTGGGCCTGCTCAGACCTGTGCTTCTTCCCAGGCCCCACCATGTCCGGGCCCCAGACCCCAGAACCAGCCCTCCGGATACAGGGAGACGCCCCCACGGGCGCAAGGGACGAGGACGCTGCTGACGGGATCCAGCACTCACACCGCATGCTCAGCTTCAGTGATGCTCTCCTGTCCATCATCGCCACTGTGATGGTCTGTGGGCCTTCTAGACGCCCCCCCTCACCTTGGGACCCCGGCCACCCCCTCTCAAGAGGCCTTCTGGTAGACCTTGGCCCAGCATAGACCCTGCCCTGTCTCAGCAGTGTCCTGGGGTCCCCTGGCCACCCAAGCAGCTGGATGGGTGGGGGGAGCAGTCCAGCACTGGCCTGAGTCCCTGACACCCTGACATCCAAGGAGTGGTCTGTACAGCCTAAGAAATGTCCCTCGTTCTTTTTGTGTCTTTGCTCTCATAGATCCTGCCTGTGACCCACACGGAGATCTCCCCAGAACAGGTACTTGGGGAACCACAGTCTGCAGTATCCCGGGTGAGGGTGCCAGAGACTCACTCCATCCACGAGCCCAATTTTAGGCCCCCCCGGGCTGTGCCTGGCTGGGAGCACTGGGGCAAGGTTGTCTTCTCTCTCGGCCACCCTTGTCGGCCGCAGTCCTGTCCTGCAGTGCTCTCAAAGTGAGCCTTCAGGGTGGGCTGAGGACAGACAGTGCAGAAGCCCATCCGGCTGTGGGTCTGGAAGCCGGTTCCCGGTGCCCGCAGAGTGTCTGTCACGGTGGGTGTTGAGGGGCTGAGGGCAGCTTGCAGCTGCAGGGCAGGAGCCTCCTTGGTGCACAGGGACATGTGGGTTTTTGTCATGGAAGTGAGTGGGAAACTGTTTTCTAAAGCAGAGTTTCCATTTGTATTGACAGAATATTTCTGTTTTCTAAGTTAAGTCATGATACTAGGCACCTCAAAAGCTGGACATGACTTCAGAAGACTCTTGAAAGTCCCCGGGCATGCCTGTGTGAGCGTGCCTCGCCCAGCCCCTCTGAACAGGGGTGTAGTTTGGGCCCAGAGGAGTGAGGGTGCGAGGGGCTGGGTCTGCAGGGCCCACTGGCACAGCTGCCGTCTGGGCTTCAGCCCCAGCGAGCACGCTCAGCCTGGACACACTGGGAATCACGGGAGCTGCTCAGAATTTGCCTTCTGCATCTCTGCCAAAAGGGCTGTACCTTTGGTGGGGTTTTGAAGAGAATTCGGTAACAATGCCGGTGTCGCCAGGGAGTGGCCACGGGAGTGTGGCAGGCCTAGTGCCACTCTGCTCTTAGCCGCCCTCCTCAGAGGAGGCCTGGTACCCACTGGGGCCCTGGTGCTTGCCTAGCTGTGTCTGCGCCGGAATCTTCTCTGGGGAGGGCTTGGGCCAGGTCAGAATGGGGTATGGGTGAGGAGCACCTGGGGGGCTCAGTTGGTTGGACGTCTGACTCTTGGTTTCAGCTCAGGTTCTGATCTCCCAGATGGTCAGCTCGAGCCCCACATTGGGCTCTGCGCCCAGTGGGGAGTTGGCTACAGATTCTCCCTCTTCTGCCCTTCCCCATTCCACACGTGCTCTACCTCTAAAATAAATCAAATGTTTTAACAAAGAAAAAGGATGGGTGTGGATGTGTGACCGGAGATGCCAGGAGGTGACACAGGAAGGTGTTTGCAGTGAGCTCCACTTGTAGCTGGGGCCACTCGTTTGGAGAGCAGTACTTGTTGTGAAATCTTGTATGTGTTGGCGGGTGCATGGAGAAGCTCTGAGCCAGAAAGTTGTGCAGCGATCTGGGGACGCCTTCAGAGAGGACAGTGCTGGAAGGTGTCACCCAGTGGGCGCTCCTCCCAACTTGAAGGGAAAGACTAGTCAAGGCCCAGAAAATCTAGGAATTCAGAAACTCTGTCCTCAGTGCAGTACTGGCGTGTTGGGTGACACACCCACCGGTTGCGGGTAAAGAACCAGTGAAAGTGGTAAAGCAATCAGTTTTCCACTTGGAGTTTTTGCTGATAAAGTCCAAGCTTTGTCCGTCCGAGTGCCTTCCCACCTAGGGAAGGCATCCCCGCTACCTCACCAGGCTTCGGAGCTCCGTCAGATTCAGGTGCCTGGCAGCTCAATGGGCTCCCTGCTCTGGACGAGGGGTCTGTGCCTCAGGAGCCGGCGTTTCAGCAGGAAGCTGCACACGAGATCCCTGAACACGCACCTATGGGACTTGGGGCGTCGGTGTTTTGGGGCAAGGGTCAGGGAGCTGGGGAGGCTGCCCTGAAGAGGAGCCTCAGGGAGGGTCTGGGCTCCAAGCTGAGCCAAGAACCCCGGACGGGGCCACCAGCGGCCATGGAGCGAAGCAGTTTCTGACGGTGATGCTCTTCTGTTCCACCAGTTTGACAAAAGTATACAGAAGCTTCTGGCAACCAGGATTGCTGTTTATCTGATGACGTTTCTCATCGTGACTGTGGCCTGGGCGGCACACACAAGGTACAGAACGAGGCTGGGGGCTTTTTCCAGGCTGAGGTCCACGTGTTGGGGCTCACTCGGTGTGTGTGCCCCATGGCTGCAGGCCTCTGCCTCCCCGCAGTCCCGTGACACAGGGTCACCCGCTCCCACAGGCACAGATGCCAGGCCTCGAGACGGGGCAGGGCGAGGGCAGGTCATGCCACATGGGACTCTGGGCGAGGAGTAGGAGGCTGCGTTGTGAGCAGAGCAGCTTCTAGGGACTTAGGCCCACTCTCAAGCCAGAGCTTTCTCTCCAGGAGGAGAGGTTCCTGGGGATCTACCAGAGCTGCAGGGGAGCCCGGAGCCCAAGGTGGGGCGGCGGGCAGGCAGGCTCTCAGAAGAGCGTTGGGGCAGGATGTGCACTGATGCCCTCAGTTAGCTCTGCCCCCGCAGAGGCAACACTTACAGGTGGGGGTGCCGGGCGCACAGGGAAACCGGGCGCCCCTCAGACACGGGCGCTCACATTGATGGTGTCTTGGCCGCGTACATTACAAACTTGTTTTCAGCAAGAGGACCGTTTCTGGCAGGGACAAGTGGCCCTCCGTAAGGGCTTAGGGGAGGGCTTTTCTCTCCCACCTCGCTTGTCCGTGGAGAGTGAGGAGGGCCACAGCCACCCTCTGCCTGGTACTGCTCGTGGCCCTGCCAGCACCTGATGTAGCTGAGCCCCTGTCACTCCAATGGCATGGACAGAGCCACGCAGCACCTCGTGTGTGTGCTGAGTCATCCACGGCCACACTTGGGGCTGCAGTACCCAGAGCGGCACAGATCCACGTGGGGCCCTCACGGCTGAGCTCCGTGGGTCGCCAGTGGGGCTGCCGTCCCAAGGGGATGTAGCCCTGAGTACTGGCCCCCTCGAACTCCTTTTGGCCCCTGACTGGATCTGGGTGGGGATGGGGGTACTGAGGCCCACTGAGCCCTGCCCAGGAGAAGGTCCTGTCCTCAGAGGGGTCAGAGTCCTGAGGGGTCTCCATGGAGGGGCTGGGGGAGTTCCTCAGTCGCTTGTAGTCCCTGGCCCTGTGTTTAGTTTTCTGTCTCACCTTCCTGCCTTCATATCCAGCCACCTCCCTGTTCGATAGGGTGTTTCAGCGTGCTTAGTGTATGGCAACCCCAGAAGGACTTCCTTTTTTGAGAATGGTCTTTGGACACAAGACCTGAAGAACAAGTTTCCTGGGGGTTTGACTTCTCCTCCTCAGGGTTCCAGTCTCCCAGGGTTGCCAGGGGATGTCCCAGAGCCCTTGGGGCGCCTCCTGAGGGCATGCCCTCCCTCCACAGCTCCCTCTGTGGCTTCTGCACACCCACCCCGACTCTCTTGGAAACCACACACCCCAAGTTACAAGAGTCCATGCGAATAGGAGCAGTGCAGTTTCTAGGGCCTTAGGGTTTCCTGTTTGTATTTTCAGTGTCTTCCAAAGTTTGTACAGTACGTAGT
Source organism: Lontra canadensis (assembly GCF_010015895.1). Classification (NCBI taxonomy): domain Eukaryota; kingdom Metazoa; phylum Chordata; class Mammalia; order Carnivora; family Mustelidae; genus Lontra; species Lontra canadensis. The sequence goes on along the minus strand of NW_022630995.1, from coordinate 67,298,680 downwards.
ATTCTAAATTTGGTTAAAGATGACATATGTGGGGTGCCTGGGAGGCTCAGTCCGTTAAGCACCCAGCTCTTGAGTTGGGCTCAGGTCACAGTCTTAGGGTCCTGAGATCGAGCCCCATGTCACGCTCCGCCCTGGACAAGGAGCCTGCTTGAGATTCTTTCTCTCCCTCTGCCCCTCCCCCCAAAATGACATCTTTTACTGATACTTTAATCAGCAAATGCTGGGCCCTGTGTAGAAGCTGTTAGAGCCCCTTTACTGACAGCATGCCTTCCTCATTTTCTTACACGGTTTAGACTGTTCCAGGTTGTTGGGAAAATAGACGACACGCTTGCTTTGCTCAACCTGGTGAGTCCTTTCATTTCTTGAGAAACGATTATGTTTGTAGGCCTGTCCTCCAAGGAAGGCAAGCAGGGTCTTGACTTTTCTGGTGCCTCTGGGGTACGGAGCCTGGAATCCACCAGCACCCACTCCTGGGCTCCTCACATGTCCTCCCTGGGGACGCCCCTGAGAAGATGAGGCCCCTCCCCTCCTTGTCGGGTGGCGAGGGTGTGAGCTTCCTGGGGGTCTGGGAGGTAGACTATGACAGCCTGCAGGTGGGGCACTGCCAAAGTTTGCCCTGGGCAGCAGGGCCTGGAGCCACCTGCCTGTCTTCCCCTCCTGCCCTTTCTCCTCCTTTCTAGGCCTGCATGATGACCATCACCTTCCTACCGTTCACTGTGAGTACCTGCATTTCCTCCCTGGGGCCAGCCTGCCCTCCCCTGGGCAAGAGGACTCAAGACCCAGGATGCCTCCGCCTCGGAAACACTCAGACTGGCGGGGTGGTCTAGGGCCCAAGCGCCGTGCTACGAAGAGGAGAAAAGCCCCAAGGGAGCTGGCAGCAGTCTCGGCTGCTTTGGGGGTGGGCATACCTCGGGTTCCAAGGCTGGTCGAAGGACGGGAAAGCCTCCCCAGAAGGGGCCTGCAATGGCAGAGATGCCAGCTTGGCCTCTTAAGGGCCCAACGAGGGGCATCCTGTCCATGCTCAGCGGCACTCCTGGCTCCTGCCTGGCCTGCATCCCTCTGCCCTGGGCCATCCTGGGCCCCTCCCCGCAGTTCCTTCCCACCTGCCCCGACTCTCAGTTCTGATAGAACTGTGGTCTGGGTGTGCAGGGCTGTGTGTCACAGAGAATTCTTCATGAATTTGATGATGTTTCAACTTGAAAGGCTGGAAGCGTTCTGTGGAATTGCTGTGGTCGCAAGGGATACCCTCTGGGTCTGAGCCCAGCGTGTGCACCTGGCCGGGAGCAGGGGACTCGTGGGTGGCGGGGACCTGCCGAACCTGGTTGTGTCTTGTCTTGTGTTTTTGGCTGCAGTTTTCCTTAATGGTGACCTTTCCTGAGGTGCCTCTGGGCATCTTCTTGTTCTGTATGTGTGTGATCACCATCGGGGCCGTGCAGGTAGGACCCCCCAGCCTGCCTTCCCCCCTATACACGCTTGTCATCCTGGTACACACGTCTTCCACACGTGTGGATGTGGCATGTCAGCCATAGCAAGGGTCGTGCTTGTGGGGCATGCTGTAGGGTGTCTGCCCGGGCCCTCTGCCATGCTGCGGCAGAAGATCCAGAGACTGCTAGAGCCTGGGCTTCCTGTGCTGGCTGCAGAGGGTCAGAGCCCTGCGGTGCCTGGCGGGGCGAGACTCTCTGGGAGCCCCATGTGGCCCTGGGAGCAGAGCAGAGGCTCCTGTCCCCTGTGCATCCCCTAGGTCATTGTGTGCTGAGCCTCACACCCATGCGGCTCTGTCCGTGGATGTGGGTGGCTGGGGATTACTGGCCAGAGGCCTCTGCCTATGCCCTGCAGCCTCCCTCTCCCACAGGCGCTGATCGTTGTGTATGCGTTCCACTTCCCCCACCTCCTGAACCCCCAGATAGAGAGCTCCGCTCACAGGGCCCTCTACAGGCAGCATATCCTGGGCATCGTCCTTAGGGGCCCAGCGCTGTGCTTCGTGGCCGCCGGCTTCTCCTTGTTCTTCTACCCCTTGGTGAGTGAGGGGAGCAGGGGGTGGGGTGACTGTCTTATGGAGGAGATGCCCCCAGGAGGGTGGGCTGGGGGGTACAGCCGTGCAAAGGTCTCGGGGATCACCGGCACATGGCCTCACACCCAGGGTGCCAGGGAGCACAGCTGGAGGGAAACTCTCTCCACCGGGACCTGCCGTGCAGGCGAACAGGCGCCACAGAGCCAGGCCTGCGTGAAGAGACACGCCATCCAGTGGGGGCAGCCAGTGGGCCATGACCACCCACGTTTTCCCCAAGTGGGCGAATCCTTAGGACGAGAAGAGAGAGAGAGACGGATGCCCAGAGTCTGGGCTCTGCTTGTTCTCTGGGCGAGTAAGGGGTCCATGTGAAGCCACCATGCAGCCAGCACTAGAGGGCCTCTTGGTGGAGGGGTCCCAGCAGCCTTGCTATGACAGCAGGCAAGAGGCGCAGTAGGGAGCACTTGCAGAAAGGTCCTAAAGACCCACGTGGAGGGTGTGGGCCGCCCAGAGAGAGCGCGGGAAGGAGGGGAGGAAGCCCCCCCTGCCCGGGGAATGGCCGGCTCTGAGGAACACCCAGCTGAGGTCGGAGGTCAGGATGCCTTCTGCAGACAGCCCTGACTCAGTCTGTGCTGCCTCTGTGCAGGGATGCCAGAACTTGGAGCTGTGTCAGCCAGGTCGTAGAAGTCAAGGTCAGCTAGTGCCTTTTTAGCCCTTAGCTAATGGAATAAGAATGTTCTAGAACACTCTTGCCGTCTGGGAATGCAGAGAAGTACAAACCAGCAGCCGTCCCAATGGGTTTCGGGGGCTGTAGGCATGGCTCCTGCCTGGATCGAGCCCTCACCAAGTACAGGGAAGCGTTGGGCCCAGAGCATCATACCTGGGAACAAATGGTTGATGATGTCTTAAATGTCTAGTAAACATTCCAGGAGATTCCAAGTTTGAAACAGATAGGCTGGCAAGGCTGAGCATCATTTCCTCGAGGATGGAGCCGCGTGCTGGGGGCTGAGCAGCTGAGGTGTCAGAGGTCAGGCCCAGGCAGGCGGAGCGGGGTAAGGCGTAGGATGGCACGCCAGGTGGAAGGCAGGCTCGGGCTGCTGCTTGGTTTCTTCTGTCCTGAACATGTTGGAGGTGCAGGGGCGCTGGCGGGAGGGATGTTGCAGGGGTGCTCGGGGTCATGCAGGGCATCCTTGGCTGTGGCCTCTAGCACGGTAGCTCCCAGTGCACAGGGCAGGGCCAGAAGAGGGCCAGGAGTAAGGGGCATGTGGTCTGAGGCCACATACATGTCCTGGCTCCAGGTGGGACGGTCTCTCCAGGCTGTGCACTCAGGGTAGCCCACAACAGGCATTGGTTAGACAAGGTCAGGGCTTGAGGAACGCCAAGGGTCACTGCTTGGAGGATGGGAGGGACAGCTGGGGTCTGCGGTGGGTGGCCTGGGTGAGCTGAACAGAGGGCCAGGGTAGGCTGGGTGCGTGGGCAGTTGTCCGGTGTGTCCTGGGGGATAGCAGGTGCCACGGCACTAGGGCTATGGGGAACTGGACAGTGACCACACCCTGGTGGGATGACAGCAGTGGGGGAGGGGACACCTGAGCCACCAGACTGGGGGAGGGGAGGGCTGAGAGGGCCCAAGTGGTCAGTAGGTCCAGGGGCCTCAAGGGGATGGGGTCACTCAGGCCCTGACCCTCAGTGACGGAGCAGTCAGCACTCTGTCCAGCCCCACTCACCTGTCCATCAGCCTTCCTTCCTCCTTCCCTGCAATGCGACTCTGACCGCTTGCACCCGCCCCCTCACCTCCTTGCCTGGAGCCCACCACCACCTGGGAGACAGCATGTCCAAGCTTCCTGACCCCTGGGCGGGTCCCTTGGAGCCTCCTTGGCAACCCCGTGGCCTCCATCCTCACAGGCATTCCCTCAGCCAGATGCTTTGCTGGGTCCACCTCTGAGGTCCAGCCCCTTCTCCCCACCCTGGTCTAGGTCATCCTGTCCTCCCTATGGACTGCCTTCCTCTGATGAGGACGCCCACAGGGCCCAGGGCCTTGCCTGCCGGCATCTGTGTAGTGCCTCTTGTGTTGTGTTCCCCCACCCCCACCAGACTCTCGTTCCTCCCCCGATCCTGCAGTGGATGGCACCTCCCTCCTGCCTCCCAGCCTCCCTCAGGGTGTCTGTTGAATTCCGCGTGGGATGTGGTCTCTTGGAGTGTGGAAACCGGGTTAGAGACAGAGGTAGGGTGCATCTGAAGTATCCCACAGTCTCCCTGATGGCAGCATGTGCATCGTCGTCTCCCCATGTCAGGTGACCTTGAAGAACCGGGTGTGCAGGAAGAGGGGGTGGGAGCCCCTCATTGAGGGCAGGCATGGGATGGGGCAGGGGTGGCAGGAGAAAGGCCTTCCCTGCAGGGCTGCCGGCTGGGTGGTATGGGGCATGAAGGACTCCTGCTGCCAGGGCCCAGGACTGGATTTGCTGGCCCACCTCTGGACCCGGCCCTGCACCCTTCCTGGAGTAACATGGCGGACATACAACGTAAACTTCATACTCCCGCGTCCACTGCCACCTGCCCAGTCCAGGGGCCCCAGCCCGCAGCCGCCACTCCATCTACTTCTAGACTGCTCCCATGGCCACAACAGAAACCCAGCACCCCTGAGCAGTCTGCACCCCCCACCATGCCCTGCTCCCCCAGAACCCCCATCTACTTCCTGTCTCTAGAGCTTTGCCAATGCTGGGTAATTCATGTTAAATAGAATCATAAAATATGAGGCTTTTACATCTGGCTTTTCTCAGAAGAATGTTTTCCAGTTTGTTCCCGTGGTAGCAGGTGTCAGATACCCACCCTCTCACTGGAAGGTCATGGGAAGGACCCAGCTTGCTTACCTGTTGATCCGTCCATGGACTCGGGTGCCTCCCTATCTCCACCACGGTGCACAGGGCTCCCTCGGCCCACGACCTTGCCATAGCTTGTCGCTGTCTGCTCCTCCAAGAGCAGCTGTCCTGTGGGCTGTGATGCGGGGTCACCCGTGGTTCTGACTTGCATTTCCCTGATCCCTGGTGACGCTCAGCATCCTGCTCTGTGCGGCTCGGCCACTGCACAGGTCCTCCGGAGAGCTGTCTGCTCAGCTCCTCTGCCCACCTGGGGTTGGGGGTTCGTGCCTTTGCTCTGGAGCCTGAGCTCTCCACCTGCCCCAGGTGCCAGACCCTCGTCAGTGGTGCGGTCTGCTGGTACTTTCCCACGTTCTAGGAGCTACCTTTTCTTCTTCTGGAAGTACTCTGATGCACAAAAGGTTTCCAGCTTGATGAGATAGAATTCATTTGTGTTTTCTTCTGTTGCTCGTGCTGCCATCCCTTTGGGGCGGATGGTGTCTGCCATGTGGTGTGTCTCACGCAGTCGTACCTGCTGATGGCGATGGTCATCTTCCTCCCCTACGTCAGCAAGGTCTCCAGCTGGTGCAAGGGCAGGCTTGTGGGTAGGTGCTTGGCACTGCTCCCCAAGGCCTGTGAGCATGGGAAGGGCCCAGGCAGCCATAACGGCCAGGTGTCCCTGCAGAGTCTCCTCCCCTGGCCAGCTCCTCCTTCCTGGCACACCCACAGGCCCCCAGGAGCCCCCAGCTCACAGCATGGAGTTCTTCACTTTTGACCTGCACGAACCTCTCAGCAAGGAGCGGGTGGAGGCCTTCAGTGACGGGGTCTACGCCATCGTCGCCACACTCCTCATTCTGGACATCTGGTAAGGACCCAGCCCTGAGGGAGGGGGTCCATGGCCTGCCTGTCATCATCCAACCCCACAGAGGCAGGGCCTGAGGTCTCCTGATGCTAGCCCTCCGCTTGAGGAGGAGTCCCACCCTGGACCGAGCTCCAGAGAGTTCAGGCTCTGCTGTGCTAGGGGCGGGGGGCACACAGGACTCCTCCTGTCGCTTCTCCCTTCCCCAGGCTGGGTCGATGGGTGTGGTTGGGCTTCCCCAGCCTGTGCTTTCCTTCTCCTTTAGGCCTCGTCCCCAGACCCACCCTCCCCTCTAACCCCCATTCCCCACCCAAGTCTCCCCCCAACTCCTCATCCCCCTGCCAGCTCCCCCAATCCCTGTCTCCCCTAGGCCCCTCCCCCAGGGCTCCCCCTTCCAGGGCTTCCCACCTCCCCTCTCCTGCGTCCTCCCTCCTGCTCCATTTTGCCTTCACTGGGTGCTCTTTTGCCCCATCTAATCTATCGTTTCCCTCTGTCAAAGTTCTCATTTTAGTTAGTGCATTTTTAAGTGTTTCATCTGCTTTTTTTTTTTTTTCTTATTTTCCATTCTTTTTTAGAGCCTCTTGTTCCTTTGGCCCTATTTCAAAACATTCTTATTTTGTTGGACAAGTCACACCATCTTGATTTTACATTTTATATCTGAAGGCCTATAGTATTAGTTCTCCTAAGTCTCTTGATAGCTTGTTCCTACTGTAATTTGTGAATTTTTAAAATTGGGGTCCAAGTGCTCATTGGTGTCGACCTCTGAACCTTGACCCAAGGTTGCAGGATGGTGTGGCTTTGCTTCCACCGGTGGGGCCCAGCCAGCCCCAGTTCCCTGGTGAGCAGCTGCGAGGAGCAGAGGATAGGCCCCCCTTCTGCCCCCAGAGCCACAGCCCCCACCTTCAGACTCCTGCAGCTCCACCCCCCAGACACAAGTGCAGCCCCCCATTGTGAGTGTAGAGGCATCTCCGGGTGCTTGCCCCCCAGCCTGGAATAGGGCAGCTCTTAGGGCCACACAGTTGGGGCCGCCCACAAGGGGGAGAATCTGAGATGTGCCTTAGAGTTGCTCCTTCCAGCGGCACTCAGCCCAGTGATCTGAGAACCACAGAGGCTGCCCCCGCCCCCGGATCAGGGCGACCACCACCCAAGTGGCCCAGTAGGTGCTGGGGTATGGACAGGGCCCCATGGGAGGCCCGTGGAGGCCGGGGGGCTGTGGGCTCAGGCTGGGAGCCGCAGCCCCAACCTGACCGCCCACGGCGGGGCCAGGACCAATGCTGTGTGTTGGCCGCCCTCAGCGAGGACAACGTGCCGGACCCCAGGGACGTGAAGGAGAAGTTCCATGGGAGCCTGGTGGCAGCACTGAGCGTGTACGGGCCGCACTTCCTGGCCTACTTCGGCTCCTTTGCCACGGTGGGCCTGCTCTGGTTTGCCCACCACTCGCTCTTCCTGCACATCCGCAAGGCCACGCAGTCCATGGGGCTGCTCAACACACTGTCACTGGCCTTCGTGGGCGGCCTCCCGCTGGCCTACCAGCAGACCTCAGCCTTCGCGCGACAGCCGCACGACGAGCTGGAGAGCGTGCGCATCAGCTGCGCCATCATCTTCCTTGCCAGCATCTTCCAGTTCGCCATCTGGACCACGGCCCTGCTGCACGAGGGGGAGACGCTGCAGCCCTCGGCCCGCTTCGGGGGCCGGGAGCATGCGTTCATGTTTGCCAAGCTTGCGCTGTACCCCTGTGCCAGCCTGCTGGCCTTCGCGTCCACCTGCTTCCTCAGCCGGTTCAGCACGGCCATCTTCCACCTCATGCAGATCGCCGTGCCCTTCGCCTTCCTGCTGCTGCGTCTCCTCGTCCGCCTGGGCCTGGCCCTTCTGTGTGCCATGCGGGGCCTCACGCAGCCAGCAACCCAGGCCGAGGAGGACGCACACGCCCCGCTCCTCCCTGCTGCCTGCTAGCTCCTGGGGCCTGGCTGCCCCCACCTGCACTCAGCCTGCTTTTGGTTTATATCTTCAACCTTCTTCTCTAGAGCTTCTGCAGATAGTGCAATGGGAGCTTGTGTCCCGGTCTCTGTCCTAGGCCCACATTCTCGCTCTTTGTGAAGCTAAACCACCGGGGTGCTCGCGCTCTTGCTGGGAGCCCATGGTGTCAGCCCCAGGCACAAAGGACACGGCAGCAGCACAGCAATGGCCACACTGTATTGTCCTGGATATAAATTATGCTTACATTCAGGTAGTGACAAGGTACACGAGGGCCTGGGTGCGAGCCACACCACTCCTCTGGGCGCACAGACGCACTCAAATACGAAGGACAGACAACTACAGACCAGAATGAGAGCCCAGGCCTGCAAAGCGGACACAAGTGATGCCACCGGGGACGTCAAGGCAGACACACGTGTGTGTGCTGGAGGCACATGATAGGGATGTCCCGCCACAAATGGCCACTACAGTGCATTTGTGCGGATTTGGCAGAAGCTCAGGGGACATGGGGCTAGTGGGGCAGAGCTCGGTCACATGGCGCTGGCAGCAAACAGCCAGGATGAGTGGAGAAACAGGATTCCTGGGCCTTTCTTTGGGGCCCCTGGAGCCTCCCCAGACTGATCTTGGGGCTTGTCTGGACCCAGGGTAGGGGAGGCCCAGGCACCTGGTCAGCTGGACGGGCGCTGGGAAGGGCATGTTGATCGTTGACAAACAGGTGATTAAAGCTGGCTCCTCCCCAATGTCACACTTTGTAAACTTCCTCTGGGTTTGCTTTTGGTCCCTTCTGCATACTCTGCCCCAGCCCCTGAGGGCCCAGCTTCCCTCCTGCTGCATCTCCAGGATGTCAGCCAAGCCCACCTGGCCTCAGGGCCCTCCGCCCCCCCACATGCAGCCCAAGCAGCTCCTCCACAGTGGCAGGGCCGGGAAAGAAGGCAGCTTCTCCAAGACAAGTGACAGGTGTCTCCACCCAGCCCTCAGTGGGAAGGTAGGCCGCAGGCCCTGGTGGTTGGGGCATTCGGGGTCTGTACTGGGCCCACTCTGTTAGGAACATCCGGGGGGATGGCCCAAGATTCGGTGCTGCTCAGCTCGGTGGGCTCACAGACGGTGGGGGGACGCAACATGAGAAATGCCTTCCGCCCAGGATGGTGGCCTGGATCCCAGGGGGCGGGACAACTGGCCAGCCAAAGCCCCACACCCAGCCTGTCACTGGATCGGAGGCCGGGGGGAAACAGCTGCTACCCCATGCAGCTTCCAGGTGCATAGGGGTGAGGAGGAAATGCCCCCAGTCAAAGCCATAGGCAAGTCCATCCACCACTGGCTGGCGCCCGCTGCTGCTGTACAAGCAAGCTGCTGCAGGGTCCCGCTATTTGGAGTCCCCTTCAGGGATGGGCACCCCGTCTGCTCGGGCATCCTTGGGGGTTCCCGCCTTCCTGGGCTTCTGCTTGGTTTTCCTGAGCATGTGGACCTGTCCCACAACAGGTCAGGTCAAAGTGCTGGAAGATACTGCAGGCACAGTCTCAGCCCACTTTACAGAAAGGGGGTGGGTTTCAGCCTGTGGGCTCCTCCCCTCCCTGTACCCAGGGGGCCACTGGGGAGTAACGGTGCACCGCCCAGCCAGCCCTCAGGGCCCACCCAGCTCACTGCATGTGGTACCTTGGGGCCCGCAGCTGAGATGATCATGTGCCCAGGAGCCTGGACCCAGGGCTCACCATCCACCTGCACGGGCGTGGCCTTGAGAAGGGTGACGCGGAAGTAGGAGCCCTGGGCGATGCGGATGCCGGAGCGCAACCCGCCCTGGACCTGGCCCTGATAGTGGAGAGAAGGCCGGTGGGGCTCAGCGGGCCACGGTCCCAAGCCAGGGCCCGCCCCGGCTGTCCACACTCACCATATGCATGACGCCCGTCACCCCCACCACCTCTAGCAGCCCGTCATCCATGCGTGGCTTCTCGAACCTTGAGTCACTGTCGGAGCCCCACAGATCGGCCCCCGAGCCCCAGCTGTACCGAGGGAGGGGCGCACAGGTAAGTGGACAGGCTGGAGGAGGGCCTCAAGCCCCACCAGAGGAGCCCTTGGAGCCCCTTGGAGCCCCACCCACTGGCACCTGGGGATGTTGATGAAGATGAGACCCTCAATGCTTGGCAACTCCACTTCCTGCTGCTCCACCTGCAGCCGGATCTCCTTGTGTAAGCCACGGGAGTGGCTGATCTTCTGTAGCCCAACCCGAACATACACGCCTTTATTGTGGAACCTGCGGAGGAGGTGTATGCCTACAGTCAAGGTGGAGCCCTTGCCCTACCTATGACACCCCCCTCCACAACTCCACAGCCCCAGGTTCCAGCCCTATCCACCAAGTCCTGCTGGTGAATCCCAGGAAGTACGCTGTCACCAGGGGGCAGCCCTGTGATCTAGAGCAATCCCAAGCCCCCATCCTTGATGTTCTGGCACCTGCTTGTGAACTTGCCAGGCTCCTCCTCCCGTGCCTGGTGGAAGTCCAGGCTCAGCTCTGCATCAATGCCTATCCCGCAGTAGTTACTCATCTGCACAATCTGGAGATAAGATACATTCTCCCATGACCCTGGTCAGTTTTCACCACGTGCTCCCCACCTCCCCTAAGCTGGGTCCAGCCTCCTCGTCTCCAACCCAACCCTCCGCTGTTGTCACAGCTGCTTCCGTCCTGTGATTGACGTGCACTCGGGGAGGCAACCATCTGAGCCAGCCAGCCCGGGATGTCCCCAGCAAGCTGCTGCTGACCATGCCTCAGCTTCCCCATAAATGGGGCGGCCCTGGTGCCTACACCAGGTGGTGGCTGGGATCCACATGAAACCCTGGACAGAAGCAGAGAGTTGCCGGTGGGGGGCCCAACAGGTGCCACCCTGGTACCTTGGGGGGCTCAACGTCTGCCACGCTGTCCTCTGCAGCGCCAGCCTCGTGAGCGTCCAGCAGAATGGTCCAGCGGTCCATGAGCACGGCGTCAGCCTCATCCACTGACACCAGCACGGAGAATGGGTCCTCCCCACTATAGCCCGCCCCCCAGCGGAGGACCCGGCCGAGGTCATTCCCTGGGACAGGGACAAGAGAAGACGGACTCTCTACACCCACCCCCCTCCCACCCTCCCAGGCCTGTCCCCCGATCTGCTGGCCGACCCCACCTGTGCCCAGCGGCAGGATGGCCACGGAAGGCTCCGGGCACGCCAGACGGTGCCGCATCTCCTCCAGGGCGGCGAGCACCCAGCCCACAGTGCCGTCCCCACCACACACCAGCACCCGGAAGCAGGGCACCTGAGAGAACACGTGGAACCTGGCAAGAGGCAAACAGGAAGCACTTGGTGCACGCAGGCCAACAGGAGCACCCAAGCCAACGCAGAACAGCCTGGATGGTTCCGTTCCCTCAGGCCTCTCCACAGCCGTGTGCAAGCACCCCTCCAAAGGCTCGTGAGGCTGTGAGCAGCGTGGCAGGAACCCCCACACTCACCCAGGAAGAGGCCCCCCGTTGGTCAGTTCAAAGACCTGGTGAGGGTTCAGCAGCTTCCGGAAACTACAGAGCAGGTCACGGCCCTTGAGGCCTCCACTCTTGGGGTTCACAAACACAAGGAGGGGGCAGGAGTCTGGGGGCAGCTTCGTGTGCTGACAGATGGGGGGTGCTGGGTTAGTGCAGGTTCTCAAGGTCACCCCATGGGGGCAATGACAAGTGCTCCAACCCTGAGCCCACATAACCTGAGCCCATCTACAGCTAGTCCCCGACCCGAGGAAGGCACATATGTGCCCCAGGAGGAGAAGAGGCTGCCCGGCCTGGAGCTCTGAGCATACAGGCCATGCCACCACCCACCAAGACCCTTGTGGCCAGACTGTGCCCACTGCCTGATCCACACAGCCGAGGCTGGACACCCACGTGGGAGTCCACATGCCCCTCCTGCAGCTCTCCGGGACCCTGCCCACCCCCAGCACAGCCAGCAGGAGCAGCCAGGCTCACAGAGGGGCCCCTGCCTCCCATGGGCAGAAGTTCATCTCCCAATGAACAACCCCCAAAACGTGGGGCCCAGAGACAGCAGGTGGGAGGCTGAGGTCCCAGCAATGGTGAGGGTGGTGTGGGGTACCAGCATCCATTGGTGGGAGATGCTGGGTAACAGGCATGACTCAGCAACACCTCAAAGCCAAGGACACACTCAGGGTGATATGTGACTCGTGGGGCAGAGCTGCCTGCAGTCCTCCCACACCCGCTCACCCCACAGCAGGGAGCTACCAGGAGAAAGTACACATCGGCACCACCCACCAGGCTCTGTCTATCAGGGACCCCAACCTGCAGGGGCTGCATCCTCATTGGAACAGCACGGTGATGCCTGGCTCAGGTGGGAGGGGGCAGCAAGGCCCAGGAGTCGCCACCCCAGTCCCCAACAGTGACCTCACCTACCCCCCAGTCCCCAATAGTGACCTCACCTACTCTTAATTCTGCTGCACCCAGACAGGGCTCTGGGGTCAGGGCTGAAGCAGCCACCAACACCTCAGGGGAAACCTTGGGGGCCAGCAGAGGTGAGGACCAGAGGCTGCTGGCAAAGGCACAGAGCGTAGGGCAAGACCTGGGGCTCCAGCCCCTCACCCTGCCCCAACTCACATAGTGTCCACCCCGGGTCTGGGCTTATCCCACTTCACTCTTCCAGATGTGGTCCAAAGGCAGGGAGCCCCACCTCCGGGCCAGAGGTGGCCCAGGCCTCCCAAGCAGGGGTCCCAGTGACCCTCGAAAAGGCAAGGGCCTCCCAGGATGTGTGCATACACACAGCCCCTAGGAGGCAGCCATGGCAGGATGGGAACTGCAGCTTGCAGTCCTCCGCCCGTCAGCCATGGTACAGGCCTGTTGCCCCCAGATCTCAGAATCCTCCCAGGCTATGAGCCGTGTGTTAGACAAACCAGTGTCCCTGATGGCACCCACTCACCAGCACGTCTGGGAGCACCAGGGCGGTGAGCGGCCGGCCGTGCACAGCTGTGTCCCTGACCAGCATGTAGAGCCGCTCGGCCTCCGCGAAGCAGGCCACGTCCAGCACCACGGCACCTGCAGCATGGGGACTGTGAGCTCAGACTGTGGCCTCCCTCATCCTGCTGCCAGAAGGGACCCTGGGTCTGGCCATCCAATGGCAGCCATGTGATGCAGGACCACCAGCCCCGTGGAGCCTTTGAGGGTGCCCAAGCTCAGAGACAGGACACAGAGATGGACAAAAGAGGGCAGCGTGGCAGAGCACACCCTCACCCCAGGGCTTGGGAGGAACACCCCCACAAGAATGGAGGATAGTGATTGCTGGGGAGCCCCAGAAGGCATTTGGGCCTCCCGCTTCTGGGCAGATTTGCAGTCTCCCAAGAAAAGAAAGATGCAAACCCAAGGGCAGAACAGGTTTTTGAGAAAAGTCCTCTGCAACTCAATCACATTTTAGCAAAAGCATGATAGCTGGGAGCCAGGGGAAAAAACCACAAATGGGTCCCTCCCACAGGGTTCCCCCAGAAAAAGGTCAGGTCCTAAACAAAATGGAAACACTGAATACGGAGGTAAGAAGGGCAAGCCTTTCCACCTAACTCCAGAGCCCAATCTGACCACGCCCTACAGCAGTGGCTCACCTTGGGAGGAGTAGACGTGGCTTACGGACACCAGGCCAGCTGCGAAGATAGGCTGCGGTCAGGGGAGGTGCTCGGTCCCCAGGCCCTGCCCAGCCTTGGAGGCCAACCCTGCTGCTCCTGTTTGCAGGTGGTTCCCACAACCCAGGAGGGGCAGCTCCCCCAGCATGTCCCTCCCCAACTCAGAGCAAAAGGCAGAGGCTGGACCTCTGGGGTCTCAGAAGCCCCCTGAAGGAGGTGAGCACTGTGGGCCCTGGAGGTGAGAAAAGAGACCCAACGAGTGGGAACCAGCCTGGCAAAGGCTCAGATACCGTATGGCGGGGGAGGAGGAGAACCAGCCCCCACATTCTGCTCTCAGAACCCGTCCCCTCCTCCCCCTGCTCCCCGGTCAGTCCAGGCAGTCACACCTTTGGTGGCCACAGCCTCATCCAGCAGGCTGCCATACTCCTGGGCAGACAGCCCGAAAGGCAGGCCAGCAACATACAGGGAGACACGGGGGGCCACAGCTCTGCTCTCAGCCACATAGAACCGCGTCTGGGTCATCTGTCGCAGGGACGTCTGTGGGGAGGTAGGACCCGGAGCAGAGCACTCAGGGAGGGCACCACGGTTCCCGGCCCCTCCACCCTCCATCTAGAAAGACTTCCCAGGCTGAACCACACTGAGACGAGACAGAAAAGGAAACACATACTTCCTCCCTCGGGACAAGCCCCTCAACTCTCCTCAGGGAGCCCCAGGGAGTGGGGTGTGGGGTTCAAAATGCCACCTTCGAGAGAACAGTGACATGAGCAAGCAGACAGACCCGCCAGGCCCAGGAGGGCTGGCACTGGCACGTAGGGTCCTGGGGACAGGCTCCCTCGCTGGGAGGCAGCAGCCATGGCCAAAGGCTGGTGACTCTGTGGGGACCAGCATTCACACCAAATGACCTGCCGGATGTCATGAAGCCGGGCGAGCAAGGGCTCCTCATCCTCCAGCACCGTCCGCTGGACTGCAAGAATGACAGGCAAGGCCCGTGGGCACCAGGTGCCACTCCCACATCGCAAGCAGCTGCCCCGAAGACCTCAGGGCACCCAGGGGCAGATCAGGGACCCTCGACCGCAGGCTACCGCTCACCTTGCCTGCTGCCCATGAGCACCTCCTCCAGCTGGAAGCTCTCAGGACCCTCAGCCTGTGGGGGTCAGAGGTCACAGCGTCAGGCCTGGAGCTCCAGCTCCTCCAGGTCTTCCACCAGGCCAGCCAGGACCACAGTGGCATACACACCTGACGGCCGAGCAGCAGGAGAGCCTCCAGCACCACGGTCCGGGCTGTGCTCCGTGGGGTCACACGGATGGACACGTAGGCCACACCCACCCTGCAGGGAACAATCTCAGGAGCTCAGGTAACATTCCCCCACCCCGCCCCCCCAGCTCCCACTGGCAGACCCTGGGCCTGGGGCCTGGGGCCTGGGTCTCACTTGAGCCAGGCAGGGTAGATCTTTAGGTCTTCCTGTGTGTGGGGCAGAGCACGGAGGATCCAGGCCTCGGGGGCGGCCTCTCGGGATCCCGGGCCTCTGCTGCCCTCCTCCTCTGCACTCCCTCCAGCCCGGGTCCTGCCCCGGGTCCCCATGTCCACGGTGGGGACAGATGGGGGGAGGGCCTGCAGCTCGAAGTCGCAAGGGTCCTCCATGACATAGTAAGCCCGAAGTGCTGCCTCCTGCAGTGGGGCGGAGGGGGGCAGATGTAGACACCAGCCACAAAGCTCCCCAGGAAGGCGCCCTGCAGGGGCTCCCTCTTACCAGCATCTCCTGACTCCTGGCCTGGCGGGGGACAGAGATAACACGAAAGTGGTTTCTCTGCAGAGCATCGTTGCCATCAAAGATCTTCAGGGTCTGTTTGCCTGGGCCGGAGAGAAGTGAATGTGGGTCCATGGAGTGGGGTCTGGGCTCGGGACAGGACGGGGGACAGGGTGAGGGATGAGGGGACCAGGTGGCGGGCCACAATAGCTTAGGAGGCACTCACTGGACTCCGGGGCCAGCACCTCTCTGCCCAGCCCAGCGGGGGCGCTTCCGTCCGCACCATCGTCCCCCTCACCTGCTGGAGGGGCACAGCTGACCTCCTACCCAGGCCAACCCCCAGCCCACACACCCAGCCCCAGCACAGCCCCTCACTCACCTTGCTCTGGGGCCGTGCTCTCAGAGATGCGGAAACAGTGCATCTTACTGAAGTTTCGGGACAGCAGGCGCACGCACGCCGGCGGGAGGACCATGGTGCGCAAGCGCCCCAACGTGCACTCCGGGGCAAGCGCCTCGGAGCAGACTGAGTGGGCCTGCAGATGGGAGCATGGGCCGGCTGTCATCCACTCTGCAGGGGCCCACGCTGGGCTGATGGCCCCTGACCAGGCCACGGCGGGGCGCACAGGCGGGTGGCACTACCCTCAGACCAGAAGGATCCCTGACTCTACAGTGGGGACCATCCCCAGCCCCGACACACTGTGATGCAGATGGGTGAGCACGGAAGGACGCACCGCACCTGCTCTCGGGACCTCCAACCTACTTTCCAAAGGGATAATATATCCACTCTGCCCCACCCCCCAGGACTATGACACCCCACCCCCAGGAACTGCCCATCCCCTCCCTGACCACCAGGAACTCCACCATCCCATTCCGCCCCTCAGGACACCCCCACCTCACAAAGCCCCACTTGCATGCCGCACCCCCTCCCCCACAAAGCCCCACCTGCACACACCCCCCACCTGCTGGCAAAGCACAAAGCCCCACCTGCACGCCGCACCACTCGCAGCGCAGGCCCGCCAGCACATCCGAGGAGCCGCATGTCTTCCTGCAAACCTCACAGCGCGCACCAGAGGGCAGGTTCCCCTCCCGCCAGTGGTGGTGGTGCGTGTCCTGTGGAGGGGGCCCGTCCTGGCTCAGCCAGCCCCCAGCAACACCAACTCTCCCCCCCCCCCCCCCCCCCCCAAGGCTCAGGCCTCTGGCCCTGTGCACTCACGTGGTCCCGGTGCCCATCCCAGTGGCACTGGCGGCAGTCGCTGCAGGCGAAGGGCACACAGTCGGGGTGAACGTGCAGCTCACACACTGGGGGGCGGGCAGGGTTAAGGGCCTCTTGCCTCTCCCCACAGCCCTGCCCCCTTCTCTTGGGCAGCGCTGCCAAGGCCGGTTCCCTGCACATCCCAGCCACACTTCCTGGACCCTTCCTCGAGCGCACAGCAGGGGCCCCTCCCCTCAGGGGACAGGAGCCGGCTACCCATTGCTCCCCGTCTTCTGGCCCCCTGCACCTGCTTCCCCATGAGGGCAGCTTGAGTCCACAAACACATCCCCCCTCATGGGCGCCCAGGGCACCACCCCACCTCCTGCCCAGCCGCCTGGCCACAGCAGGGTGTGGGCACCCTGGGCAGCAGAGACCAGGACCCTGGTGAGGGCGCAGACCGCAGGGCGGCCAGGCGGGCTGGGCAGTACCTTCACAGCGGAGCGCGGGGGCCTCCAGGGCCTTGCGGCACACGGCGCAGAACTTGCGCTTGTAGAAGCCCCGCGGGCCGAAGCAGTGGGCCACAGGGACCTGCAGGGAGCAGAGCTCCCCCTCAGCCTGGGGCCCACCTGATAGCACCCAGCCAGCGCCAGCAGGCCTCGTCCTCTGCAGCCCAGAGAGCCCTGCGGTGCCCCCCCCAAATCCTCCCCTGCCCCTCTGTGCCCCTGGGGGCCCTGCTGGAACTGCCCACTCTCCTCCGAGTCTCCCAGGCTGGGCTGCCCCTCCTGCAGGGAGCCCCCTGCTGGTTCTTCCCCGGGCCTGATTCAGCTGCGCAGGTCCAGGAAGCCTGGGCGCTGGCTGCTTCCTCCAGGCCTCTTCCCTGCCCCCGTGATACATCTGGGGCAAGCTGGACGAAACACTCATGGGCAGAGGCCCACCAACAGGCAGGAGCAGGAGTGCTGGATGTCAGGGACCCCAGAGGAGGAGGGATCAGAATCAGCAGGAGGTGAGGCCTGGCTACTGTCCTGGGAGGGGCTCACACACATGGACTCGGGACATGGTCAGCATCCTGGAGACCCAAGGCAGCACATAGGAGCACTCCTGCACCATCCACCCAGACAGACTGACTCAGCCCAGCACCTGCCATGAGAGCTCGCTCTCCCAAGCCCCCCCCCCCCCCCCCCCCCCTCCCACCATACGCACTCGGACCAGGCTGGGCGCCACACCCGTACAGGGTGTCTTCACGTGCTTCAGGCACTTCTCGTGGGACATGAAGTTGCAGACTACGGAATGAGAGCAGCATGAGTTGGCCCCTGTCCGACCCAAGCATCAGGAGACCCCAGGCTTTGGCATGCAGAAGGGAGGCCGTGGCCAGCAGGAGCACCAGGGGCCACGGCCAGCTGCCCACATTCTGCGGGGGCAGTGCACCTCTCACAGTGGGCCCACTCTGCCAGAGCTGAGGGGGAGTCAGCGTGGGGTGAATCCCTGCATCCCCCGCCCCACTCCGACCCAGCAGTGAGTGATGGGGAAAGTGACTCCTGCCATCCCCACTATCGTGGGGGCAGAGGGAGGACATGGCCACAGCATCCCCCCACATGGCCACCCTGATCCACTGTGCCACCCCACCTCTCATCCGCAGAGAGCCCAGAGTGGGGATGCTGCAGTGTCCCAGGGTCTTGAGAGTGGCCCTTGCCCCTTGCACAAGGGGGCCCACTCCTATCTGTTGGCTCTGAGGTGCAGGCAGGTAAGTGGACATCTCCCCCGAGACCAGCAGCACCAAGAACATCCTTCCCCCTCTCCCCCACAACTCTGAAGACCCTCTGACCACCCCTCCCATGTGCTGTGTGCCTGTTGAGACCAGAGCCAGTCTGTGATGGTCCAGGACCTCCCGAGGCTGGCAGCGTAGGGGGTGGCCAGCCCAGGGATGGCCGCACCTGCCCCCACCCAGAGGGATAGATAGCCCAGAGGTTCTAAAGGCAGTGAGTACTCCAACATAGGCTGTGTTTCCAAGGGCCTCCTGTCCTGGGATGCAGGCCACTAAGAAGGGAAGCCTGGAGAGTCCAGCCACACTGAGGCCCAGAGACAAGATTGGGGGGAGGGGTGCAAGAGGCCTAGGGAGGGGCAGGGGACCTGGGCTGGGCCCCTCTGGGGTGGGATGGGTTGGACAAGGCAGCTGGAAGCTGGGAAGTGGGCAGGTGGCAGAAGGACTCACTCTCCAACATAGCGCTTGATGAAAAGTATGAGCAAGGGGCCTTGAGGCAGCTCCATCCTACCCACTGAAGCCCTACACACCCATCCCTAGGAGGAGGACACAGACAGGTCCTCCACAGGCTAGCAAGGACAGCCCTGAGGCCTTGCTTTCGAAAAAACTACAGTAGGCTAGGGTCAGATGGAGTAAGTGGGGAGGCACAGAGGAAGGGTGAGCACTTTGGCTAGCTTCCCCTCCAAGGCACCCAGACTAGCTCTGTCCCGGAAGGCAGCAGCTGCAGGCAGGTGGCGCCCAGCTCCTCTGGCCCACGGAGATAGTGCCTGATCACCCCACATCCCACATCCTGGGTACTCCCTGGCAGGGAAGAAGGTTCTTCCTCCCACACCCTTGCCAGGCCCCTCTGCCGGCCAAGATTATGAGCCCCTTCTCCAGAGGTGGGGAGCACGTCCACACAGCTGCCCAGGGATGGCCTCCACGTCATCCCCCAAGCCCAGCCCCTTTCCATGAGCTGCTTTGCCCTTTAGACCCAGAGCCCCACCTGCAGGAGGTCATAGCACTGAGGAGGACCTGGAGTCTAGCCTTAGACTTGGAGCCCTGCCTTCACCACCCCCACCTGTGCAGAGGTCCTGGGTTCAACCTCAGACCTGGAGCCCTGCACTTACCATCTCTCACCTCTCACCTGTGCAGAGGTCCTGCGTCTAGCCTCAGACCTAAAGCTGACTCAGCCTGAACAAGCACTGCTCCTCCCTCAGGTGAGCCAGTTGGCATGGGACAAGATAAGACAGTGCAGTGTTTCTGAAGATCTAGGGGTGACTTGCCCCATGCCAGCTGGCCAGACCACCTGGTGCTGTACTAGGGAGTCAGCTCAACCATGCCATTTTCTTGGGCAGAAGGCATCCCGCCTGAGAGACCAGCCTCCTCCATCCAGACCTGGTTAAGCCTTCTCTGTAAACTTTGGTCTAAGTGGTCCCTCTGTCCCCAGAGCCAAAAGCCTGTCTCCATCAGTGGAGCAAAGGGTCCCCACATGCCCGGGCAGCTGTGGTCCTCAGGGCCTACCCACCTGTCCTGACAGAGGAAGCAGGACTACAAGAAAGCAGACCTGTGAAGCTTGTGCCCTCGCTGTCCAATGAGCCAGCGGAGTGAGGGCCTCCTGGCCCTGGCAGCCAGCTTGGCAGCTAGGTGCCAGCCCTGTTGGGGCACGCCGCACTTGGCCCTTGTGGGTAGCAGTGTGCACGCAGGGCAAGAAAAGGCCCAGCACCAGGGCACAGGATCCTACCAGCGACCCCGACCAGCCCTGCCTGACCACAGTGCTGCCTCCTTGCTGCCCCAGCTACGGGGAGTGAGGAGCCTAGAGTAAGTGAGGAGTCCCACCTGCTTAGGGGACCCTGAACTCATCCCCCAGTCACTACACCTGCTCCACAATGCCCACAGTACTCTTCCCTCACTGAATCCCAAGCCCACTGAAGGAGCCCAGGGAGCAGTTTTTTCCTGAGGCCCACAGTCCTGGGTGAAGACACCTGGTGCCCCCAACCCCCTGAAAGAGCCAGCGCTTATCGCCTCCCCGGAGAGGGTCTGAGGCCAGCACACTCCTGCCCCGGCGTGGGGGGGGGGGGGGCAAGCGGCTCTGTCCTGAGGAGTCCACTGCTGGGAATGCAGAGGTCAGAGGGGAGGAGCCCATTCTGGGCCAGGGGCTGGGGTCTGTGATGGGGTCGCAGGCGCTCACCGTCGCAGAGGAAGCCGGCCAACCCCCAGATGAAGTCGGAGCAGAGGTGGCAGAAGGTAGGCTTAGTGAGCGTCACCTTCCGGAAGCTGTGGCCAGACGCGGCGGGGCCTGGGGTCCTGGCGCCCGCCCGCTCCGGGCCAGACCCCGACCCCGGCCCCGGCCCTGGTCCCGGGAGCGCACGGCCTCTGCCGCCTAGCTCGGGGCTGGAGGCCGGGCTGCCCGGGCGCGGCGAGCTACCGCCGAGCCAGGCACGGGCCCGGGGCTCGGCTGCCGCTGCCATCCCTGCCCGGGCGGCCCGACCCCGGCGGCTGGCGAGAGCCGGGTCCGCGCCGCGGGTGAAAGGTGGTGCCGCCTCCCCGCCGACCCCGCCGTCTGCGCCGGGCTTCCGACTGCGCCCGCCGCCACTGCGCAGGCGCATGCTCAGGGGCGGGGGCCACGGAGCTGGGGGGCGGGGCCCGGGCTGGGGCGGTGGGCCTTCTGGGGCGGGGCCTGGGGTGGCGGGGCGGGGCCTGGGGCGACGGGGCGGGGCCTGGGGCGACGGGGCGGGGCCTGGGGTGGGACCTACCGGAGGTGGAAAACCTGCGGGCGGGCCTGCGGACCCGGGGTCTGAGCCACGGCCTAGTGAGGGACAGCTTGGGGAGGCCTGGAGGGCAGGGGGATGGGCCTGGCCTTCGGCCGACTGGCTTCGCCCGGAATCGGGACCGGGTTCCCCGCACGCAGCCTCCCGACGACTCTGGCACCGGGCGTTTGCACCTGCGGCGCCCAGACCTGCGCCTGCGCAGACAGACACCTCCCACGCGACACTGGATCCCGCGGGTGGTTCGCGGTTGCATTGGGAGGTCCTGCGAACGCCAGGCACATCCCAGGGGCCCGAGGGTGGCGTCGGGAACCAAGGCCCGCCTCCCCTGCATGCCCCAACCAGTCGTGTGTGACAGCCGGGTGCACTGTGTTTTCGCAAGCGTGGGCCCTGCCTTACCCCGAGTACCCTCAGGCCCGGCCCCTGTCCTCACCACAGATGGGGACGTCATGAGGGTCTTGCTCAGCAGTAGCCAGGACCTGCATTTCCCCCTCCCCACGCCAACGTTGCTGCCCCGCCTGTTAACTGATGGTGCTCCCTCCCATCAGCTCTCTCTTGGGAAGCTGGAGGGGCCAGCATCCCTCCCTCCAGGTCATGGCCTAGTGTTCCCATCAGGGCCTGGCCGGTCCAACGTCGTTCCCCACCTCCTCGACACCGTCCTCCCATCCCCCCGCTAGGAAAACCCACCACCACCCACTCCTGGGGAAGGCAGTGAGTTCTGCCAGCCAGCCCTGCAGAGATGTCTGGCTTCAGGAAGGGACAACCACAGCTCACACAGCTTTGTTTTGTCCAGGCGGTGCTGGGGACGTGTGGGGGACGTGCCCACAAAGGTCACCCTGACCCTGTTGCCTGCCAGAAATCACTCCAGGGTCCCTCCTTCTGTGGGCTGAGCGCAAATTGCCGTGCATGTGGCCAAAATGGGCATCATGGGCCAAGGGTGTTCTTGGGGGACCCAGAAGGGACAAGCAGGGCTGCAGGGAGAGGTTGGCTCCTGTAGGGGTGGAAAGGTTAGAGTCCCAGGGTCCCAGAGGAGAAAAACCGGGTGGGGGAATGCAACCAGGGGAGAATAATGTCCAGAGTAGGGGTGGGGGGCGATGACCAAAAGGCCAGGAAGGCAATGCCCTGGAAGTGTGTTGGGCCTGCTGGGAGGGCCTGTGGAGTGAGAGACAGTTGCAGTGCCTTATTTTGCTGAGGGGGATTCCAGGTGTGGACAGCAGAGGGAGAGAGACAAGCTGTCTCTGCGGGAGACAGGGTCCTGAGAAGGCGGAAGGACTCTCACCCTCATTCCCAGGACGGTTCTTCACTGTCTGGAAACCACTCACTGCGCACCCAGAGCATTGATTTGGCTGGCATGTCTGCCCTCCTGGAACTGAGTTCTGGGGTTGACAGATAACAAACTGAAAAATAAAGAAGCAAGCCACTTAATGTCTTAGTACCAGGCATGGATGGAGGGAGCCAGGCCTGAGTGTCCAGGAGGAGCTGGGCTGTGGGCAGCAGGAAAACATCCAAGCATGGGGAAACAGAGAGAGTGCAAAGGCCCTGGGGCCACTCCTTTCTCCTTGTCTTCTCAGCACCCTCATTCTGGCTTCAACCCACCCAGCTACCTGAACCTGCCCTCAGCCAGGCCACAAGTCACAGGTGAGGACCAGGCCCCAGGACCAATGTGCCTGCTGGCCCTGGGAGGGTTATAATCTAGCCATGGTGCCTGAGAAGGGGCAGGTTTCTATGGAAGACCACTTGGCACCATACAAACTATAGCTGACTTCTTAGGAAACAGAACCAAGGACATATCTCTCCATGTGTGAGAAAGTGGGGAGCAGGGGAAACACTTGGAGAAGGGTTACCGCATGTCCATTTCTGCAGAAACCTAACTCTGCTCTCTGATGCAGTGTGCCAACAGAAATGGCAGACACACTGCTGTCAAACCTTCCACGAACTTCTCGGGACCCCTACCAGAATAGCTAGCAGCTTCTAGCTGACGGCTGAAAACATCTATGCCTGGAGCATGGCGCTGCTCGAGGATCTGGGTGGCCCACTTCATGCCCATGCTCCCACAGAAAGCTTTGGGTCTACAGGCCGTGCCCCTCCCCTTCTCTCCCCTTGAAGTCTCAGTAAGCTCAGGCGCCCCAACACAACACAAGCCAGCCACAGGCTGTGGGCCTTGAACAATGTATACTTCTCAAAGTTCTGGAGGCCGCAAGTCTGAGGTCAGGGTGGCTCTCAGTCATGTTCTGGTGGGGGACTCATTTTCATTTGCAGATGGGCCTTCTCACTTGACTCCTCACACGGCAGCAGAGAGACAGAGAGAACAAGCTATCTGGTGTCCCTTTTCACAAGGGCACTAACCCCATCCCGTGCTCTTGACCCCCAAAGGCCCCACCTCCAAACGCCATCCACAGGGGTAGAGTTTCAATACATGAATCAGTGACAGAATACTCTCCTGTTGTCCAAGTCCCTTGGCTCATGGTACTCGGTTACAGGGAGCCTGGCAGACTCACACGGAAACCGGCCAGCTGGGCATTGTTCGCTGGGGGCCTCTGACGCCCGTGCTCTGCTCTGAGTGCCGTGGGTGGGTCCCTTTGCTCCTGGAGTACGCTCAGTGCACATTAGCAGCTGCACCACGGCTTCTCTCTGCTGTGGACATGCTTGTGTGTTGGAGCCAGACTTCGGTTGTTAGGAAACACGCTTCCAGGAGCTCTGGTCCGTGTGTGCACACGTCCACTGGAGAAAACTTGCTGGGCCATAGGACATGCTGTGACCACCTCTAGAAGATAATCTTAAAGAAAAATAGACCCACACACAAAAATAAAAATGTGTATGTCCACTGGCAATGTAGGAAATTTCTCTCCGTGCACTCGTGTGACAACTAATGGTCTCAGAGTTGCAGCCTTTCTGGGAGGCTGTGGTGTGGTTTCCACTTCTGTCCCTTGGGGGCAAGGCAGTCACCAAACCCTTATCGCAGATCCACCTGCCACCCGCAGCTCAGCTTGTAAGGCCCCATTTGTTTGTGACTCCATCATTTTTCTAGTGAGCATCTTGTCTTTATTGATTTGTAGTTTTCAAGCTCTAGAGATGATTGTTTTGTCAACAACAGTCCATTCTTGCTGTCCACGGCTGCTGCACTCTGGAGCCATGAACACACAGCCTGGGCTCCTGGGGGGGGGAAGACAGGGTCAGCTTCCTGGAAGCCACTGGTCACAACAGAACTGTGTGTCATGTGGCTTCTGTCTGAAGTCCCCTTACTGACTCTGCTGTTGGTTCATCAAGGAACCAGTGGCCAGCATTGCCACGTCTCAAGCCTGAACAAAACCCGCTCCACCCACGGTTTCCTCCGTGGGCCCATCGCAGCCTCTGGCATGTAGAGCCCTGGGTAGGACTCCAGCACCACGTGGGGGTTGGGGGGCGCATTTTCAGCCACGGAGTCACTGCCAAAAGCACGAAAATGCGGGACATGGGGTACTAAACAGACAACAGACAGGACACTGGTTTCCAGGACGAGCCGAACCGAGAAGGTAGGGTGCTGCCTCCTCCTGTCTCCGCCGGGGACATCGGGTCCCGCTCTATCCTCACTGCTCTGGCCACATCCCCGAATGACCATGGACACTGTGGGCTTACAAAGGATTTAGCGAGCAGATGAATTCACGATTCCAAGATCCGTGAATACTGAAGTTTCCTGGGTCAGCACCGCCTCCTCCACACCAGGACAGTCCTGTCACTCTCCTGTGGCTCTGCGTGAACAGGCCTTCTTAAGCCTTCATCTCATCCAACTGATCAGCCTTTCCTTGTTAGGGAGGGCCTTTGCGTCCTGTTCAAGAGCCTGTAGGCCCTGAGGCCACAGAGATGCTGCTGGGTTCACAGTTCCATCTCCCGAAGTCGCCAGGCCTATCTTGGCAGTGTGGGTGACGCAGCATCCCATCTTGGCAACCCACAGCCTCTCTCTTTAAGAAAGAATGCAAGTCATCATAGAATTAGATACAAATGTATTCAAAAGGAGAAAGGAAATCATAATATTCTTAAAAACTGACCAATACCAGAAACATCACAAAATCCAGAAAATACCATAATTTTTATTCATAGCTGCACGGTACACCACTAGAATAAATTTTTCATCTACATGTTTTTATTGTCTCTTCTTTTTTTTTTTAAGATTTTATTTATTTATTTGACAGACGGAGATCACAAGTAGGCAGAGAAACAGGCAGAGAGAGAGGAGGAAGCAGACTCCCTGATGAGCAGAGAGCCTGATGTGGGGCTCGATCCCAGGATCCTGAGACCATGACCCGAGCTGAAGGCAGAGGCTTTAACCCACTGAGCCACCCAATGCCCCTTATTGTCTCTTCTTATAACAATTTTTCAATATTATTTTCCAGGGAGAAAAGAGAAGAACTTAGCGTCTCTAACAAGGTTGATTGAAAACAACCTTTCATGGCTTCAAACCTTCATGGCTGCTAGGTCACCAAAGTCCTCGCTTGGGCACTCATTACTCATAACTCCTATCTAGCTAAGACTGCTGTCAGATTTGGAGAGAACTTTGACAAATTCGTTTCGTTTATAAGCTGGAAAGTCTGGGGCACTTCATTTTCTCGTGCTGTGACTAATCTCAAATGCCCTTACCCATCTCATGAACCTTCTTACGTCATGTCCTTGTCACATTGGCTCTCAGGGTTCTCCATTATCTTGCTGATGTCAGCATTTCCTGTTAAATTGGCAGAATGTTTAATCCTCTTCCAAAAGTTCATGTGATTCACTCCTTTTGATTAGTTGCCACGGCTGTTCCTGGAAGCTGTCCTCTGTGCCAGGGTGTCTGGCATTAAGTTCGCAAAGAAGTGACCAGGAACAATGTGCATACAGTCCAGTAAACCCAAGCCGATGTTTCCACCACTCAGCTTCCCCTTGGGCAGATCCAGAAAAGGCTTCCCCACCTCCCCAGAACCACCCAGAAGAGGGGAAGTGTGACAGAGGGAGCCCGAGGCAGTGTGGGAACTGCTGTGGTCCTAGCATCTTCCTTTAGCAAAGTTGACAAAGCCATCTGATCATATGACTAAGGCCCCGTGGGAATCCGTGTCCATCTTTGGCCAGGGCCACAGGGTCCTCTCCACTGGGCTCAACAGCCCTGATCCAAGAGCAGAAGGCCTTCCATGTGCTCAAGGTGCGGGGAAGACACGCTCCCTTTAGAGGCCTCCTGCTGGCTTTCTCTACCTTCTGGAGCTGTGTTCTTTGCAGTCCGGTGCTCATGACCCCTTCTTCCACCATCAAAGCACAGCATCTTTACTCTAAACTGTGTACCCAGGATTTAAAAAAAAAAAAAAGATTTTGCTTATTTGGGGGTGCCTGGGTGGCTCAGTGGGTTAAGCCTCTGCCTTCGGCTCAGGTCATGGTCTCAGGGTCCTGGGATCGAGCCCCACATCAGGCTCTCTGCTCAACAGGGAGCCTGTTTCCCTTCCTCTCTCTCTGCCTGCCTCTCTGCCTGCTTGTGATCTCTCTCTCTGTGTCAAATAAATACATAAAATCTTATAAAAAAAAAGATTTTGTTTATTTGAGGGAGTGAGCATGAGCTGGGGCAGAGGGAGAAGCAGACTCCCCACCGAGCAGGGACCCTGACACGGGGTTCAGTTCCAGGACCCGGAGTTCATGACCTGAGGCCAAGGTAGACGCTTCACCAACTGAGCCACCCAGGCCCCCCATTCCTGGGATTTGTTTTAATCAGATAGGCTAAGGTGACAGAAATGCAAACACCTGCCTTTGGAAGAATAATTTATTACTTACATTTCTCAAGAGAATCAGGTACCCCATACCACGCAGGGGCACAGGGGGAAGCACCAGTTGGAGTCAGAAGGCAGAAGGGGAGCAAAGGGAATGTAGCCCAGAGCCTTTATTGGGGTTTTCATAGGAAGGAAAGGGTGAGCAGCAGGCACAAGGAGTAAGTTTAGGATCGGGCAGTTTGAATAATTTTGGCCGGCCTGGGCTATAGTGGCCGTCCCTAGTTGTCCAGTATCTGGCCTTGGCATGATCTGGGGCAAGGGGGTGTTGGCTTGGCATGTGAGAGAAATGAAGGGTGGCTTGGGGGTGTGGGCTCTCTCTAGGAACTGTGTAGCCCTTGGAGGAGCACTCTCTCCGGGACCACTGTTCCACATGCCAGGGCATCAGGAAGGAAGAAAATAAGCAAATACAGGCAGGGGAGGGGAAAAAAAAAAAAAAAAGAGGGGAGAAGATACAGTCCTGATTTTGTTTAAGAGGGAAAAAAAGAAGATCTTGCCCTAAGAGAAGAAACAAGGGGAAGGGATGCTGCTGGGTTGGAGCCATCTCAGGGAGGCTCCTGCAGGCCCTTCCCTCCTAGTTTCCTCCTATCAGCCAGAGGCAGGAGTGAAAACCCTAAACCAGAAAGAAAAATAAAAAAAAGAAAAAGAGGAGAGAAGATACAGGCCTGATCTTGTGTGTTCTTTCACTTGGAAAAATTAGGAGCAACTAGTGGTGGATTACAAGAACCCCTCCCCCGCCCCCTCCATGATGTGGTCCCGCCCATCAGGGGCTGCACACCTAGTACCCAACACCATTCGGATTGTACCCACCCAACCAGTAAACATTTGCTCGTACTGATGGGCTGAAATGTCCGATTCTGGCTTGTTTCGACAGCCTATCTGCAGCGGCTACTTCCACACCTGAGGGGACACAGTGCAGCTCTCCCGGCTGCCCAGAGCTGCACCACAGCACCAACCCCCATACAAGATCCTGACACAGCCACCTCTCTCCAACATGGTGCTCTCCTCCAAGGGGATTCCTGGGACACACTCATTAGGACACAGAAGTCCAACAGCTTTGAGTCCTATTGGGTCCCACTGGCAACACATTCCTCCCCAGGCTGCTGGCTGCCTGGGAGCCCCTTTGGACTTGGAGGCTCAGGAGCAGGCAGGCCATGTAAACATCACCACCAGCCACCATGTGTGACCAACCCCACTGGAGTCCTACTGCCAGGACATCCCTGAACATGGACAGGACCCATGGCCAGCACTTTAGCCAACTTCATACAGGGGCCTGAGCAGTGGGTGCTCTGGGCAACAATGGCCCATCTTCACACTGATGACACACTGTCAGACCACTGCGTAAGAACTGTCTCCTTCAGAGTAGAGAACACTGGGACGCTCTTGACTCACAAATGTCAAAAATGTAACTTGAAATCACACATGCGTCCAGATACATGAAGGCCACAATACGAGTCGTGACCAAGACATCCTTACCTTTTGGAGTTAGAAACATTACCAACACCATAACCAAGACACACGTCACTTGAAACCACCACGTTTCTGAGAGGTTCCACAGAACCCGTTTCACTGAGGGACATAATGATCCTGTTAAACAATTCCTCATCAATGAATGGACCCCAAGATGAGTGTTCATCTTGCCCCAGGCCTTAAGCTCCCCTAATTAAGGGCCCTTTGCCCAACTCTCACTTACACCAACCTGAAAAGATTTCTCTGTCCTTCCCTGAACACAGGGGAGATGTGTTCAGCCTCTGTGTAATGCAAACTTCCCATGAGGCTCTCTGCTGATCTCTCCCCACTCCTGGTGTTCCTGTGTGGCCATGGCCCAAGTGCCCAGCCTTCTGTCTCCTCGTATCCGTGAATATGAACTTCTTCCTTCATTGCAATCATCTCCCTGTGTGTGTGTCTTACTGTACCTGGTCTGAACAAAGCCTGAGTACACAGTACACCTCTCTTCCGAGGTCTTTATGCAGCCACTCCCCTGTCAAGTCTCCCTCTGCCTCCCCCTACAAGGACGCAGCGATGAGATACAGGCCCCGTTGGGATCATCCAGGATTATCTCCCCATCTCAAGATCCTTCACTTAATCTCACCTGCAAATCCCTTCACCATGAAAGGTCACACTCAGAGGTCCTGGGATGAGGCCCAGGGTCTGGTTGTGGGCCAGCCAATCACACTGCAATTATTCTGCTCACAACTTCTGTGCTATTGTCATGCCTTTCAATTCCCTGGGGGTATTTAAGTCCCAGAAGACATTCTGTTCTGGTTTTAGAAAGCACTCTTCATTAGGTTTATATACAACACACTGTTCCTGAAGCTCTGGGCTGTGGGGGTCATTCTGCTTCGGGGGCCCCAGTTACCATCTCCTCAGGTGAGGGCCAGTGGCGACCAGTGTCTCCAGAGTCCATTTCTCCACAAAGTCTTTATCTGACCTTTTCTTTTGAAGTAAACTTCTTGCTGGGTTCAGAATTCTAGCTCCCCTGTTGTGTGTTTCCAGGACTTTGAAGCATTCCTCTCACTGTGTACTGGTTTCTATTGCTTCTGTTGAAAAGTCAGTGAGCTCTGAAAATGCTTCCTTGGCCTTTGGCTTCAGCCCTTCACAGCCATGTGCCTGGGCAGCGGTCTTTGTGCCTCCCCGGCGGCTTTCAGGCCCCCCAGATCTGTGGCTGGGGATCTTCCAGTAGTGCTAGCCAGCCCCGCGCTCTTACCTCTGCAGACACTGCTCTGTCGCCAGCCTGAGGGGCTGGTCGGTCGTTGGCCTCCAGGGAGGGGTTCTAGGGCTTCCCACAGGAGGGCAGTGGGAGCCAGCTCACAGTGTGGGGACACGTCCAACTGTGGAAGCCACGGTTCTCCGCCACGCGTGCGCCTGCACGTGGAGGGTAAGGATGAGCACAGCCAGGCCGGGCCACCCAGCTGTCAGCAAGGTCCACTCGGTTTCTCCCAGCCGGCCTGGGCCCTGACCTCACCTGCTCCTTGTCCCTTCCCCGAGCCAAGTCCACCCTGCACGGGCTCTCCTTTGACTCTCCCACCCCCTGCATCCCATCCACTGGAGGTCCTAGCGCTCATCTTCCGAAGGTGCCCCCGTCTGACCTCCTGTGCACACCATCCAGCCATCGCAGGTCAGAGCCATCAAGTGGCTGCCCGACCCGCGCATTCGGCTACTTCCCTGCCGGTCTCCGGGGCGATCCTCTGAAGCGCGAACCAGAAAAGAGCTCGCTCAGGCCCCGGGACAGCGCAGCGCTCCTGCGGGACGCGTCGGCGCACAGCCGCACTTCAGCAGAGGAGGCCCCACTGCTGGGAAGGGGCCGCGACCCACGACCCGCAGGCTAGAGCCCAGCGGGGACCACCCCCAATCCCCGCCCCCTCGCCGGCCCCGCCCCTCGCCAGGCCCGCCCCGCCCGGGTTCCGAGAACCCGCCGCGGCAGTCACGTGGCGTGCGACCCGGAGGTGGAACGGGTTGGCGCCGCGCAGCCCTTGGCTCCCGGAGCACAGACGACCCGCCGGGTCTGCGGCGACCGTGCGTCCCCGCGCCCACCCGACCATGTGGGCACCGCGCTCCCGCACCCCGCTGCTCACGCTGCTGGCCGCGCTGCTGGCCACGCCCCGGGCCCTGGCAGAGGCCCCGCACCTCGTGCTCGTGGACGCGGCCCGCGCTCTGCGGCCCCTGCGGCCCTTCTGGAGGAGCACCGGCTTCTGGTGAGCGTACCGTGCGAGGAAACTGAGGCCCGAGAGGCCCATCTCGCCTCCATCCCGCCGCGCGCTCCTCCTGAACCCGGGACACGCTCTGGGAACCCCTGGTTGCATTGGAGAGACCCTTCCCCTCTCGCCCCCAGGGCCCACCTTAGGCGCTCTGATGGGAGGACGGCTGCCTGGGTTGTAACCCGTCGCTGGCTGGTTTACTCCTTACCCTCAGGGTCCCCCGTCATTCAGACCCAGAGTTTTCTCTGTCCGCGGGTTCCAGGCAGTGTTTTGGGTGCCAAGAAGGGTTTTCTGAGTGGGTGCCAGAGGCCTCTGGACAGGCCCTGAGTTTGCCTGCCGGCCACCTGGGGCAGGCCAAGCGCAGGAGAGGCAGCAGACCAGGACCCTCCTGAGGGGGCAGCCACAGTGACGGCACACATCCCTACCAGGAGACCTGTCTCCCACCCGCTGTGTCTCAGACTGCCCCTGTCTCCCACCTCCTTGTGGCTCCCACCCCCTCTGTGGCCTGCTTCTGGCTGAGAGCACCTGGCTGAAGGGGAAGGAGCAGGGTACTGGGATGTGGTCCTCTCCCCTCAGGGAGCCCCTGCTTTCCATAAACATGAGACTTCCTGACATTCCTGGTGTGAGGGGTCATTTTATTACATCAGGGACAGTAACATTCACTGGCAGACACTTTCTGTCCAGCTGCTAGAGACGGGTGTCCTGGGCAAGCCTGGGCCTGTCCATGGGACTCATGCCACATCCCCCTTTTTCTGTCCCCAGCCCCCCACTGCCTCACAGCCAGGCTGACCAGTATGACCTCAGCTGGGACCAGCAGCTTAACCTGGCCTATGTGGGTGCTGTCCCTCATGGTGGCATTGAGCAGGTCCGGACCCACTGGCTGCTGGAGCTCATCACAGCCAGGTGAGTGATGGGGGCGGCTGGCAGAGCCCCCTTTATGGAGGTGAAGACCGAGGCCAAGAGGAAGACTCTGTCCGGGTGTGCGGGCCGTGCAGTCTGGGGGCTGTGGTGGGTGCTGGGCGGCCCCTGGGTTGGGCACAGCTGGCAGCCTGCCGGACATCACTTAGAGGCTTGGGGGCAGGTGGGTGTCCCACTACACCAGCTTTGTGGCTGGCCCAGCACCCATGCACCCACAGACCTCGTGCGGTGTGCTTGCTGGTCAGGCTTTGCAGGAAGAATGCCCAGGGGCTGGGCTGAAGTTGTGTTGGTCACACCCCCTCCCCTTTGGCCCTGCAAGGCTCCACCCAGCCAAGACGTGGGACGTAAGGAACACTTGGGTGTGTGTTTGGAAGACTTCGAGAGATATAGAGACCGTCTTGCCCCTGGCCAGAGCTGCCACCTCTCACCCAGTGGGACTGGCACTGGGCGGGGCAAGGGACCAGTATCCTGTTGGCACCTTGGAGGCGTCATGATTGCCTCGGGGACCTTGTTCAAATAAGACCATGACACCCAGAGTCAAATCCACCCTGCAGGACCACGGATGCTCAGCCTGTGGCCCGGGGTGGCACTGGGGTGGTTTGTTTCAAGGGAGTCGCTCTTGGATGTTTAAGTGTCAGGGGCCTCTGTGTGTTCCCTCCAGGGCAGAGGGGCACAGCATCGGTCTTGGAGGAGTTGTGGCAACTGATGTCGGTGACCAATGGTGTGCGCATGATCTGCTGAGGGCTCCTGGGGCAGAACGGAGGCTCTGCTAGAGGGCGGAGTCCGTGGCTGCTGGCACCCTGTGGCGGGCTCGGGCCCTCTGCACGGCACTGTGCACGCTGTGGAAGAGCTGCCCATCCTCAGTCAGGTCACCCTGGTCCTCCCCAAGGAAGCCGCCTCTCCTCAGGGTGTCCCGCACCAAGGGGCTGCAGCAGGCCAGGAGCAGCGTGACTCCCAGGGCTGCATAGTCTCGGCGTAGATCCCGTAGCGTGGCCACACCGGCTGCATCCAGGAAGAGCAGGGGTGCACAGTCGATGACCACGGCGTGGAAGCCGGCTGCCGTGGGCACCAGGGCCGCCGTGCTAGTCCCTGGGCCCAGGTCCATGCCCTCGACAGGGTCTCCCTCACTGACCCTGGCCTCCAGGCCCTGCTCCTTCTTCCTGGTGGCCGCACGCCCTGCGTCCAGCCCCGTGAGGCTGGAGAGGGACCGCAGAAAGAAGTCCTTGTTAGCGTAGTAGAGCGGCCCTGCAAAGCGGAATATCCGCACCCCAGGCTCGGGGACCAGGCCCTCGAACTCCGCCGTGTCCTCGTAGAAGCCAGAGTCCCCAATCTGAGCGAGCAGGGCGGCGCGCGGGCGCTGGGTACGGCCAGCCAGGCTGAGCAGGGACAGGAGGATGCCCGCCAGCAGCCCCACCTCGACGGTGACCAGCACACAGGTGGCCGCGGTGGCCACCCAGACCAGTGCGTCGGCTGGGCTGAGCCGCCACAGCTGCGGGACGTCCCTGACCTTGCGCAAGGCACCACGCAGGCTGACAACGATGACACAGGCCAGCACGCACCGCTGCAGGTCCCGGAAGAGCGGCGCCAGCGCCAGCAGCACCAGCAGCACCACGGCGGCACTGACCACGCTGGACAGCTGCGTGCGGCAGCCAGTGGCCGTCTTCACCAGGGTCTTGGACAGCGCGGCGCTGGTGACGTAGCAGTGGAAGAAGGCTGGCAGCACGTTGCAGCAGCCCACGGCCAGCAGCTCCTGGTTGGCCCTCACAGAGTAGCCATGGCTCCGGGCAAACATCTCCGCCAGAGAGATGGAGAAGGCGGAGCCCACAAGGGCCAGTGGCACTGCGTCCAGCACCACGCGCCACATCAGCCCCAGGTCTGGCACCCGGGGGGCCACGAAGCCTGTGGGGATGTCGCCAGCCACGCTGGAGCCAAAGCGTTCATGGAGCTGCCCAAAATGGGACACCATCGTGGCCGCCACGATGACCACTAGCTCCGTGGGCAGGGGCACCTTCAGGCGGCGCTGGCAGCGCTCAGAGAGCTCCTTGCCGGCCAGCAGCACGGCCAGACATGTGGCACTGGTGACCACGTCACACAGGTTGGCCTGCCCAGCGCCGCGTACCAGGCTCAGCCACGTGCTGACCACCATGCCCGGCCCTTGGTGCCGTGGGATCCTCACACCTAGCAAGTGTTTCAGCTGGGAGGTCAGGATTGTCACCGAGGCCCCCATGGCAAAGCCATCAAGCAGCGGCTGAGACAGGTAGGCAGACACAAAGCCTAGCCGGAGCATGCCCAGGAGCACCTGCGGATAGGGTGGGGTGAGTGTGGTGGAAGCCCAGAGCCCCTCACCCCTTCACTGCAGCTGCCTGTCTCCCAAGCGGACTATGTGTGGAGTCTCCTGCACGTGCGTGTGCACATGAGCACAGCAGATGCTGGAGGAGCACACGCAGTCTTGTGTGCTCATTGCCAGTCCTCTTCTGTGTGCGGGCTCCGGGCAGCGGCAAGCAGCTCCTTTCCCCTGTCCTGCACGGGGCACTGCCCCCATCCTGGGAGACCTGGGGCCCCTGGCAGGGTGTGACATTGGGGGTGGACAGGACAGGCCTGGTCCAGGAGAGCCGAGGGTATGGGGAAGCTGCAGGAAGAGAGGCAGTCCCTCAGGGTCCTACTGGGGACAGGAAACCCAGGGGGCTATGTGAGCCAGTCAGGCCAGTCCGCAGCTCGAGCCGACCCTTCCTGTCTAGGCCATAGCTCGCTGGACAGGGGCCCTATTCCTGGGCATCCTCAGAGCCTTGGGTGCCCCCATCCTGGGGTGCCATCCTGTGCCCACCTCTGCTGGCTCTGTCCTGTCCTTGCTGGTTAAACCCACTGTCCTCCGAGGCCCGGACCCTACACTGCCCTGGGCTTGGCCCTCTGAGTGGGTGGTAAGCACCCTAGGGGCTTGCACCTCGCTCTGCAGAACCCCCACCCTGGTGGCCCCTCACCTGGTAGATGCCGGCCACCAGCGTAAGGGCAGTGGCGACGCGGATGGCGTAGCAGTCCTGGTCACAGTCCTGCGGCCTGAGCCCCGCCACAGCAGCCGAGGCGTTGATGGTGCTGCTGTTGTCCCCAGGCCCGGGCCCCTCCTGGGCAGGCCCAAAGCCAGCCAGCAGGAGCTCGCGGTCCACGACCTGGCCCACCATGAGGCAGAGCAAGCTGAAGATGCCCACGGAGACGTGGTGCGAGGTGCCCATGAGGAAGTAGATGAGGTTTGCGAAGAAGGACGTGTACAGGCTGTAGATGGGCTGTAGCCCTGCCAACAGCGAGTAGGCGATGGCCTGGGGCACAAGGATGATGCCAATGACCAGCCCAGACATAACATCACCCACCAGGGCTTCCCGCGGGCGGTACTGGCGCAGCCAGCGGGTGGCGGGGAGCAGGTCCTGCACCAGCGTCCAGGCCCTCTGCGTGCTGCACGTGCAGCTGCGCCACAGCCTGGCTTTGAGCATCTCACGCAGGCCCAGGGATCCTGGGGACCGCCGGCGCACCAGCACCGGTCCCGTGCCCTGCGGCGCGCCCTCAGCAGACACTTCCATCCTGGCCCGCCACACTCCTCAGGGGAACCTGCAACGGACGCGTGTGTCACTGCTGGGGTCAGAGGGCAGCACAGAGCCCCAGACCTATGTGTGGCCAAACCCAGCTCCCCTGTTCCCTGTCCACTTCCCCGGGCAGGCAGTGGCCCCTCTGTCACCCATCCAAACCACCATGGTCCCCTTTGGCAGCCCTTCCATCACCTCTGTACCATGGGCTCGGAGAAGGGAGACCTCCCGAGGCCCTGTTGAACCTTGGAGATCCTGGGACCCCAAATCTGTGCTGGGCCAGCAGCGCTGGCCACCCCAGTCTCTGTGCCAGAATTCCTGGGATGGCTTTGGGAGGGTGATCTCAGTGGGGGCCAGAGGGTAGGGAGGTTGGGGTGACTGGTCTCTGTCCTCTGCCTCATCCCCCAGAATTGTGGGGTCTCCTTGCCCAGGGTGTGATAATACTCTTCAGACCACATAGGTGCACCGTGAACAAAAGTGTGGGACTGTCCCTTGTGTCCCAAGGACAGTGGGCCTTCCAGGGCCCGGCCTGGTCTTGCCTTCCCACCCCTGGCCCACAACACAGGGCCCGGCATCTACCCAGGGTGTGGAGGACCGTATGGCGGGAGGTGCGGGCAGCCAGAGCCTCCTGAACTCCAGAGGGACGCTGAGTGGGTTTCCTTCCTGGGAAGACCTCAGCACACGGCCCCCAGAGTCTGGGTGTGTTGGGGGGGACTGCTTCAGTGGTATCTGCCTTGTGCCTGCGAGTCCACAAAGGAGACCCGCAACCGGTCCCACACTTCCCTTCCCCCAGGGAGCTAGCTTCTTTGGTCGCCTCAGGGATTTCACAGTCCAGCAGCAGGGCGCTGGATGGTCTTACCTGAGGAGCCCCTCACAGGCTTGGGGGACTGGAGGGTAGCGAGGCAGCTGGCCTGTGGGTCCTCTGGGGCTGGAGTGAGCCGGCCGGCTGGGCCTCCAGAGCCCTCTGGCTTCTGTTGGCCAGTGTCGGGGGGTGGGGTGTGGGCAGCAGGGTTCGAGTGCAGAGCTGGAGCCAGGAGCCCAGCCGTGGCAGATGTGGTGCCCGCCGGGGGCAGTGCTCCGTGGTGACCATCTGACTGCCTGGGCAGCTGGGTTTGCAGTTAAATTATTTACCCCCCAAATTGCTGAGTCATGGGTTTCCCCCAGACTGGTGTTACCTGTTGGCTAGTCCAGGGACTTGCACTGTAATCAGAGGTTCACAAACAATTGTGCGGGGCCTCCTGATAAGCTCCCAGCCTCCCCGCGCTGCCCCAGGTGCGGGACAGGGTGGGCGAGGGTGCCTAGTGGCTGGGGCAGGGTGCTTGGATGCTGGGGTCCTTGGGGGAGGTGGAAGTCCCCCGGGACACAGCAGGCCGCAAGGGATCCTTCAGCTCTGGGGCCTTTTACTGTCACAACTACCCAGGGGTAGGCGAGGAGGGGGAGGGGCGAGCTCTTCATCCTGTCCCTGGTCACCCTTCCTGTTGTAAGGAGGGACAGATCTAGTCCAAGCCGGAGCGCTGGTTAGGGTGGCCCTGGGCAGCTGTATCCTCAGCCTCTGTTCCATGTCCTTGTGTAGAAGGCGGGTGTGAGGTTTTTGTGCATGCACACATGTGTGGATTGCTGGAGGGCCAGCAGGCACCAAGATACGCTACCCAGGAGGGGTGCCCTCTTGCTGGGAGAGGGTGGGGTGGTCTGAGCACCTGCATGACTGACAGGTGCCCAGCATGGGCTGGGCCTGGGGGGAAGGCACGTGATGGCTTTAGATGGTTACCCTCGTGCTCCAGAAACTATAAGAGGACTGACTGTTGCGATCTCAGGTCCCCCACCTTTATACCGAATAACTGAGGTGAAATTCCATCGCCAGGATCTTGAAGGATTATGTGTGCAAAGGGGCCCATCCCACAGGGCTGCCCTGGCCCCATAGCCCCTAGTGCTCTCCTGTCCCCCCAGGACACACCTAGGGTCTCCCCCTGCCCACATCCAGCCCAGGACCCACGTGACCTCTGGTGGGGAGCTGTTTTCCCAGAGCAGGAGAGCCTCAGGCCCCTCCCTGGGGTCATCAGGCACACCTTGGGGTGCAGAGGGGAGGGTAGCTCTGGGGGGGCATCTACCTTATCTCCTGCCCCAGTACTGGCAGGGGGGCAGTGAGAG
Source organism: Lontra canadensis (assembly GCF_010015895.1). Taxonomy (NCBI): domain Eukaryota; kingdom Metazoa; phylum Chordata; class Mammalia; order Carnivora; family Mustelidae; genus Lontra; species Lontra canadensis. Next base: position 67,261,828 of record NW_022630995.1, on the reverse strand, counting down.
AACTCCTTGGGGTTGTGTGACCCAAAGGACTCCTTGGTGCCCAGAGCAGTGGCAGCCAGGGTTAGCGTGTGCGTGCTGGGCGAGGGGGCCTGGGTGCTGCTGGAGGAGAGGGGTTCCTCGGGGTGGGGACCTAGCATGGGAAGGGGCCCTTCCTGAGTTGGGAAGGGGCCCTTCCTGAGTTAGGAAGGGGATGGGCAGGGGTTTCTGGAGGCTCTGGGTGGGAAAGCACCAGGGGTGAGATGCAGGGCAGGCGAAGCTGCTTCCAGGAGGGGCTCAGTGGGCAGTGGGCCCACCCAGAGCCTCCACCGTGTCAGCTGCAGCAGGGAGCCAGCCTTGCCCCCACCCCTCGCTGGCAGGGATTGGGCTCACATTCTGCTGGGGCTGGGTGTCTAAATCAGGTGAAGGAGTAGCAGTTGAGGTCACATCTGACCTTTTAGAGGTTTGCAGGACCCCCTCCTCCTGCTCCTGCCCCCGACATGCCCTTCCCAGCTTCTCTGCATTGAGGCTGGTGATGGGCACCTGTAGTCTGGCCCCGCACACAAGTACCTAGTCCTGGGCGCTTGCTTGTTAGAGAGGGGCTCTTGAGGCCCACACCCCCTCACTCCACCCGCCCACGGAGCTGCAGACTTCCCCCGGACAGGGGCCTTGGGGTTCGCCCTCCTGGAACCCCCCTCTGGTGGTGTCTGCCCAGCCCTAAGCCACATGGTTATTTCCTTAGTATTTGTCTTTAAATCTCGGTTTTAAATTGTCAAGTACGCTTATTTGGAAAGGAGACATTGATCCCGACCCTGAGTGCAAAGGGGCCGGGGTGTGGCGCGTTTTGCTTCCAGGGCCCTGAGGACCAGACCTGCGTTTCCCCCGGTGCTGGCTGGGAAGATGGAGAGCACCGGCGTCTCCCGCCAGCCGGCCCTAAGACACCCTCCTAGCCCCACGCTCAGACTGAGGCTGCGGGCTCCCTCAGGGGGCGGGTCCATCAGCCCGCCGCGCGCCCCTGCATCACTCCCGCTCTGAGCGCGCGCGGCCCCGCCCTCCTGCTCCGGGAGCCCGCGCCCCACATCTTCGCCCACGTCCCCTCCGTGCGCGACCCCCACCGTATAGCACGCGCGGCCGCGGCCGGTCCGCTCTCACCCGAGCACTCACCGGGCGGGTCGCCGCGCTGTCCTCTGGCGCAGGCGCTCAGGCCCCCGCAGTGGTTGCGGGGGGCGGGGGGGGTTGCTCGGTGCAGCCCGACCTCCCCCGGAGCGCGTGAATGAGCCCTTTGTGCGGCCGCGGCAGCCGTGGCCCACGTGCCAGGAGCCCTAGGCCTCCCGTCCAGGTGCGGACCTGGGCCGCAGAATGCAGGCTGGTCGGTGGAGACCCAGGCCTGTGTGCACTTCACCTCACCACTCAGCGCCCTCCCTGATTGAGGTCTCAGCTCCTCACTCTGAAGGGGCCAGGCAGAGGGGGGGCCCAGACACCCACGGTGGAGCCCAAGGACTGCTCCGTGGGGTTCCTTGGCTGGGGGTCACTCTGAGGTGGGTTTTTTGGGCTTGGGTATCCTTAGCTGTGAGGGCTGGCTGGGCCAGGGTACGCTCCTACTCACCCAGGGTGACAGACTGCGGATGCCTCTGTGTTGGGGCTCCCCCGTGGTACCTCATTGGCCCAGGACACCACACATGGCAGCACATGTCTGAGACCTGCTGGGCGCCCAGTGTGTGCAGGCTGGGGTCATTGCCTCCAGGGGCTAGAGGGAGAGCCTGGAGCCCCTGCACAAGTCCTAACTTTCCCTTTGGTCACTCCATCACCTCTGCCCTCCCAGCCCCCACAGCAGTGGGACTTTGGAACCGTCTGCTATGCACATTTAATTTTTACCCAAGTGCTTGTTAGTTTTCTTTGCTGCCAGTCGTGACCTTTGGATGGGAGGGGAACAGGTGAGGGAGGTGAGCCCCACTGCCCACAGGCTTGTCCTCCTGGGCCTCAGGAGTGGGAGGACGCAGCCCTGCACAGAAGGGCCAGGCAGGGAAAGCAGAGTACCGGGCCTGGGAGGAGCAGGAGGCCCACATGTGTGGTGGCTTGCCCTGGTCCCGGTGTGGGATTTGAAGGCCCGGCCCAGGCTCAGCCTTGACCCTGTACAAAGCGAGGCGTTGGGGAGAGCAGGACGTAGCGGAGAGGTGTTGACTTATCCATGTCCTCACTGTGCCCAGGGAGATGACTGTGGGCCAGACTGTGGTGTGGGATGGAGAGGTCAACAGATGAAGGCTGTTCAGGGCCCGTTTTCTGAGGTGACCTCACCCTTCTCCTCCCCAATGGCCACAAGAGGGCGCACTGCAGGCCCTCCCACCCCCAGCCACCTTCTTTCCTGGGACAGACCGTGAGGGGACCAGGCATGTTCTCAGGGGGAGCCCTGAGAGGCCTGCCGGACCACCTGCCTATGCTCTTCCCGAGGCAGTGCCCCTCAGCCTGGGCCACGTACCCCTGCATGACTCCTTCCGCCCTGGCGCCTTGCCTGTGCCTGACTGCAAGGCCACCAGTTTCCTCCCTCAGCCCCCAATGCCAGGTCCACCCTCAGAGACCACCTGTACCCCTACTGGCTGAGCTGCTCAGGCGAAGTGTGAGGGGCTGTGTGAGACCCGCTCCACCCACCCGCAGGTTGTCCCTTCTACCTTGTAAGCCCATCTGCTCCAGCTCCTTTCTGCTGCCGTGTGGCCACCACCCAGTACTGGGGCTGCACTGCTCTCCAGGGACCTTTCCAAACATCATGGCAAAAGGGAAAACTATGGGGCCAGTTGGTAGATCTGCGGTTGTCGGGGGCTGGGAGGAGGAGGGCAAATGGGGAGCACGGGTCATGTGGGGGCTGGGAAGCAACTCTAGGTGATACTGTGGTGGTGGGCGCCTGTCCTGATGCCCTCGTCCAGACCCACAGAACGTGCCCCCCTGGGGAGCACCCCGATGTCATCTGTGGACTCTGGGTGATAGTGGTGTGTCCGTGGAGGCTGGTCCATCATAAGGGATATCCCACTCCCGTGCAGACATGGCTCACGGGGAAGGCTGAGCCCATGTGCAAGCAGAGGGAAAATGGGAAGTCTCTCTGCCTCCCTCTCAGTTTTGCTATAAACCTAAAACTGTTGAAAAAAAAAGTTTTCAGGGGCACCTGAGTGGCTCAGCGGGTTAAACCCTCTGCCTTCAGCTCAGGTCATGATCTCAGGGTGCTGGGATTGAGCCCCGCATCGGGCTCTCTGCTCATCAGGGATCCTGCTTCCCCCTCTCTCTCTGCCTGCTTCTCTGCCTACTTGTGATCTCTGTCAAATAAATAAATAAAATCTTAAAAAAAAAAAAGTTTTCAAAACAAAGTCATGGCACTTTTCTCCCTGGATCTTTGACAGGGCTCCCATTTCACTCTGAGTCAGGGGCCCATCCTCACCTTGGGAACAAGATCTTCTGTGACCCTGTCACAGCCTGCACCCTATTGTGCCCCAGGTCCATGCCATGTTTTCTGCTGTTCGATCACTACGAGTTTGCGCCAACCTCAGGGCCATTGCACATGCTGCCCTGGCTGTTCCCCCAGCATTCTCGTTGCTTGCTTTGTCTCTGCTTGGTAGGTCTTAGACGTGACCTCAGAGAGGCCCGCCCTGCCTGATCCTTTGCTCCCTGGCCCTTCCCCTTCGGGGTACATCTGATGTGCCCTTGAAGATTCAAATAGTTGCCTGATGATTTCTGTCTCCTCCCAGAATGTGAACCTGGAAGAATTTGGGCCGCAGTCTGGGATGAATGAAAGAGGGTGGGGAGGCTGCCCTTCTCCCTTTTCTGAGTGTGGGAGGGAAGAGGAATACTCTTGAGACAAATCTGGAGCCCTGGCTTCCAGGAGATGCCAAGAAGCAGGGTGTGGCGTCCCCCAGGTCCTGCCCTGTTTCATGGCTCCCCATTCCATAGTCAGCTGTCTGTAGGGTGACTTGTTTTCCCCTACTTCATTCTATTGTACCCTTCCCAAAAGGCCTGCCTGCCCCATGCCACACCTGAGTCCAAAGCTGTTCTGAGCTCCTGAAGGCTTGGGGGTAGGCTTCCAGTACAGGCACACTGGTTCATACTAGGCTGTGAATGACTGCCAGGCTGCCATCGGTGTTTTCCAAGGGGTGGAACTGACTGAGGAGTCTGGATCTGAGACCTGTGTGTCACCTTGAAGGCTCTCTACATGCTTGAATGTGGCGACAGTTTCAGCCCGGGGCCCACTGTCCTCTGGCCTGACATTCACTGTCCTTCCACAGGGGATCAGCTGGGCAAGGTCTGAGCTACAACTTCACCCATCTGGATAGGTACCTGGATCTTCTCAGGGAGAACCAGCTCCTCCCAGGTAAGCAGCAGCCCCGCCCTCGACACTCTAGTCCTGTCCCCTCCCCATGACCTGACCCCTCTGAGTCCTCGCTCATTATATGCGGAGGACTGGCCTCTGTGCGGGCAGCTGGGTCCCCGGCCGGACAGCCACCTTCTGTGTTGCAGGCTTTGAGCTGATGGGCAGCCCCTCCAAACGCTTCACCAACTTCGAGGACAAGGAGCAGGTGTTTGAGTGGAAGGAGCTGGTCTCTCTTGTGGCCAGGAGATACATTGGTGGGCAGGGCACAGGCCATGGAGGGACAGGGTGGGCGTTCCTGGGCAGGCTCTCCCATACCACCTGGGCCACCTCCTTGGTCTTCTCTCTCATGAGCCCTGAGCCGGGGTCTCCTGATGGGGAAGGAGGCCAGGCAGGGTGGAGTGGGCTCATATGGGTTTGGATAGCCTTGTCATAGCCAAGTGTCCAGCTGTAGGCAGACTTCCTGTGAGTTGGGATAGGCTTGGCATTCCCCACGGAGGGCAGGGGGGAGCATGTGTGACAGTGGGGACACTCTGCAGATCGGTATGGACTCTCACATGTTTCCAAGTGGAATTTCGAGACATGGAATGAGCCAGACCACCACGACTTTGATAACGTGTCCATGACCATGCAAGGTGGGTGGCGGCTCTGAGGTCCTGTAGTGGAGAAGGGGCGGGAGCAGCCCCTCAGGCACCAGGGGATGGACTCGAGTTCCCTCCGGCCCAGGCTTCCTGAACTACTACGACGCCTGCTCCGAGGGTCTGCGGGCTGCCAGCCCGGCTCTGCGCCTCGGAGGCCCGGGGGACTCCTTCCACCCCTGGCCCAGATCCCCGCTCTGCTGGGGCCTCCTGGGGCACTGTCACAACGGCACCAACTTCTTCACGGGTGAGTCGGGCGTGCGGCTGGACTACATCTCCCTCCACAAAAAGGTACAGTACCGTCCCCACCCCTCCTAGCGGGGGACCCGGGCCAGCTGCAGCCCCACCTGGTCTTCAGCCCAGTGGTCCTGAGGCTGATTTCCGCAGGGCGCGGGCAGTTCCATCTACATCCTGGAGCAGGAGAAGGCCACGGTGCAACAGATAAAACAGCTCTTCCCCAAGTTTGCCGACACCCCCATTTACAACGATGAGGCAGACCCGCTGGTGGGCTGGTCCCTGCCGCAGCTTTGGAGGGCAGACGTGACCTACGCGGCCATGGTGGTGAAGGTAGGTCAGCCCCCAGGACCTACCCCCTGGGCCGCGTTCCTTCGGGGGAACCGGGGTTTGGGCGCCTGGAAGAGCGCTGCCACCTGGACGCCCGCAGGTCATCGCGCAGCACCAGAACCTGCTGCTGGCCAACACCAGCTCGGCCATGCGCTATGCGCTCCTGAGCAACGACAACGCCTTCTTGAGTTACCACCCGCACTACTTCACGCAGCGCACGCTCACTGCGCGCTTTCAGGTCAACAACACGCGGCCACCGCACGTGCAGCTCCTGCGCAAGCCGGTGCTCACCGTCATGGCGCTGCTGGCCCTACTGGGTATCGCCCCTTCCCTTACCCGGCGCCAGCCCAGACTGGGGACAGAGGAGGCCGCCGGGGGCACCCTGGGTGGGGCCAGGACCCAGGCCTCCGTAGGGCTCTAGTGGCTTGTGCAAATGCCCTCAGGCAGGGGAAGCACGGATGTATGTGCCCTGCTGGGTATGGGGGGGGGGTGGGAGAGTTTCCTGCCCCTCACCACCCCGCTTCCCCAGCTCAGTGGGTCACTGTGACCCTCCTGGTGCTGGACCCCTACTGGCGGGCAATGAATGGTGGGAAGCCAGGCCCTGGAGGGCAGCCCTGGGAGGCCGCGACTTCTGCCTAGCGACCACCCCACCCCGGCCCTGTAGACCGCGAGCAGCTCTGGGCTGAGGTGTCGCAAGCCGGGACCGTGCTGGATAGCAACCACACGGTGGGCGTGCTAGCCAGCGCCCACAGCCCCAGTGGCCCCCTTGACGCCTGGCGCGCCACGGTGCTGGTCTACGCGAGTGACGACACGCGCACCCACGCCAACCGCAGCGTCGCCTTGACCCTGCGCCTGAGCGGGGTGCCCCCCGGCCCAGGTGAGCTGAGGTCCTGGGGGAGGGGGCGTGGCTCTGGTGGGCGGGCCCGGTGGGGCGTGGCTCCAGCATCTGGCTCCGCAGGGCTTGTCTACGTCACGCTGTACTTGGACAACGAGCTCTGCAGCCCACATGGCGAATGGCAGCGTCTGGGCCAGCCGGTCTTCCCCTCCACAGAGGAGTTCCGGCGCATGCGCGCAGCTGAGGTCCGCGGGCAGGGCGGAGGAAGGGGCAGGGCGGCTGTTGCGATCCCAAGGCCCAGAGTACCACCAGTTCCTGTCCCCAGGACCCGGTGGCTGTGGCGCCACAACTCTTCCCTGCCAGCGGCCGCCTGACCCTTCGCCCGGAGCTCCAGCTGCCCTCGCTCCTGCTGGTGCACGTGTGCGCGCGCCCCGAGAAGCCACCAGGCCAGGCAAGTAGCCGCTTCCCGCCCCGCCGCGCAGGCCCCTCCAACCCCCCAGTCACGGAGCCTCTCTCCCTGCAGGTGACCCGGCTCCGTGCTCTGCCTTTGACCAGTGGGCAGGTGCTTTTGGTCTGGTCGGATGCGCGCGTGGGCTCCAAGTGCGTGAGTGCACTCACTCCCACTCCCCTAATCCCCACCCTGTAGGAGCTGCTTGTCCCTGTCTATGCCCAGTTTCTTGAGGCTGCAGTGCCCACGTGGTCACTGCACTCTGGTTCTCCAACTCATCCCCACCTCTGCCTGTCATACCACTGCTCCCGCTGTTTTCACAGCCACAGAAATGGCCAAGACATCCCACCCTGCTTGATTGGGGTGGGGGCCCTGCAGGGAACATTGGCAGGTGGCATCTGGGCTCCAGTTCCCTCTCTTCATCAAGTGTGGCCTGTCCTCATTGCAGGAGGAGGGCCAGGGACCCGGGGAGGGGTCAGAGAAGGGGCTGTGAGTCTGCCCTATACTCCACTGCACCGGGACACCAGCCCTGGTCCTGACTGGTCCCCTCAGGTGCCTGTGGACCTATGAGATCCAGTTCTCCACGGATGGTGAGGTGTACGCCCCTGTCAGCAGGAAGCCGTCGACCTTCAACCTCTTCGTGTTCAGTCCAGGTGTGCCTGGGGCCCTGTGCCCTGGCCTCAGCTGCCCCACTTCTGGGCCTTGGCACAGTGTCCCGTGGGGTGGGCTCCAGGGAGCTCTGGGAGTTTGGGGTGGGTCCTGGGGGCTATCACTCAAGAGCACACGGATGTGTTTGCGCCCTCAGACACCGCCGTCACCTCTGGCTTCTACCGGGTTCGAGCCGTGGACTACTGGGCCCGACCAGGCCCTTTCTCAAACCCTGTGCGTTACGTGGAGGTTCCTGCCCTATGAAACCCTCCCCACCTGGTGACTGTGAACCTGTGCTGACCCGGCAGCCTGGGGGGCCGGGAACTGAGATGGGTTGGACCACCAGTGGCCCATCCATCGGCTGTATCTGTCCTCTCCTGTTCTCTTGCTCATCCCCTTAAAGTGCCTTTCCACTGGTCAGTCTTGGGGTTACCCTTTGTGGCCGGGCCCAGGGTAGACTTGGAACCTGAGAGCAGGGCCTTCCCCAAGTCCCTCCTCTTCAGAGTGTTTTCCCACTGAGGGAGCTAGGACAGGGTGCTGGCCGGGCACGCGGAGACTGAGGTCCAGCTGCCATTAGGATGGCTCTCCTGTTTCCCTGGGGCCTTTGGCCTCATTGCTGGGTGCAGTGGGCTCCATTGCTGTCCCATGCCCATTCTGCTGAGCGAGAGGGGGCCGGCTGGGGTCAGCTTGGAGCCCAGATGAGGACCCACTCCTTGAGGCCCAGGCAGGCTGACCCCTGCACTCCACCTGGTGGGAGGTGGGGTGGGGCTTCCAGGTTGTGGGGCCCCAACCACGGCCAGCAGGAAAAAAGGCCCACAATGTCAGCTGCAAGCTGTGCCTGCTCCTGGGGCCATCCTGGTTCCATATCTGAGCCCAGAAGGAGACAGATGGTATGTTGAGATGAAGAACACTGGGGGCTGTTCACAGAGATGTGACAGTGGGCAGGGATGCTGCATGGGGAAGTGCGGGACCAGGATCCCTCCGCCTCCTACCTCCCACCCCAGGGCCACAGAGCAGGTGAGGGAGCACTCACCGGTCCACACAGAGAGGTATGGAGAGGCCACCTGGTGAGGAGCAGAGACCTTCAGCCCAGGGGTGCAGCAAGTTTGGGGTGCCCTGTGAGCAAGAGTTGAGGTGTGGAGGCCCTGATCCCACTCTCCTCCTCTACTGCCCTCTGGGGCTACCTGGGCTTTGGTCAGGGGGAGGCGATGTGGGTCTGAAAGGGCAGATGGAAGACCAGGCCTGCTCACCCTCCCTGGCTTCCCCCAACCTGCCAGCTGCCCATCCACGTGAAAAACTCAAGGACTGCCAGGTCTCACCAAGTGCCTTATTGCGGGTGGGAGAAGTCACCTTGATCGCTCTTCATCTGAACCCCATAGTCAGCCCCTGTTCATTTTCCTCTTTGCTGGTGTGGGTACCATGGAGCTCAGTGCCAGGGGGCCCAGCCCTTATGTTCCCTGCTGGCAGCCATTAGTTTACAGGGGGCAGAGGGGGTGCCGGGTGGGTCCCTGGCTTCCAGGTGTGTTCCTCCTGCCCTGTCACGCAGCCCTGTCTCAGCCAGCTCAGGCTGTCATGACAAAGTAGAGCAAACCACTGACCCCAAAGCTCCAGCTACAGAAGTGTGTTCTCTCCGAGGCCCAGAGGCCAGGAGTCTGCAATCAAGGCGTGGGCTCAGTTGGATCCTTCCAAGGCCTCTCTCCCGGGCTCGGGCTCACCCACGACGGCCTTCTCCCCACCTTCTATGTCCTGTTGCCCTTAACTAGGGATGCCAGTCCTGCGGGAGTACTGCCCACTCTCAGGACCTCATTTTCCTCACCTTAAAAGCTCCTTCTCCAAATATAATCCTGTGTGGAGGCACTAGAAGTTAGAACTTCAACACAATAATTTGCGGGGCTGGGAGGGTTACAGTTCAGCTCCTAATAAGTACGGACTCCATTTCTCCATGGTGGTGGGGATCCATCATTCCAGCAGTAAAGCAGCCTCTTCCCTACCTGCTGGTTCTGTGGTCGTTGGGACTCTGATGGTGGAAGGGGCCGTTTCAGCTTCCAGGAGGGGGCCTGGGTTCCGTGGTGGACTAGGTCTTTCCGTGGATGCCAAGACCTTCCAACCCGCTGAGCAGAGGTCCCTCAGGCCGTAAGGCTGCTCCCCTCTCTGCCCAGTGTGTTCTGGCATTTGGAAAAGCTGCAGCTCCCTCCCCGTTTGCCCCTGGGCCACGAATTCCTGGCACAGGTGCACAGCTGTTGTCCCGGTGGGAGGACGGGTACCCCTCTGGAGGCGAGTGTGACTCTGGTATGGTCAGCAGGGAGTCAGGACGACGGAGACGCATCTGTGCTGTAGCCCTAGACGCCCAGGAGCTGAGGCACCGTCTCCGCCATGCTTGTGATGTCCACATCATCAGCTTGTCACCAGATTGCTGGTGCGTCCCCGTTCTCTGACCATGTGGACGGCTTAGCTTTGGTCTTTGCTGATTTGTGGCTGGGCTTTCTGGGAGCTGGGGTGTCCATGTGATTGGCCCACACACAGCCTCTGCCCCTGCTGCCAGCCTCTCTGTACCTGGTCTCTGGGAGTTGTCACCAGGATGGCAGGGAGGCATGTTTACTGGTCTCAGATGTAAGGGATGCCCCACACGTCCATGGAGGTGTTTCTGTGGGATAGCACTCTCATTCTGTGCTTCTCCGCACACCTTAGCCTCAAGCTTCCCGTCCCGGTCTTCGGGAGTTGGGCCAGCTGGTCACCTTCCTGGATACTACCTTTGGTAGAACCACGCTTGGGCTTGGTGTCCCCTCAGCTTGGGCCACTGAGAGACACTGGTCTATGTACACATTTGCCCCAAGCCGTGTCTGCACGCTTCTCGTTTCCTAGCAGCCAGCGTCCTTGTGAAGCCAGGGTTGGTTGGAGGAGAGGGGAGCGGGACCCCTTCCCCAGTATTCACTCTTGAGGGCAGAACACTGCACGTACATGCTTCTCGCTGGGCACGTGGGTCGGTCAGCTTAGAGCTTATCAAGAGCTCAGCGGCCAGCCCAGAGCCATTGTTGAGTGGATGAGGGATTTGGATGGAGGAGGAAATAGCCCTACTCTGGGAGGCTAGGAGTCTGGGTCGGAGATGTTCCTCCTGTTGGCACGTCCCAGAGGCATCTCTGCTGCAGCTGCGTCAGGCGCCATGGGCCCGACCGGCCGTCCTCCCAGGTGGCATGATGTTACTTTACAGGACATCCCAATGTTTCCATCAGATCCCAAGAACTTCCCTGGAAGCTCCTGGCCTTTGACAGCTTATCTTCCAGCCTGTGGTCAACATGGGCTGGACTAAGGCACCCCAGGCACTCATCAACTCGCACACACCCAGTCCAGTCAGCGTTATGTCCTCAAGGAAACAAGAGCCCCGGGACCCTACTAAGCCTGGGAGAAGGGGGTGCCATCAGGGCAAACGGTGGGAGTATGCTGACGTCCCCGTCGTGTGAAAGCCACTGCTCCAGATTCTGCTCTTCAGTGAGGGTAGAGAAGGAGGCGTTTGCCAGGTCAGCTGCGTGTCAGGAGACACACTGTGTGGTTTTGTGCAGGAAACATACTGTCAGCTGTGTCCGCCGTGGCCAGAGGGGGCAAGGTGACCACGTGTCCTGCTGACAGCACAGAAGGACCCTGAGTCTGCCCCCAGCAGCTTCCTGGAGCCTGATACGGGAACAGGTCTCTGAGGCTTCCCTGGAAACATGGTGGTTTGGGCCCAGGGACTTCCGCGCTGGCCCTCCCTGCACAGGGAACCAATGTGGGACACGTCACCCCACTCCCTGCTTTCGGGGGACTACAGAAACTCTGGCAGAAGGGGTCTGCAAAGCCCTTGGCTCACAGGCTCTGTCAGACCTCTCCAAGCCCCTGGGGGCGACTGATGGCTTCCAAGCATTAGCATTGGTTCAGGGCCATCCAGTAATCCCCGAGGTTGGAGGGCAATCTCCTGAAAATGGCCACAGGGCCCCCTTGCATACTTGGGGACACTAACAGTAACTGGATTCTGAGTTTTTTTCAGGGGACGCAACCTCTCTTCTCCATCAAAGGCTTTGGGCCTGGACATGAGGCCCCGAAGCCTTGCGATGATGGGCTGTGTCGAGAACAGGCCACCATGCCCTCTTGTTTGCAGAAGAGCCCCGAGGGCCCCCCACTTCGGAAACACCCGTGTGTGTGTCACCTGTGTGTTCTTGAAACTTCACTGAGTCGTGAGCCAGTCCAGGCCAGAAGGGCATTTCCGGGAGCCTCAGGCCGCTGCAGGTCCCGGGAACGTGCAGGTCCCTCGGTGTATTGAGAAGTAGCTACAGCTCAGAGTCAGGCCCCTTGGGGGCTCAGGCTGCCCAGCCCAGCAGCTTCGTGGCCCACTCCACGCAGGGACTGAGGCATGCTCCCTCTTCCTGGAAGCTATATCAGGGTCCAACCTCTGTTGGGTTCTGGAGGCAGAGGGGTGACCCAGGCACAGACGTGGTCACACGGGGGTGTGACGGCCCCAGCTAGAGGACCCGGTGGCCCTGGTCTCCTGCCCATCCTGCCTGAGGCCTTCTCAGGTGTCAGGGTGTCCCTCTTCTTAAGAGTGGCCATTTTTTTAGCACATGAACACTTCGGCTGCTCCAGCTTTTTGTGGGACTGTGTGCCCGCCCTGTGACCAGAGAGACCCCGGCCCCACGGGCCCTCAACTCACTTTCCTTTCTTCCCTTTCTCCGGAGAGGGACGGGTCTCCAGTCGGTACAGGCTCCGCTGTTGCCATAGCAACCAGCACCTGCAGCCACCTGCACTCCACCCACTGCTGCACCGCCCCCTGGGGAATTTGAGTCCTGGTGACGCCACTTCCCATCCACAGGGTCAGATCTGAGTCACCTGATGCCAGGAGCCCTTGTGGAAGGTCTGTGTCCTGGGGCCACCATGGGTGCTGTTGGCCCCACCAGTCAGGGCCCTCGCAGGGAGGACACACATGCTCCTGCTCGGCTTTGATGCAGGATAGTCACAGAGGGGGTCAAGGACCAGAGAGCCCAAGGGAGGTGCCTGCTGGGACCAGGCCAGCAGGCACGGGTGGTACCCTTCACAGGTGTGAGGGAGGAAGAGAGGGATGCCCCATAGACCTCTGGCCTTGCCTTGGACTCCTTCCAGATCGTTCATAGACCAAACCCAAGTGGAATCCAAAGTCAGAGAAGCCAGGTGCCACCAAACACCTGGGCATGACCTGGCCTCCAGAATGGGGAGGGGATGGCCGTAGGCCTGGTGAGGGAGGGAGAGTGGGGGGCTAGAGAAGGGAGGGAAGGAGTCAGGCCCTATTCAGGGCCCCAGCAGGGTTGGGGGGTGTGTGCTGCCGATGAAGGCCATCCTGGGCCTGGTGCCCTTGCCCACAGCCTGGAGTGGGCACCAGGTCCGCTGGGGCAGGGGGGGACGTGGATGGAGTTCAGCCCTTGGCGTGGTGGAACTTCATGAAGGCAGACCCTTCCCAGACTGAGAGAGGCCCCGGGTGCCACTGCCAGGGATCGTGCAAGCCCCTCTCCCTACCAACACTTTGAATCACCGTGCAGGGCAACACCACCTGCCCAGCCCCCTGGGGTGCAGCCCAAGCATCCCGATACCAGGCCAAAAATCTTCCTGCACCCTCCTGGTCAAGGGTCTCCACAGGGGTGGCAGCGGAGATGGGCTGCCCGTAGGTTGCTGTAAGCGGCCCCTCCCTGCCCAAGCCAGGGTGAGCTGCAGACACCCCAACTCAGCAGCAGGAGGGCCCGAAGCCCCCACTGCCCTCCACACGTGGCTGAGCCCCTCCTCCTAGGGCCCTGGGGCCAGCCTGTGGAGTGGCCGTTTCTCCGGGGGAGGGCTTGTGTAGCATACACCATGTGGGAGGGAGGCTGTGGATGCCAGCCCCGTGCCCAGTGCCTGCCCCCCGCTCCAGGCCGCTGCATTTGGGGAGAGCTACAGAGAACCCCAACCGGGACCACCCTGGGCCAGTGACAGTGGTGAGTGGGCTTCTCCATCAGGGACACTCGTCCACGATCAGCCCTGGTCAGGATGGCTGGGCCTCAGGCAGGGATCCCCTCAGGGATTCAGGGATCGAGGCTCAGTCTCAGAGTGCTGGTCAGCCCCTGCAGAGCTTGCCCCACTCGTGAGATCTGGCCACAGAGCCAGACCGCAGGCCAGCACCTGTGGGGACAGCTGACCCTAGGAAGGGGCCAAGGCTTACCCTGGGGGCTGCTCTTTTGAGCTCACCTCTCAGAGGGCTGCATGTGGGGCTGCCCACCCTACTGTGTCTGTGGCGGAGAGTCACAGGGGCCAAGAGTCACCCCAAGTGTCCCTCAAAGGCAGGAAGAAGTAGGTCCAAATCCCTCCAGATCGTGGTTCTAGAGCAGATCCAGGGACAAGGTCAGCCCTGTGCTCTTTTAAGGAAAAGATCCCATGAGGAGCTCAAGTTGAAATGACAGGTCACAGGAGGGAAAGTGCAACCAAAAAGGTTTGTGCATGAAAAATCCAAATCGATCTACAACCCCAACTCAGGTGTTCATGCACTCACTCAACAGACACCGAGGGAGGGTCTGTGTGCCTGGACACCTGTTGACTCAGCACCTCCCCGGACCCTCCATTAAGGCCCCTTCTGTCTTTCTGACACATCAATCCCATTTGTCTTTTTAAAAATAATACCTTTATTGAGTGCAATAACCTGCACTACTTAAAGGGTACAACTTGACGAGTTTTGACATGTTTACATCCGTGAGCACAATCTAGATCACGCACATCAATGACCCCCAGAAGTCGCCACAGCTCGCCTGTCCCGGGACCCCACCCTGCCCCCAGCATCCCCAGATCTGCTTTCTGTCACTACAGCTCCCCTGGCTTTTCTAGAATGTTACACAGATGCCATCACACAATGTGCAATCTTATGACTCTTTGTGTTTCTTTCACTTAGTCTAACTACTTGGAGATTCATCTGTGTTATTGTGAGTGTCTGTTGCTAACGCATTGTATGGATGCGGATCTGTCTGGTGACCCACTCACTTGTCAGACATTTGGGTAGTTTCCAGTTTGGGGCTCTTACAAATAAAGCTGCCGTGAACATTTGTGCACAAAGATCTGTGTGTGGACACGTGCCTTCTTTTCTGGTGGGTAAATACCTAGCGGCTGAAGACCATATCATAGGACCAGATTCGATGTGTGCTTCACTCTGAAAAAACTTGCTTAACTATTTTCCAAGGCAGTTGTACACACTGGCAGTGTACGAGAGCCCTGTTTGCTGTACACACTCATGTGACCCTCTTCTCCACGTTGACCTCGCATCTCGCTGAGCTCGCTAAGGCGATTAGTTCTAGTGGCTTTGCTTTTACAGATCACATAGATTTTCTACATAGATGATTGTGTCATTTACAAATCAAGACCATTTTACTTCTTTCTTTCCAGTCTTCACTCCAGCATAATGTTGGATCACAGTGAAAAGAGCAAACCCAATGCCCAGTCCCGGTTTTAGGGGAAGATTTAGTCTCAGTCTTTAGCCATTAAATATGATGTCACCCATAAGGCTCGTCAGCTTCAGAAGCCTTTTCTATTCCTAGTTTGCTGAGACTTTTTTAAAACCAGGAATAGGTGTTGGGTTCTGTCCAATGCTTTTTCTGTCTCTGTTGAGATAATCTCTACGATTTTTCTTTCTGTTAATACATTAAGTTACAGGGACACCTGGCTGGCTCCGTTGGTTTAAGAATCCAACCCTTGGTTTCAACTCAGGTTGTGATCTCGGGGTTATGAGATTGAGCCCCCACATCGGGCTCTGTGTTTCGGGTTCTCTCTCTCCTCCTTTTCCCCTTCCCCCGCGCGCTCTCTCTCTCTCAAATAAATAAGTAAATATAATATTAAAAATATATCGTAAGTTACATTAATTGATTTTCAAATGTTAAACCAACTCTTGCATCCCTGGGATAAACTCTAGTTGATTACGATATATATTTATATTGTTTTTATATTGTTTATATTGTTGCTGGCTTCATGGAATGAGTTGAGAGGCATTCCCTTCTCTTCCCTTTTCTGGTAGTATTTGTGAAGAATGGGATTTATTTCCTCCCTAAATGTTTTCTTAGTCATCTCTACACCCAGTGTGGGGCTCGAACTCACCACCCTGAGATTAAGAGTCAACACGCTTCACCGACTGAGCCATCCAGGTGCCCCCAACTAAATGTTTTGTAGAATTCTCAGTGAAGTCCTCTGGGGATGATGTTCTCTTTGTGGAAAGGTTTTTAATAAAAAGTTCACATCATTTAATAGGCATATTCAGGCTCTCTATCTCTCTCTGAGTGTGCTCTGGCAGTTTGTAATTTCCAGTGAATTTGTACATTTCATCTAATGTGTCAGATTTGTTGGCATAAAATTATTCATAACATTTCCTATTAATATTTTCACATGTGTAAAATTTGTAGTTGTGTGGCCTTGCTCATTCCACTAATCAATCCCTCTTTGATTCCAGATCGATCTTCTTAAAGAAACAGGTTTGGGGTCATTATTTTTCTCTGTTTTTTTTTTTTTTTTAATTTCAGTGATTTCTAATGTACCCATTATTATTTTACTTCTCTGTCTACTTTGGGTTTCATTGGTTCTTATCCTTTCTAGCTTCTTTACCTGGAAGCTAAGATCATTGGTTTGAGAACTGTCTTTTCTTAAATAGGTGTTTAGTGCTGCCAGTTTCTCTAAGGACTGCTTTAACTGTATTCCAAATAAAGATTGTTATTTGTTTTGTGTTTTTTTTTTACATGTTGTCTTTTCACTTTCATTTAGTTCAAAATAATTTTTAATTTTCTTTTTGTTTTTTTTTCTTCAATCATGGAACATTGAGAAGTGGATTATTTGGTTTGCAAGTATTTGAGAATTTTCTAGATAGTTTTCTGTTAACAATCTCTAATATAATTGTAATATGGTCAGAGAACATTGTTTTGATGACTTGAATTATTTTGCATATGTTGAGACTTGGGTCCAGAAGATGAAAGACTCTTCTATAAATATGTTATTTATTTAGGCCAAGTTAGTTGGCAGTCTTCTTTCTTTTTTTTTCTGTTCTTTTTAAAAAAAAATTTAAATTTTTAACTAATTTAGTTTTTTATTCAATTAATTAAAGTATAAATTAAATTAATTTCAATTAATTAATTTTTAATATTTATATTATATATTATATATTTATATTGTATATATGATATATTTTATATTATAATAATATTCATGTTATATATTTTTATGTTATATATATTTTATATATTTATTTTATATTTATATTTATATTTATTTTTTTGACAGCGAGATACAGAGAGGGCACAAATAAGCAGAGCAGCAGGGAGAGGGAGAGGGAGAAGTAGGCTCCCCACTGAGCAGGGAGCCCGATGAGGGGCTCGATCCCAGGATCCTGGACCCCTGACCTGAGCTGAAGGCTGATGTTTCATGGACTGAGCCTCCCAGGAGTCCCAACAACCTCTGCTTTTTAACTGGGATATTTACACTCTTTATGTTTAGTGCGATTATGGATGTGGTTGGACTTACTCTACCATTAAGCTATTTATTTATTTATTTATTTTTAAAAGATTTTATTTATTTATTTGAGAGAGAGACAGTGAGAGAGAGCATGAGCAAGGAGAAGGTCAGAGAGAGAAGCAGACTCCCTGCGGAGCCAGGAGCCCAATGCGGGACTCGATCCCAGGACTCCAGGATCATGACCTGAGCCGAAGGCAGTCGTCCAACTAACTGAGCCACCCAGGCGTCCCTAAGCTATTTATTTTTTATTTGCCTGGTCTGTTATTTCCCCTCTTTTTCTGGTTTCTTTCTTTTTTTATAATAATTATCCCATCTGTCTGCTTTGTTGCCTTACTAGGTGTAATGCTTTCTTAGGCGATTTCAAAGATTTTTTATTTTTATTTTTTTTTTTTTTTTTGACACAGAGAGAGAGATCACAAGTAGGCAGAGAGGTAGGCAGAGAGAGGGGGAAGCAGGCTCCCCACTGAGCAGAAAGCCTGATGTAGGGCTTGACCCCAGGACTCCGAGATCATGACCTGAGCCCAAGGCAGAAGCCCAACCCACTGAGCCACTCAGGTGCCCCATTCTTAGGCAATTGTAGGCATTTCTTTCAGATTTATATAGGCAATGTCTCCTGTCCAGTAATATGATGCCATCTTTATGTAGTAAAAGAGCCCTGCCACACTGCATTGTCACTTTCCCCTCCCAGTCTTTGTGCTCTTATGGTCATACATCTTACTTTTTCATATGATATGAGCCCCCCACAATACACTGTTGTTATTTTTTGTTTTAAATAGCTGATTGTTGGGGCACCTGGGTGGCTCAGTTGTTAAGCATCTCCCTTCAGCTCAGGTCTTGATCCCAGCGTCCTGGGATCAAGCCCCACATCGGGCTGCTTGCTCAGCGGGAAGCCTGCTTCTCCCTCTCTCACTCCCCCTGCTTGTGTTCCCTCTCTTGCTATGCCTCTCTCTCAGACGAATGAATAAATAAATAAAATCTTTAAAAAAATTTAAAAAATAGCTGATTGTCAGGGCTCCTGGTTGGCAGGCTCTCAGGGTTGTGAGTTCAAGCCCCACATTGGGTGTGGACCCCAAAAAATTTTTTAAAAATAAATGGCTGATTGTCTTTTAAAGAGATTTAAATAATAAGAAAAACACCTCTTATTGTTACTCATGCAGCTACTGTCTCTCTGCCCTTTATTCTCCCCGACTTTCTGATTTGTATGTATGTATGAGTGTGTGTGTGTGTATGTGTGTGTGGTTTCAGGTTTCTATCGGGTGCCCAAAGGATGCCCTTTAACATTTCTTGTAGTATAGATTTGCTCATGATTAATTCTTCAATCTCCTTATGTCTGAAAAATTCCTAATTTTATCTTTGTCTCCAAGTGACATTTTTACTCATAAAGAATGCAGGTTGGCAGGTTTTCTTTTCTCAGTATTGTAAAGAGATTGCTCCACTGTCTGGCATGCATTGTTTTCATCCAACAGGACGTCAACAGAACATCCTTTCCTTTGCTCCTGTGTACAAATTTTTCTCCGGGATACTTTTTTTTTTTTTTTAAAGATGTATGGATTTGAGAGAGAGAGAGAGTATAGGAAGAAGGGCAGAGAAAGATGGAGAGAGAATCCCAAGCAGACTCCCCACTGAGCACAGAGCCTGACATGGGGCTCAATCCCACAACACTGACGTCAGGACCCAAGCGAAACCAAGAATTGGATGGTTGAAAGACTGAGCCACCCAGACGCCCCATCTCTTGAATACTTTTAAGCTATTCTCTTTATCACTGTTCTTCAGCATTTTGAGAATAATGTACATGCTTTAGTGTAGTTTTCTTCATGCTTCTTGTGCTTAAGTTTTGTTGAACTTTTGGCAATTATGGGTTTATGGTTTTTATTACATTTATAAAAATTCTGGCCATTTTCTTAAGATACTTTTCTTTCTCACCTCCATGTCCTATCCTCTGGGGACTCCAATCCACCTATAATTTACCGTGTGGGGTTGTCCAATGGCTCACTAACACTGTTCATTTTTCTTTTCTGTCATTTTTGTCTCTGTGTTTCATTTGGATAGTCTTTATTGCTATGACTTCAAGTTCACAATTTTTTCTTGTGCAATATTCTATCAATCACATTCAATGTAATTCTTTATCTCAGATGTTTTAAATTTCATTCCTAGAAGCTCATTTGAGGCTTTAAAAAATCTTCCATGTCTCTAGTTAACATATTCAGTCTTTCCTCTAGCATCTTGAACACATGGAGTGTAGTCACAGTAGGTGTGCCTACTAACTCTCACCTTTGTCACATCTGAGTTAATTTTGATTTATCCCCCCATATGAATTATAATTTACTGCCTTTCTTCATGCCTAATGATTTTTGGTTGTAAAACATTTGTATTCTACATTTTGGGGGGGCTGGATGGCTTTCCATTTCTGTAAACATCCTTATAATTTCTTTCTGGGATGTAGTTAAGTTACTTGGAACTTGTGTGACCCTTTTGGGTCTTGTTCTTTTTTTTTTTTTTTAATTAACATATAATGTATTATTTGTTTCAGGGCTCCAGGTCTGTGATTCATCAGTCTTACACAACTCACATGGCTCACCATAGCACATACCCTCCCCAATATCCATCCCCCAGCTATCCCATCCCTCCCACCCCCTCTCCTTCAACAGCCCTCAGTTTGTTTCCTGAGATTAAGAGTCTCTTATGGTTCGTCTCCCTCTCTGGTTTCGTCTTGTTTCATTTTTCCCTCCCTTCTTGGGTCTTGTTCTTAAGCTGTGTTGGGCTGGACTGGAACTACATGTAGCCTAAGGTTGATTTTTCCCTGCTACTGAGGCAAAACTCTTCTTTCTACTCTAACTGATGCCCCTTAACTTAGGGGTTCTCAACCCTGGCTGTCCAATGCAGACACTGTTCCCACCCTCTCTGGGCTAACCTTTCTGGGTGGCTCTTCCCCTAAGTTGGGGGTAGCAGCTTATAACCAGCTGACACCCCTGTAGATCCCTGGGGTCCCCTGTCTGCATAGCTACCTCCTCTCCAGGATTCTGCCCTGTGAACTCTGGCCACCTTGCCCTCGTGGGACTCCCTGCTCTACCCCTAACCCGAGGGAGAACCCTGGGGTCTGCCTGGATCCCCACTGCCTCCACCGGCCCTGGAGACTGTCTCCAGGCAGGGAGTAGGGATGGCCATTTGTTTCCCTTCTCTCAAGGATCACTGTCCTTTGCTGTGTAATTTTCTGTGTTTTGAGTGCTGTTTTTCACATATATTTATCGTTGCCCCCCTTTTTTCTTTTTCCTGCTTCAGGCAAGAGCATGTGAACCTGGTCCCCGTTCCTTCAGCTGGAGCAGAAGCCTGCACATCAGCTGGTTTCTATTCCTGCCGCACTTTCCGCCACCTGGCGCATTTCTCAGTCAGGACACCTTCTACTAAGATGCCATCTCTTAGTGGGGATGTGGGCCTTGTCCTGCTGGCAGAACCCCACATCTCTGCCCCACTGACAGAACCTGGCACAGGGCTGGAGGCAGCTTGTCATGGTGGAAGGAGAATATGAAGAGCAACATATTTTGGGGGGCTCACCTGTGCCAGGCATGTGAGAGACAGAAACTCTTGCAACCTCCATGACAATTCTGTGGGTCAGACAGTGGATGAGGGTACTGAAACAGAGAGGTGAGCCAAGTGCGCTAAGTCTTAGTGATAAAGGGGCAAGATTAGAACCGGTTTGGTATTTCAGGTCAGTTGTCATGAAGGGACAGTGGGAGCTTGCCAGTGGGAGGGCTTCCTGGAGGAAGTGGCCTGGGCTGAGCATTCAGGCAGACCTGCCTCCCACCTGGGGAGCCCCAAAAGGTGCGCCTAGGGGCCGGGAAGTGGCGAGGCAGGGGAGGGAAGCTGGGTGCCCTTTGGTGGGGGCTTACCTCCTTCGGTGCTTCCGCCAGGGGGCAGCTTGTCCTGGAACAGGGAAGGGGGCCAGCAGCACTGGGTGCCCCAGAGCCGTTCCTTAGGACCCTACCGAGTACTCACCGGGTGGGCCACGCCTCCTCGCCCCCCTCCGCCCCTGCCTGGGGCTGCTTATAGGCCCATGAACCCTCCCCACTGCCCACCTAGCCCCACGCTGCACTGGACGGCCTCGCATGCTGCCCACATCCTTATTTCTGATCACCCCCCCGCCCCCAACTTGAGAACCGCCTTTTCACACAGCTGTCTTTGGCGGCCTACACACCTGTTGGAGGGTTTCACGCTCCAGTTGTGTCTCCTCACAAACCTGTTCCTGAAGTCTGGGGCAGCCTTCGAGCTAACCAAGACCCACTCCACCCACTTGCCCATTTTGTCCCAGAGCACCTGTCCATGACCCCCGAGTCCAGCTCCCGCCGACCCTCCCTTCCCAGGAGGGCCCTGAATCAGCAATCCTTGCTTCCTCCCCATAGGCAAGGCCTGAATCAAGTACGTGAGGGCTACTCAGGTCTGCCTTTGGGCCCTCACTCAGGGTACAGACAGGACAAGGCTGGGCTGGGCTCGCCTCTACCCATCCATGAAGTGCCTACACTGGTCTGGAGACAGGATTTGGGACCCTGCCTTCTCACTTGCTTGGGAAGGGTGGGCATTCTGGGCCTTGATAGGCCCCAAACCCTGACTGTTGACACTCCCTCACCCAGCTCTCCTCTGCCTTGGGAATGTTCCTCTGCAAGACCTCTGCAGTTTCAGTCTTCCCTGGAAGGCTTCCTGGAAGAGGGGACTCCTGAGCAGAGAGAAGCTGTTCCAGTCAGGGTTCCTGATGGAGCAGCATGGCGAGAGGGTACTAAAAGGCTCCTGCATGGGGGCAGGTGTGTATGTGTGTGTGTTGGGGGTATTATTTGGCCAGAGTTTGTGGGGGAAGGGGATGTGGTTAGGACCCAGGCATCCAGGGCCTCAAGGCTTGTGGGGTTTATGATGAAGGTATTATGGAACCACAGCAAGATCACAGTTGTATTTTAAAATGATGATTGTCCGTTCCAGTGAAGCGACAGTGGAGGGGAAGCCGAGGAGAGCCTGGCCCCCTCCTCAGATCAGAAAGGATGGGGAGGAAGCCCTGGAGGGTGAAGGCGGGGAGGCATCTGAGTAGGCAGATGTTGAGCAGGCCAGGGATGTTGGGGAGGGGGCGGGGGGCGGGTGGGGGGGCAGTGTGCAAAAAGGACACAGTAAAGCAGGCTTCCAAAGCACAGTTTGGAAGCACAGTCAGTCCCTGCTGACTGCCCATGGGGAAATCTTGGGCGAACTACCTGCCTTCTCTGTTTTTCCGCTCCCTCACCTGTGTCAGGTGACAGCGAGGCACCTGCCTGCCTCTGAGGATTAAAGAAGTCGTGATGTGTGTTGGTCTCTATTAGTCTTGTTAATGTCCTTGGGGTTACCATCATAGTGGCAGGCCTGAAGCCCCAGGTGGGCATACCTGCCTTCGGTCAGGGATGCCACCATGACCCTGGGCACAGGGCAGAACTTCTATGCCCCACTTCACCAGAGATCTGTTCCCCTCTGCCAGAACCACTTGGGACGGGAGCTGGGTCTTGGATCTCTTCACTGCTCCCAGGGGCTCCCCGGGGACCTGGGCCTCGAGGGAGCCCTGCGGCCATCCCGTCCGCCCCTCCCGGGAAACCAGGGATGGCCTAGCTGCGGTCGGGGCTGGCCCGAGGTCAGGCGACCATGGGCTCGACCAGGGCCAGCGCTGGGGGTACCAGGAATGCTCAGGCACGGTGGGTGCAGGTATGGGGTGGGCGCCGTGGCACCCAGGGGAGCGCGGGACAAGGTGGGGAGCTGCGTGGGGGGGTGGGAGCCGGGGTGGCGGTGGGCCTGGCTGGGGTGGCAGAGACGAACGGGTCAGGGGCGGGGGGGCGTGGCGTGGCGGGGGTGGGGTGGGGTGGGGGCGGGACGAGGGCGGGGAGGGGATGGCTGGGACGGGTAGGGCGGACTGGGACGGGGGGCCGGGCCCGGCCGGGGGCGGGCAGAGGGCGGGGGCGGGGGCGGGGCCGCGCCCCAGGGAGCCGCCCCGCCCGCAGGCCGCCCGCACCGCGAGGGTTAAGGCCCAGAGCCCCGCGGGCGGGGCGGGAGCGCGCGGATTGGGGGAAAGTTTGGGCGCGGGGCGGGCGCGGGGCGGGCGCGGGGCGAGCCAGGGCGAGCCGATTGGAGGGAAGTTGTGTCGGGGCGGGGCGCGCGGCGGGCTCGGCTCTCGCTCCGGGAGAGTTGACAAAGCCCCGCAGGGAAGGACGCCTCGCGGCGCGGCGCCCCGGGCCCCTCGCCCCGCCGCCCCGGGACCCCGGCCCCGGCCTCCAGCCCCTGGACTCGACCCCTCCTCCCGCGCTGCCTCCGGACACCCGCCTCGGCGCCGGTCCTGGCCCGAGCCGCCCGCGCCCAGGTAGCGCCGCCCCGTCCCGAGGCCGGGCCCGGGGGCGCGGGGCGCCGGGGTGCGGCGCCCGGGGCGGCGATGACCGCGCAGCGCGTCCCGCGGGCCCGGCCCTGAGCCCCGCTGCCTGCCTGCCCCGCCGAGGTGAGACCCTCCGCGCGCCCGCGACCCCCGGGGGGCCGACTGGGAGGGCCTGCTGGGGAGGATCGGGGTCCGGGGTCCGGGATCTGGCCGGGGGCTGGGAGGGTACGGGTTCCGGAATACAGTGTGTGAGGCCGCCGGGCACCGCACGCGCCGCCGCCGACCCTGCCCCGCCAGTGGTCCTGTCCGCGCCCCGCCCCCGCCCCTGCACCCCACGTGGGCCCCCCCAAGCGCAAATTTGTCCGCTAATGGCGCAGGCGATTATGTGCGCGGCCGCCGGTGTTGTGTGTCCCGCGGGCAGGGCCCGAGTTACAAGCGCCAGGAATCCAGACGGTGTTTAGAGACGGGGGGCGGCGGGGGAGGCCGGTAATTAGTGTAAACCCTTTGTCTGCCTTTGATACCCGCGGTGCTCCCCGCCGCCGCTTCCTCCGCCCGGAGCGCTGGCAGGGAGGGCGGGGAGGCCCGCACCCAGACCCTCGCAGCCCGGGACTGGGGTGCTGGCGGCCCCGGGGCCCTAGGCTAGAGGGTGGCGACTCCTACCCTGTACGCCAGTGACCGACCCTCAATACCTCCAGGTCCGGACGGGCCAAGATGACGCCCAGCCCCACGTTGTTGCTGCTGCTGCCGCCGCTGCTGCTGGGGGCCCTCCCGCCGGCCGCCGCCGCCCGAGGTGAGTCCTGGCGCCCAGCCCGGCGCCCCGGCCTGCGCCAGCGCCGCCCCTTTCCCTCCCGGGCCTGAACCCTGCCACAGTGCCCGGCTGGCGCGCGTGCCTGCGCCCCGCCCCTACTGGCCGGGAGCTTGGTGGGTCTTCTCACCCTCTGGGCCCCCAGGCTCAGCCAGAAGGTACATCCCCCTTTGCCCGTGGGGTGCTCCAGCTCACTCCCAGCTCACCCTTGGGACTCTATGCTCACTGAGGGGGCACACCTCACCCGCAGGGCCCCTCTCACCCAAAGATCACCCTGGCTCACCTGTGGGACCCCACACTTGCTGGTAGAGTGGACTCTGGCCCCAGTGCCTCTCAGGACACATGCATATTTGTATGTGTACCTGAGGTTGAGGGCAGTTGGTTACCCTGAGGATTTTTGTGGGGTAGGCTGTTTGGCACAATGAAACCAGTTAGGCCCCTATGAGGACCCAACTAGACCCAGAGACCCCCATGGTGGCCAGGGTGCGGTTTGGGGACAGTGGGGACATTGTTAGTGTCTGGGACTCATGACCCAGCCCTGTGCCCTGAGCTGGCTCATCCCTGGGAAGATATAGGGTGGGGGGCTGGGGGATTGAGTGTCTGGAACATGGAGTTGCTGCATGGTGTAGGGGGTGGGGGCTTGTCTCCAGGCAGACCCAGAGGACCACCTGCTTCAGGCTACATACTGTGTATGGGCGTGTTCCATTCCAGGACTCAGATGCAAGCTCACACACCTGATGTCCCAGTGGGCAGGCCTGCAACGTCTCCCGAGGGACGCTCGCCCCTGTACCCAGCCCCAGCAAGGTATAGCCTTGGCTGACGGGTGATGGGACATAAGCGTTCACGGACTCCCGCCCGCCATCTTCTGCACTGGCCTCTTCTCGGCTAGGCGGGCCCTTTGGCCGGGCCAGCCCTTTGGGTGTGTTGACCACTCAGGAACGTCCCTGCCCTGTCCACCAGTCCTCTGAGGCTTCGCACCCCTCCCCCCGCCACCCAGCGGGTACACCGAGCCCAGCCCGGCCTTATATGGGCACGTTCGGGAGTTGGGTGGCAGGCGGCAGCCCAGGTGGGCCTAATGCCACAGTACCCCCCCGCCTGCCCGGCTAGGGACTGGCCTGGTGGCCTGGTGGGGGCTGCCCAGGCGTGGCTGGGCCTGGCAGTGTCCTGGGCACGGCAGGCACTCAGGTCATATGCAGCAAGGTCCCCCCGCCCGCCAGTGGCCGGCAGCCTGGATTCTGATCCCTCTTTCATCTGCTTGGACTCCCCTCGATCCCACACCTGCCTGTCCTCTGGCTGCTCAGCCAGGGAGCTCTGGAGGCCGCTGGCCTGGCCTGGTCATAGGCTGGATCCTGACACAGAGTGGCGGATGGCAGCAATGGCGGCGGGCAGCAGGGCCTGCCTCAGTGCCAGGGGACCCTGGAGGGGCCACACCCTGCTCTGTTTCCCTCAGCCTTGGCCTTGGGACTGCGCCTCGTCTCCAGCCTTGGCCCTCATGCCGGGTGTGCACTGCCCTGGCACCCACTCTCCAAGGGCAAGGTCCTGTGTGGCTTTGGGGGTGGGGTATGAGGTCCCTGTTCCTGAACAGTGCTGGCTTCCCCTCCAGCCTGGCCTTGAGGGGCACGGTCACTCTGGGCGCGCCCCCAGAGGGCCAGGCTGTTTGCCGAGAGCCATCTTCCCTGTGCGTCACGCTCTCCACAGTTAGCCCGTCTCTATACCAGATCATGTTTTCAAAGTTCCCCTTTCTGAAAGTTTCACAATCAGGGTGGGTTTGTCTTCAACAGCATTTTCTAAATTGGAGGGAAGATAGGATTTGGGTTTCTCACATTGGGAACTTGAGCAGCTCCGCTGACCTTGCCCTTCCCAGAGAGCTCTAGAACTTGTGGAAGGGCTTCTCTGGTTTGAGCTTTTCCACAGGGGAAGCAGTGGACAGGTCTCTGGACAGCCAGCCCTCGAAGTCACCTTCCTGTCCCCTGGACTGTGCTGGTGTGCCCTGGGAGAGCCTAGTGCTGCCCCTGGGGCCAGGCGCTGGCTGCTGGATGCCCCACGCCACGAGCATAGTGACTTCTTGCTGTCTGGGCTGCGTTGGGAAGGGCCCACCAGTGTGTGTGAGGGCGTGCGGAGGACGCGCGGCCGTCAGGAGGGCTGTCGTCGTGTGCGTGTGCGCTGGCTGACCTTGCTTGGCCTCTGGCCAGGCTGCAGGGGCCTCCCCCCACCCCGCCAGGCAGCCCCAGCTGAGGTGGATGTGCGGGAGCTGGGCCCAGGCGCTGTGAGGTGGGGATGCAGGCCAGCCGCCCCATTTATGTCTCGGGCCCCACTCCTGGAAGAGAAAATAAATCACTGTCCCCTCTGGGGGGAGGAGGGAGCCATGAACAAAGTCGCCTTTGGCTGGGCCTGGAAACTCCTACCGCAGGCTCCTTCTTCATTGTGCGGGAATCAATGGGCTTTCAACCCCCGCCCAGTGCCATGGGGAAATGTTGGTTTTTCCCAGCAGTGGCCTCAGCCTCCGGCCTGGGGTTTGGACACTGCTAAGAGTGCTGACGGAGGCAGGCAGTGGTCCTGGTGGGCCGGGAGTCTCGCTGCTGGCCGCGTTGCTGCTGGTGGCGGGCCTTCTGTGCCATTCCAGTGACGGTAGCCCTGGCATGTCCAGGACACAGCCTCTGGCCCATGCTGCCACCCCACCCTGCCTGCCATCTGTCTTTCAAGTGGTGGTCACTGTGTGCTCCTGGTCAAGCCTGTGGGTGTTCAGTGTGGCTACTCTTGGGGCCCGAGGGCAGTGGGAGCCACTGTCCTGGGCTAGTTCAGGCTAGGTCTGCATCCAGACGGTCCACAGTCCAGGAAGGCTGGGGGAGGGGTTTGGGGGCATGGGGAGAGACGTGGGCAGCACAGCCTGGAAGGAGGTATGGGTACTGGTCAGGTGGTGGGAGAATGGCCTCTGGGTGGAGGAAGAGCGTGGGGCAGAGGTGGGTGGGTCGCACTGACCAGGGTGGACATCTTGGGGCTGCAGACACCCTGGTGTAGCTGGATGGGGGCCAGGAGTGGGAATAGGCCAGGACTGGGCTGAGAGGCTGGTTGGCTGGGGTGCAGGGAAAAGGGGTTGGGGACATCCTGGGGGCTAGCTTCCTGTCCCCAGGGAGTTGCTGGGCCAGGGCCTCGAGGCTGGTGGGCCTGGGTCCCTTTGTCCCACAGGAACCGGCCCCCTTGGGGAGAACCAGCATGAGTCAGGGGCTCCCAGGTCTGTCACTGGAATGCAGGGGATAGTGTGGCAGGAAGGTGCTCCAGCCTGGGGCCTGCTGATGCCCAGGGCTTCCCTTCATGGCAGGAAACAATGGCTTTCTTCCCCAGTTTGTTAGAGATTTACACAAGTCCTGCACTATGAAGAGATAACGGGGCCTGGGGCAGCAGGTGGTGGAGAGGATGCTGTGCCCAGCTCTGGCCTGGGACTGCCCTGGGCGGTGATCTCCTCTGACCCCACCATGCTGAGTCTCAGGACAGCCGGGCCACTGGCTGGCCCTGGCACTCTGTAGCAGCCTGCCTGGTCTGGTGGGGACCATGGGCTTCACTGTGGAGCCCGGCAGCGGGTGCTGTGTGCCCTGCAGCCTATGGAGATCTCAGGAGTCCCAGTGTGCCACAGCCTCGTACCTATAGTCTGTCAGCAAGAAGCTGGCTGTGGGCTGTTGGCTGGGACCCTGGGGTGGGTGAAGCTGGTGTGGGTGGGAGTACGGGGCTCTGTGGCCTGGGGCTTGGGCCGTCCGGTGCTTGAGCCCTCACAGTGAGGAGCAGCACTGGTGCCAATCTCTGACCTGGGGTTCCAGGCTAGGAAACACCGTGTCACATGGGTTCAAGCCCATGGCAGGCAGGGCCCTGGGTGTGCTGGGCCTCTTGTCCTGTTACCCTGTCCCCAGGGTCTAGCGCCAGCTTGTGAGGGAGACCCAGGGGACCAGGTCCTTCTTGGCTCCGGGGCTGGGGCTGGGGCTGGGCCCCTCTAGGGAGGTGGTGATGCTAGACCAGTTCTAGGTGCATGATGTTTTTCTGAGGTGGGGGAGGGGAGCAGGTTTCAGCTTGGAGTCTGTGGACTTGGCAGGCTCTGGACGCAGCCCCCGGGGTGTGGCACTGAGCCCTCTAGACTGGTCCTGGGGCCGTGGGTGTTGGGTGTGGGTGCCGTTAGCTGTTGGCAGTTCCTGTGGGGACCCTCTCACCAGGGCAGCAGCCTGTTAGGGAATGCTCTGTGGCCCCCGTGTGTGTCTTGGGAGTGGCAAGGAGGAAGAGCCCTGGTCAGGGCTGGGCTGGAGGTCTGCCTGGGGCTTCCAGGGCTGGGGACAGACCTGGAGGGTCCTCCCACCGGCCTGTCGCCTTCCATGGTGCTGCTCCCCGGGCGGTGTGTCGGGCCGGACACCGCGAACAGCTTGCTGACTCAGTGGGTCAGGCTGTCCCTTTGTTGCACCCAGACGGCCTGGCTTCTAGGGCAACTGCCCGCCCTGTGGGTCCTACCAGTTCCATGGATAGATCCCATGAGTCCAGCCCAGGGGCCGCCCTGGGCCTGCTGGTGATTGGGAGCCTGTGTGTGTGCGTACGTGTACCAGAGTGGCTCAGAACCAGGGCGGAGGCTAAGCCCTGCCTCTCTTGGCTGTCCTGGGGTGGTCTTCATCTGGGCCCCCTCTTTTCAGCCTCCCAGCCCTTGTCTTCTTGGGGAGGGCACTGGCCCCAGGTCCGCCTCTGCGTGGTGTTCACCACCACGGGGACCAGCACAGGGACCCCCACTCTGCTGGAGAGTGTCCCCCTGCCTCTGCTGGTTCAGAGCGTACAGCCAGGCTAGACGGGACCTACCTCGCTTCCCTGCCCCCACGTCAGGCCCTGTCACAGTGTCCTTTGAGTCCTCTTTTCCAGACCACTTGACTTCTCCAGGAGGAGAGGGCTCCAGTGGCTCCAGCTGGCCATCCAAAGTCCCTTCCCAGCCAGTCCCAACAAGGTCAGCCTGATGGCTCCCCAACCTCAGCCAGAGGGTTCCTTCCAGGCTGGCCATTTCCAGGGCTTCTCAGGGCTGATTGGGAATGGAGTGAGCTCTGATGTACTGACCAGCTGATTCCTGCAGCCCTTCGCTTCCACCTGAGTCCGTGGCCCCTGTGTGGGCAGCGTGGACTGGCACTTGGGGCCCCCGGGAGGGCTGGTGTCTGGTCCAGCTCCTCATGAAGGCTGCTTGGGGTCAGCAGGTCACGAATGCCTTGGGCGGCGGAGAGAGGGAGAGGCTGGCACAGGCAATGCCCCCACAGCCAGGCCCGAGACAAACCTGAACAGGACGGGGGCTCGGGTGTGGTTCAGATGGAGCGGCCAGAGCAGACCACCCCAAGAGGGGCACTGCAGCCCCCTAGGGGGGCTGGGGAGGGTGTTGGGGAGAGATACCAGGAAGGGATGGGCAGCATAGAGGCTGTGAGGGTTAGGGAGGTGTAGGGGGCTGCACTTCAGGTGGCCCCCAAAGGTGTGTGGAAACTGCATGGGCTAGACTGCCACTGGGGTCCTGTCCCTAGCCCTCCAGCATGTGTCACCCCTCCATCTGTCCCAGCTCCCCTGCTCCTTCAGCCCTCCTGAGCTCTGCTGGGATAGGAGGAGCATCAGCTGAGGTTATAATGTTTTAACCCTTGGGCAACCGTCTTCATGGCAGGTGGGGCAAGGGGGTCTCTGGTGTGGGGAGTTTGCCTCTACTATTGGTGTATGACTGTGTATGTGCGTGTGCCTGGGAGCCTGTCTGTGGGTAGGGTGTGTGCATCTGGGGGGCAGCCCATGTGTCTGAGAACAGTGTCTGAGGAATAGCCTGTGTCTGGGGATAGTATCTGGGGGACAGCCTGTGTGTCTGGGGACTGTCTGGGGGACAGCC
The DNA here is from genome assembly GCF_010015895.1 of Lontra canadensis. NCBI lineage: Eukaryota > Metazoa > Chordata > Mammalia > Carnivora > Mustelidae > Lontra > Lontra canadensis. The sequence goes on along the minus strand of NW_022630995.1, from coordinate 67,231,829 downwards.
TGTGTGTCTGGGGGACAGTGTCTAGGGGACAGTCCGTGTGTCTAGGGACAGTGTCTGGGGGACAGCCTGTGTGTCTGGAGGACAGTGTCTGGGGGATAGCCTGTGTGTCTGGGGACAGTGTGGGGGACAACCTGTGTGTCTGGGGACAGTGTCTGAGAGAGTGGGGGACAACCTGTGTGTCTGGGGGACAGCCCATGTGTCTGGGGACAGCGTCTGGAGATGGTGTGATCAGGTGGTTGTGTGGCACCTGAGTTCTGGGTGGTGGCTGGGAAGCCTGGAAGTGTAGGCTGGATATATGGGGTCTTCCTGGTTGCTGCCCCCTGACCCCTCCCCACACCCCCATTCTAGTATGTTGTCACAGCTTTGGGGATGGGGTAGGGCGGGAAGGAGAGAGGGAGGAGAAGGGGTGTGGTGGTCCTCTCTCTGCCTACCACATTGATGTTTAGCCCCCTTGAGGGGTGAGACCCAGCCCCAGCCTCCATTTACCCCCTCCACATGGCCATGTACATCCTGCCCATGGCCCCTGAAATTCCTCAAGGCTGTGGCTTGGGGCGCATGGAAGGTCAAGGGCTTCCTGGAGGTCGTGCTTGTGGGGAAGGTGCCTGTGCTGAAGGATCCAGAGGCTGCCCTGGAGCTGGTGGGAAACTGCCCCCGCGCCGCTCCCTGCACATCTTCCAGCTGCCCATCTGCCTCAGGTCTTGCCTCAGTTTGCCTCTGGCTAGGTGGGTAGGGCACCTGACCAGGTGGAACAATGGGGGCTTGTGTTTCCTGAGCTAAATATAGAGCCGTGGCAGTCACACTGGCGGCCAAAATCCCCAGGAATCTGGGGGGGCTCCCTCCGGTGAGCCTGCTGGGGTCTCTGCAGAGGCAGGGGTTGGAGGGGGCAGGGAAGGCCTGGCTCAGGGGGAGGGGAAAGGGGCTGTTTGCTTTAGGATAAGGCTGGCTCCGGCTGGGGCCTCTGGCTGCCTGCCTGCCTGTCCCCCTGTCATGCATGCAGGCCAGCCCTCGAGGCCACACCTCCGGTCCGTCTGGCAGTCACTGGGCTCTGTCCTCCTCTCTGCAGTGGCTGAGGGGGCCTGTGGCCTCTGCGGCCCAGTAGATGCCCCTGACCCCCACTCCTCACACCCTACTGCCTGGTACAGGGAAGGGGCAGGGCTGCAGGTGCCCCTCCTGGCCCCGGAAGTGCTGTTTGCTGGGTCCTCTTTCTGCCACTGATGCAGGCTTCTTCCAGGATGGGTCCAGGACAGGAAAGGCCGGGGAGAGAGGGACACCGTCTTAGCCCCCTACGCTTGCCAGGCAGTGTTTGGGCCTGTGTGGACAGCCAGTTGTCAGCCTGGGGGCAGGCTGAGGGGGTGCCCTTTCTGTCCTGCAGTCTGGGGTGCCCCTTTGAATAGTGGGATTGCAAGCAGTGACAGGTGTTGGACAGGGCCTGCCTGGGAGTAAGGCTGGGACCCTGGGCACGCCGGGGGGCCTCAGGAGACCCCCGCAACTGTCTCACTGTGACTTGGTGGGTGTCTGGGGGGCCCCATATGCAACTGAGAAATTTGGGAGAGGTAGATCCTAGCAGCTGCTTGCTGGGGCCCTGGGGGCCTGGTGAAGAGGGAGCTGGCTGAGAGTGCACGGATGGCCTGGGGCCCATGTTAGGAGCCCCATGGCAGGAATGGGGGGATCCCTAGCAGAGGTAGAAGCGTTCCTGGGGGTGTGCTTGGTGGGGTGGGTGGGAGGGTGGGTGGGGCTGGGTAGGGCCCTCCCCCACCTCAAGCTCCCTTTTCACCAGTGGGCATAGAGGGCACAGAGGGAAGGGCCTGCTGTTGCTGTGCCCCTGCTGTGCCCCCCAATCCTCCGTCCCCCTAGCAAAGCCGGGCCCCTCCCTGCCTAGACCCTGGGCTGTCAGCTCTCTCCATCCAAATGGGGGCCAGCACCCCCTGCCCTCACCGTGAGCAGACCAGTGGTGTGGGGCTACACTCCGCAATGGTCCTCTGGGGCTGGGAAGTGGTGCACAGGAAGCTGCCAGGAGCCTCTGGAAAGCCCAGGGACACGCTCTGGGTCCTGGAGGGGAAGGCTAGCAACACAGCCAGCTGGTACCTACACACCATAGAAACACCAGCTGGTTCTTGAGAACACGTGCTGCCCGCAGGCCCCATAGCTGTGCATCTCAGGGCGGCCGCTGGCCAGCTCCTCTGGGAGGCCAGGACGCAGGATTCAGGCCATCCAGGCCCAAGTGGCCACGGTGTGGAGTGAGCACCCCGGGCCAACAGCTAGAGGGCAGGATCCTGGGAGCTAGGCCCCGAAAGGGCAGCGGGGTGCCCGGAGACATCTGTCCTGGTCTGGTGGTACGGTCAGCGGGGCGAGTATAAGGGCTCAGCGCCCCCTGAGGTCGCCCCAAGGTGCAGGAGACTTGGGGCTTGGCCAGGATGCGACCCCACCTCTCTGGGATGCCTGCAGTGTCCTCTGCAGCCGGCTCGCCGTGCCTGCTGGCCCTGCACCCAGGAGGCACCGAGGCTGGCCGTGAGCTGGGACAGGTCTGGGAGTGGATTTCTTCCCGCTGGTGACTTGGGCTTCTCCTATTGGGGGACAGTGGTCAGGGGGCTACCAGCCAGACAGGAACCCTGCTGCTTGCCCTTGGACCCCAGGGACTCAGGGTCATGCCGCCCTATCGTGCCACTCTGCCCAGCCTCCTGCCAAGGTGCCGCTGGCATTAGGGAGTCCCTTGGCCAGGCACACATAGCTGGGCACTGACCGGACCATGAGACACATCTGTTTGTGCTACACGGACTTGGTGCTGTGTGCCTTGCCTGTGGGGAGTACATGGGGGTCCATCCTGGCTCGCCTGTGGACGCGCAGCCTGGATGAGCCGCTCTGGCCCCTCTCTATCCTGGCTCCTCCGTGACATGATGTGACGGCACATCCGGGGAGCTCAGATCCCGGCAGTGGCGGGATCTGGGAGACTGCTGACCCCTGCGGGCTGGGGCCAGGACCCAGGGCTTCAGACCCCCGCTGCCTGGGCTGGGCAGGCAGGCAGCTGACGGGGCTCCCACTCACAGGCCTGCCTGCACTCCTGACCACTGGCTACCCGCCCCTCCCTGACTGAGCCCTCTGACCCACCCACAGGCCCCCCAAGGATGGCAGACAAGGTGGTTCCAAGGCAGGTGGCCCGGCTGGGCCGCACTGTGCGGCTGCAGTGCCCCGTGGAGGGAGACCCACCGCCGCTGACCATGTGGACCAAGGATGGCCGCACCATCCATGGCGGCTGGAGCCGCTTCCGGGTGCTGCCCCAGGGCCTGAAGGTGAAGGAGGTGGAGCGGGAGGACGCCGGCGCCTATGTGTGCAAGGCCACCAACGGCTTCGGCAGCCTCAGCGTCAACTACACCCTCATCGTGATGGGTCAGTGATGCCCACGCTGGGGCCATGCCGTGTGAGCCCAGGTCCACGTGAGCCCGGGAAGCAGACCTTCCCTGTGCGGCCCCACCCCACCCCAGTGCTGCTACCAGGAGGAGACCCACCTGCCTGCCTCCTCTAAGCCCAGGACAGGGGCCTGACCTCTGGGACCACCACCCCCAGCCTGGGCCCTCCTCCTCAGGCCTGTGCCGCGGGGTCCCCAGAGCCTCTGCTGACGGGGAGACTCAGGCTGGCTAGGGGGTGGCAGGAGTGGGCATGGGAGAGCCCCAGGGTGGTGGTCTTGTGAAGGGCCGGCTGGGAGGCCAGGCCTTGGCGTCGGCTCTGACTTTGAGGCTCAGATTTCAGAGTTCAGAGGGGCCGCCAAGGGCCTTGTGTTCTCTTCTGCCTCTGGGGCTCTGGTGTGGGGGCTGGAGGGGTCCCCAGAGACACACCCGTGGCTCGCTGGTACCGGGAGGGCTCCTGGGCTGGGTGCCTGGAGGTGGGGCTCCCTGGCAGCCATGGCGCCCCATCTTGCAAAGGGGGCGAGCTTGATCTGTGCAAACCCCTCCCTGGGTCCCTGGCTGGGTGGAGGAGGCTGTGACAGGAAGGGCATTCCTTGGCCTGCCCCACCCCCACTGGGCCCCCTGCTCTGGATCGTGGAATGGGAACACGGCTGGTGTCCCCCCCCCCCACTGTCCTCTGAGAGGGGAGGGTGACGAGGCGGTATGTGAGCCATGTCAGCTCTCCAAGGCCTCGGCCCCCTTGATGTGGGCTAGGGTTACCGCAGCTGCCGGGCGGGCCCGGCCCCCTCCTCCCACTGGGCCTGCAGACCCCCCGGAGCCGGGGGGGCTCTGTTGGGGTCACCTGCACCCAGGCAGTGGGCTGGGCGGGCAGCTCTTGCCCAGCTGTCTCTGGGATTCTGAGAGGTGGGTGTGCCCTGGGGGCGCGCATGTGTGTTTGCAGAGCTCTCCCAGCTGGGCTGGAGGCCAGGGCCTGGGAACCAGCCTGGGGTCGGGGGGGGGGCACTGTTGGGGCCCCCCTCACTTGCTGTCCTCTCTGCAGATGATACTGGCGCAGGAAGGGAGCATCTGGGGCATGACGGTGCCTCCGGGGGCCAGGAGGATGCAGCCAGCAAGCAGTGGGGTGAGAGGGGGTGGGCATCGCCATCCTCCCTGGGCATGGGTGGGGGTGGCCTCCCAGTGTCCTGCTTACCCGCGTGCTGGTCATTCCGCAGCACGGCCCCGCTTCACGCAGCCCTCCAAGATGAGGCGTCGTGTGATCGCTCGGCCTGTGGGCAGCTCCGTGCGGCTCAAGTGCGTAGCCAGTGGGCACCCACGGCCCGACATCATGTGGATGAAGGACGACCAGGCCCTGACGGGCCTGGAGGCCGGGGAGCACAGGAAGAAGAAGTGGACACTGAGCCTGAAGAACCTGCGTCCTGAGGACAGTGGCAGGTACACGTGCCGTGTGTCCAACCGCGCAGGCGCCATCAATGCAACCTACAAGGTGGATGTGATCCGTGAGTGCAGGGGGCTGGGGCCAGGGTGGGGGTGGGGTGGGGGCGGCCCAAGGTGGCGCCGACGACCCGCTGTGTCTCCATGCAGAGCGGACGCGCTCCAAGCCCGTCCTCACGGGCACGCACCCCGTGAACACGACCGTGGACTTTGGGGGCACCACATCCTTCCAGTGCAAAGTGCGCAGCGATGTGAAGCCGGTGATCCAGTGGCTGAAGCGTGTGGAGTATGGTGCCGAGGGCCGCTACAACTCCACCATCGATGTGGGCGGCCAGAAGTTCGTGGTGCTGCCCACGGGGGATGTGTGGTCGAGGCCCGACGGCTCCTACCTCAACAAGCTGCTCATTGCGCGCGCACGCCAGGATGATGCCGGCATGTACATCTGCCTGGGGGCCAACACCATGGGCTACAGCTTCCGCAGTGCCTTCCTCACCGTGCTGCCAGGTGCGCCCCCTCCCTGCTCCCACCCTGGCTACACGAGGCGCCACGCGAGGCCACGGGCTGGCCGGTCGTGCGCGGGCTGTCCCAGGACCCGTGGCGACATTGCTCTCCCCACCCCCGTCCTTGGCCTCTCTTGCAGACCCCAAGCCACCAGGGCCCCCCGTGGCCCCCTCGTCCTCGACCACCAGCTTGCCATGGCCCGTGGTCATCGGCATCCCGGCTGGCGCCGTCTTCATCCTTGGCACCGTGCTCCTGTGGCTCTGCCAAGCCAAGAAGAAGCCGTGCACACCCGGGCCCACCCCGCCTCTGCCTGCACACCGCCCGCCCGTGGCCGCCCGCGACCGGGCCGGGGACAAGGACCGTCCCATGCCCCCCAGCCTCGGCCCTGCCCCTGGTGTGGGGCTGTGCGAGGAGCTCGGGCCTCCAGCGGCACCCCAGCATCTGCTGGGCCCGGGCCCATCTGCCGGGCCAAGACTTTATCCCAAACTCTACACGGATGTGCACACGCACACACACACACACACGCACTCGCACACGCACTCGCATGTGGAGGGCAAGGTCCACCAGCACATCCACTACCAGTGCTAGCCAGTGCCACAGGGTGGGGCTCCTCCCACTGGCCCTGCGGGGCCCGGTTCGGGGCGGCGGGCCCATGGGGGGCAGGTGGCTACGCAGAGAGCTGGGGCCTAGGCAGGAGGCACAGTCAGCACCCTGGGGCACCCTGGGTGACAGACACATACCTCTGGACACACACACACACACACACCCCCACACACACACACCCTCAGACTAAGATACCTGGGAAGGTCTGTGCCGGCAACTTTGCAGTGTGCATGTAGCAATGGGCTAGTTGATGAAGGAACCCCTCGCCCCATGAGGAGGGTTCCACAGGGGCCACGGTCAAGCCACCCCTCCCTGCGCCTGGCAGGGGGTCTGAGAGGACCCTGGCCAAACCCCCGAGGCCTGTCCCATGCCGACTGCCATGTCCCTACCCAGGCCTCCACCAGTGGCTGGCTGTGTTTGCCAGTACCTGTCCGGGCATTCCCCAGGCTCCCGGACTGGGAGGTCAGGCAGAGCAGTCTTGGCTCCTGCCCTGAGAGGCTGGAGCCCCCTGGGGGTGACCCTGCCCTCAGCAGAGCGAAGGGCCCTTGATATTTATATTTAAGAAAAGAAAATAATAATATTAATAATGCTGGAAGGAAGGTGTACCACAGAGCCTGCCTGACCTCAGGCCCGGGACACACCTGGCCTGCTGGCCAACTGGATGGCCGCCTCAGGGCCGGGCACCTTTGCCCCACTGCCTGTGGCAGCCCCAGACCTCTGTAATTTTATATAGAGTTTGAGCTGAAGCTTCGTATATTTAATTTATTTTGTTAAACAAGAAAATGTGCATCCTCTTCCATTAAGCTGATGTTTCTGCCTTTGGCTTGTGTGTGTGTGCATGTGTGTGCGGGCCTGGGTCTGTGTACAGGTGTGTGTGCGGTCCTGGGTCTGTGTACAGGCGTGTTTGTGGGCCTGGTCTGTGTACAGGCGTGTTTGTGGGCCTGGTCTGTGAACAGGCGTATGTGCCCATGTGTGCTTATGCCTGTGTACAGCTGTGTGTGTGGCCATGCCTGTGGGCCTGTGTGGCAGGCCCAGGCTCCAGGAGTCCTGTAGTTGGCCTAAGATTCTGGGATGACACCTTGGGGTCCCGGGGCCCCGTCAGCTGCCCTGAGCTGGACTCAGGTGGCCGTGTTTGGAGCACTGACTGACTCACACCCCTGCAAGCAGCTCCCTAGCTAGCTAGAGTCCTGCCTGGTCCAGTGGATGTCCCGTCTCTTACCCGTATGGCCCTGAGGGCCCTCAGTGTAGGGCCTGTGGTTTCCCTGCCCCACACTCTGGGGCTTCAGCTGGTGGCCTCCGAGGACTGGGGCCTCGTTGTCATCCCTGTCCTGGTGCCTGCCACCTAGAGGATTCAGTCCCGAGTCTGCCAGCCACTATTGGGCCATGAACCATGGTCTCACTCCAGCTGCGGACCCTGAGCCTGGGACTCACTGCGCCTTAAGAAAAGGCACTAAGATAATATGATTTTAGCAAAGCCACTCATTTGAGGTGCTTTGGGTCCCCAGAGCCTCGGAAGGCCTGGCTGAAGGAATGGGGCCTTGCTGGTGTTTGGGGCACTGGAGGGAACACGAATAGGTTCTGCCCAGCTCTACAGGCCAGGACACTCACCACCCTACCTGGTTCTGCTGGTTCCTTGCAGCCAGAGCTCCCCAAGGTCAGAGCCAAGCCTCCCCTGGTCCCTTCTCCTCAGCAGAGGGCAGGTCTGGGAACCCTGTCCTCTGGTGTCTGGGGCTAGGTCCCATCCTCTGGCCCTCTTCCACTGGGCCCCTTGGCCTCCCCAGGATAGACCCCACTCTTTCTGCCCCAAGGAGGTAGGGGCTAGCTGTAAGGGAAGGCGCACTGGGGCAATCCTGATTCCATAGGCAGTGACCGAGCCTGGGCAGGGCTGGTGGCGGCCAACTTCAGGGGACACCATGGGAAGCCAGCTGTGGCAGCTCTGCTGGGCAAGCAGGGGGAGCTGTGGGGGCTTCAGGCAGCCACAGCTGGTGACCAGCTGATGCTCTCCAGACAGGACAGGCTGTGGGGGCTAGAGCCCGGATGCGTTTCTCTCCCAGGTGGGGGTGGGATGGAGAGTCAGCCTTGGGTGGCGGGGAGAACTCAGGCTACGGGACATCCATAGGCCATGGGAGTGAGCCGTTTCCCTCGCCCCCCCGCACCTGGGAGGGTACAGCTCCTGCCCCCCGCCTGGACCTCCAAAGGTGCCTGTGCCCTTCCTAGCTAAGGTCCAGTGTCTCTGCCTGGGCCTCACATGGGAACTTCCCCTGTCTTCTGTCCCCAAGGAGTTCTGATGGTCCATCTCTCAGGGGCAAGACAGGTCCGGCAGGGCCCTGGGTCCTGGCTCTCACTGAGACCAGCAGCCCTGGGCTCCATACCCCCTGTGCCCTTTCAGGGCTTCTGAGGGGAGGCAGGCACTGAGGGACTGGTGACTCAGTGAATACATGGGGACCCTGCCCTGTCTCCCTGAAGCCCTATGTGTTCATTACCACACCTGGGGCTCAGGGCCCTCAGCTGCAGCCTGTCCCACAAAGACCTCAGCCTCCTGCTCTAGGGGTGACCACATGGGTCCAGACCCCTCTCATGCCCTTTTCAGGGGCCACCTGTGGCTTCCAGAGCTTTCTCCCTTGGCCCCACCCTGTAGTTCTGCTCTCCTGGGATGTCTCCCGCTCTGTGCTGCCTCCCGCTCTGTGCTGCATGACCCCTGGGAGATTTCAGGGTCTACCTGGGTAATCCTTTTACCCTGACTTCTGTCCCCTCTGTTGCAAGGTCCCATTTTGAGTCCCCCCCATATTGTAGGGACCACCCTGTGCCCCACACTCCCAGGATAGAATCTCGTTTCCTACACACCACATGTGGGGGCATCGGAGGGGACAGCAGTGTGGACAGACCGTGGGGTCCAGGGCATGGGGGAGGGGTGAGACTGGGGAGAGTAGACGCTAGGCCGGGTACAGGGGCTATGAAAGATGGGGGCCCCAGGGGTCCCAGGGCTGGGCCTCCTCGAGCAGACCTCTGGTGGCTAACTAGCAAAGGAGCTTCTCTTGGAGCCTGGCCTTTCTGCCCATCCCACCCTGCTCCTGAGCCCATGCCTCTGCCCTGTGGGTGCCGGTCCCCCCTTGGGGACTCCCAGGTCTGATGCAGGGGGATAAGACTCAGCTGGTATTAAGGGCAGGGTCCCCCACCCAGGATGGGGCCCTAGGGACAGAGAGAGGGGGTGGGGTGGTGGGCTTCCCCTGTCCCCCCATGGCCCCTACTGCTTGGGCAGAAAGGTCAGCAGGCAGCCGTCGGGGCTCTGGGGACCACCAGCAAGGACACAATAGCTGGTGTCCCCAGCTTTGTGGGGTTCTCTGTGGGGCGGGCCCGGGCCCTACCCTCGGAGCTCCCAATTTGGAGGCAGAGGAGAGGGACCCAGCTGTGTCCTCAGAGTGACCCCCGGCCATGCCAGGCTGGACAGGGACTTCTGACAGGCCACTTCAGGAGGCCACTGCTGGCGTCCTTGGTAGGGGCACGGCACACAGCGGGTAGAGCTCCAGTACTGAGCCAGGCTACAAGCTTCCCCCCGATCTGTTCCCGGGTGGTGATAAGCCGGTCCCTCCAAGCCCAGAGTACTTGAAAGGGCGGCTACCGCTCTGACACTTTGGGCACGAGCCCCCCCAACACGCACCCTTCCTGGCCATCCTGGCTTCAAAGGGGAGTCTCATCCCACAGCTGTCCAGGGTTGGGGGGGGACCCAGGCTGATGAGAATGAGGGGGACGTGGGACAACCCCACCCGCACAGGACTTGGGACAGCCTGGCAGGAGATCAGAGTCTTGTCCTGGGGTCAGGCCAGGGGACAGGGACAGGAATGCAGGATATGGGACACAGGAGAGGTGTCAGGAACATGGGACATGCAGTCAGGACACAGGATGGGGACAGCCATGGCCTGGACTCAGAACCCGGAGCTAAGAGCCCACAGGGGATGGCCAGGCTGCCCCTGCTGCTGACGCTGGGTTTTGTGGGGCTTGGAGGATCCTGGTCTTGTGGCAGGGGCTGTGGGAGGCAGGGTGTGATGTGGGGACCCCCATAGGGCCACCCCTGCTTGGGGAGCTAGGCCTCCTGGCTGGACTTGGTGTCCCAGGAGCCCACGGCGCTTAATAGAGCCCCTGCCACATCCAGGGAACCCATGGAAGGGCTTGGCTGGGTGGAGGGGGCAAGGGTGGGACCTGTTGGCCGGGGCGCCCTCTGTGTCCTGTGCTGACCCCACCGTGTACCTAGCCCCACATGGCCACCCTGGCTGGGGAAGCTGGGGCTCAGATGCTCTCCTGGAGGGCTTGGGTGATGTAGAGTCCTTGGGTTTGGGGTTTACTTTTAGGCCTCATGACAGTGTCTCTGGGGAAGTATTTGGCCAGGACCATGTCTGGGGATGCTGATGGAAGGCCTACTGGAGCTCAGAAACCCTTGGTGACCCAAAGGCAGGGCTAGCCTGTAGTGGCCCCCAGGGCTGGTGGGATCTGTGACAGGACCCCCTCCCCAAGGCCATACCTCCAGCCCCCACACTGGCCTCTGAGGGGACTTGGCCTGTGGGAGCAGAGGGCAGGGTCAGGGGGTGAAGGTGGGGTAAAGGAGGGAGCAGAGAGGGTCTACACTCCTCCTACCCGGTGAAGACGACAAGACAGAACAGGAGCCCCAGGGGAAATGTCCATCCAGCTCTGGTGGCTCTGGGTCCTAGCAGGATGGCCGCAGGCCTTGCACAGAGCCCTCACACTGTCTGCCCCCCTTACAGATAGGCCTGGTCCCTGTGGCGTGAGTATGCAGCCCAGTGGGGGCTTCTGGGCCAGTCCCTCACCATGACCTCTGGCACCGTCCCTCAGGCATCCCCACCCCATCCTGGGACGAGCCCAGGGGCAGCTCTGGCTTCCAGCACTGACAACCCAGCCCTGCCCGCTTGAACCTGTGAAGGTGTGCGCTGTCCCTTTGGAGATTCAGCTCTGTCCTGTCAGCAACCCCAGGGCCCCCCACCCTACCCTGCCCTGCGTAGCTCTCCACAGCCCCTGCTTTGGCTCGGGGGTCCCTCCAGGCTGGCACCCCACCCCAGACACTCTGGTCCCTGTACTGCAGCTGCCTGTTCAGGGACCATCAGCACCCCCATCCCCCCACAGGCCCACGGACTTTGGTGATACCAGGTGGGAGCTGGAACACCTCCCTGGGCCTGAGGGATCCTAAGGTGCGGAGCCCACCTCCCCTGCCTCCTGGGGCTTCTCCTGTGGGGATGACCCTGGGGGCAGCAACCCTTGGCGGTGCTGTCTGGCCTCCCGAACCCACTCGTCTGCTGAGGGGGCCTGGGGCCCTGTGCGGTGGGCTCAGGGGCTCCCCGCATACACTTCTATAGGCAGCAGCTGGGTGCAGACCCTGTGGCTGCTGAGGCCCAGTCAGCTGTTAGTGCCCTAGCTGTGTGGCTCCATGGGAGGGAGCCACTGACCCAGACCTCCTGTGCCCCCGCCGTGGGAATTCCACTCAGCCCGGGGTGTGGTGGAGGTGGGGGGAGGGGTGGAGACTCAGCACAGACTCAGCCTCAGCCTGGGGCAGGGCAAGGAGCAGGCGTGCGGGGTGCAGGGTGGTGGTGCTGGTGGTTGTGGCTCTGCACACGTCTGCCTCTCGGGGTCCTGGCTGTTTCTGTTCAGGGGGCCTTGGGTCTGGAGTTTGTCTGGGATGACAAGGCAGCGCGCCTGGGTCGGGTCCAATGACCAGCATGGCGGCCGGGGGCTTCCTAGGAGTGGCAGCCCAGCAGCCAGGGTCACACGCTGTCCCTTACTTCCTGACCTCGGGCCCCGTCCATCCGTCTGGGCCTGTGGTCTGGAGTTTCACTCCCTCCTCCGGCCGCGCCAAGGCCTTTGTCCCAAGCTGGAGGGGCATGTGCTCATCCCCAGAGGCTGTGGCGACCCCTGTCCACACCACCTTCACAGGCTAGGGAGGCCAAGGGCGCAAGTGGGTGAGGACGCCACCAGCTGTCCCATAGCCAAGTCTTGGGGGGAGGAGCAAGTAGCCTCCTGAGCACCTCAAGGGTGAGCCATGCCCTGTTGTGTAGTGGGGGTGATGCCTCAGGGAGGGGTCCAGATTGGGGCCAGATGTCTCTTCCCATGCACCCCCTCCAGGGGTGGGGGGAGGACACACAGAGGGTCTCCAGTAGCCTCAGGTGAGGGAGTGGTGGGGCCTGAGGCTGCCCTGCCCCCCACCACAGCTGTACACCCCACCCCCACTCCCTGTGACAGCCAGCAGCTGCTGGGCATCTGGCCTGTGGCCGGCAGGTGGTGACAGCTGCCAACAGCTGGCTGGAGGGAGGGTCAGGCAGGCCTTATCCTGAGCGGAGGGAGGGAGTGGAGCAGTGGGTGGTGGGTTTTCCCCAGGGAGTCCCGGGGAACGCCAAGCTCCTGTGTTCCTAAAGAGCCCTGCCCTGGTCCTGGAAGGGCCCTCACTAAGAGGACAGTGGGGAGCCAGCAGGGATGTCTTTGCCCTGCTGCCAGGGCTGAGGCTCCATCTGTCTCTTGAGGAGCCAGGGGTCCGGGGGCTCCCTGAAGGGAGGAGCAAGGGCCACAGAACCAGGGAGGTGAGAGGAATGGAGGAGGCTGGGCCTTGCAGTGTCCACCCTGAAGCGAGGAGGAGCAGGTGGGCTCCAGTGGCGACTAAGAGTGGGAGCCCGCTTGTGGCGCTGGGCTCCTCTGGGGTCTCCTGGTAAGGGATCGGGGAAGCGGGTTGTACCCAGACTTCCCGGAAAACCACGAGCCTCAGTGGGTGCCTGGAGATATGTGAAACTCTCCCCGGGACCATCATCCTCGCGGCTCAAGGCCCTCCCAGAATCATCCCAGCAGCCCTCCAGGAACCAGCTCCTGAGCTGAGGACAGAACCAGAGCTGCCTCCTACCTGGCTAGGAGCCCCTCTGGGTCATGCCCTGGGCACCTGGTTGGCGGGCCACCTAGCTTTAGGCAGGACCCTGTGAACAAGGGCCCATGAGCTGAGGGTGGTCATGACCCCCTGCCCTCTCTGAGCCCCCTCTGGGAGCCAGCATCTGGCCTTGTCTGGCTCTGACCTTCTGACGGGTGGGCAGGACGGTGGGGGTCCTGGGGTCCCAACCCTACCCACTCCTGGCCCCGGGCTGTAGGGAGCCATGACCCCCGCCTCCCCCCACCTGTGTGCCCTGGGCAGCGCCGCCCAGCGCATCGTGTGCCTGGCTGCTACCCTAGGGCTCTGACTCAGCCCTGGGCATGAGGGGCCCAGTTCGGATGGTGGGTGGGACGGGCCGGGCTCTGCAGAGGCAAATTCCTTCTTCCTTCATAGCTTTTTCCTCTATTTTTTCCACTTTCATCTAAAAGCTGTTCTCCACTGTTCCTTCCTGGAGCCCCTCCAAGACAATCGGCACCCGGCTCCTCGGGGCGGCCACAGAGCTCCTTTGACTGTAGTGGTGGAGCTAAACCCAGTGGCACAGGGCGGGGGATGGTGCCTGAGGCCTCTGCAGGCTGTGCACAGCCGGGGCAGCGGGGGGTCATGCTAGACCTCTGGCCCGGGCTGTGCAGGCAGAGCCTGCTGCCGCTCCTGCCCCCCTTCCCAGCCGGGAGCCCGGTGTCTCTGGCTGGAGGACGGATGCGGCCCCACTCGGGTGGGGGTGGCCTTGGGGCGCATTCCCATCTCTGTCCATGTCCTGAGTGTGGGTGTCCAGTCAGCACGGACTTGTTGAAGACTTCTGCCACCATAAGACCGCGGGCCCACCTGGGAGATGGGATGGTGGGTGCCCTTGGTTGCCTGTGCCCTCTGCCAAATGTCCCCGTTCTGGCGCCCACCGCTGCACAGTGGTACTCACTAAATGCGTGGCAGGAGAAGTAGCTTTGGGCCCAGAACGTTGGGGTGTGTGCTGGCAGACAGAGGGTGTCCACCTCCTGCCTACCCTCTGGTGACCCAGGAGGCCTGCCCTGGACAGACGACAGGGCCCCTTCCTTCTGGTCCAGCAGGGTGGACGGGTGGTGGGAGGCATCACAGGCCACGGGGGACCTAGGCGCAGAGGGGCTGGGGCTGGACAGCCATGAACCGTGGCCTGGTGACAGGAAGTGTCTGCACAGGCGAAGGCACGGAGAGGCCCACAGAGACATCGTGGCTGATGTCCCTGCATGGACAGTGGCCACTGGAGGGGATGGCGGGCCGCTTAGCCTGGGGCAGGCTCCTGGGTGCCCGTGCTCCCTGAGCCCTTGCAAGCTGGTGGCTGGAGGCTCGCCCACGGGGCCCAGCGAGGGCAGCGGCCGGCCGGGAGCAGGCCCAGAAGGAGGCACAATCCTCCCTTTGTTCCTGCGGCCGCCTGGAGCCCGGAGGCCAAGAGGAAATGAGGGTGAGCCAGCCAGCAGCGCTCACCCGCCCCACAGTCCCGGCTGCCAGGGCCCGGTGGACGCCAGGGCTGGGCTCCACAAGGAGCTGGAGGGACCGCCCACCCCACTGCCCTCGGGCCTGGCCCAATGGGGTGTCTGTGGGGGGCCTGGGAGCCTGGTCTCTCCACCCTCGCCGGCCCCAGGTCTCGGCAACCCATGCCCTGCCCGGCCAACCGGCTCTAGGTGCACTCTCCTCCTCCTCTCCCCTCCCACACCCCGCCCCACCCCAGGCATAGGTGGCTGGTGTGGCTGAGGGTGGAGAAGGCAAGGGTCCCTTCAGGGGTGAGCAGAGGGGTCTGCTGTCCATCCCAGCTCAGCCAGGCTTGTTCCCTTGCCCATGGAGTGGGGTGACCCCCGCTCCGAGGGGCCGAACCTCTGGCAGATACTGGCCCCCCTCAGGGGCAGTCTGGGGCCAATGATGGATGGGCACGTGGGCACATGTGGGTCCGTGGGCTTTGCATATGTATGCATGTGTACTGGTGTGCGTGGGGCTTCAGCCCTGGGTGTCCCCTCGCTCGGCACCCCCCTTCACACCACCCCTGCTGGCGGTTTCTCCCCAGGGGTCTCAGCAGAGCCGTGAGGACATCTGGTATCTGTCCTGAGAGGTGTTTTAGCCTTTGCCTGCATCTGTGCAGAGGCTGAAAGGTGACCCAGAGCCCCCTTGTGGCGCGGTGATCCTTCTTATCTGTCCTGGGAAGGGTGGATTCTGCCCAGCAGGGCCCAGCTTTGATCCTCACAGGCTGAAATCACCACCATGCTGGACAGCCTGGCAGGCTGGGGGCCTCAGTAGGGGCCGGCCAGGAACTGGAGCCCTGGCCAGTGGCCCCACCCTGGGGCAGGCCCCACAGCCCCAGCACCCACCCTCAGGCCTCAGGGGTGGCTGCTGGGCCCTCCAGGATGCCCTGGGGTGTCTGAAGTCTGCCCAGAAGTGGGGAGGCCCTATGGAGGTCTTGCCCCAGGGCAGGGCAGGGGGCAGTGCAGGAAGCCCTGCTCAGGGAAGGCAGGGAGCGGCAACACCCCCCACCCCGGCTGCAGTTCCCTCCATCCGACATCAGACTTGAACACACACCGTGGCTGCTTCTTGCAAAACAGCAGTACCAAGGATCGGGGTTCCCTGTGCACCAGAGGGAGAATCTTCAGGGCAAGGAGGAGGGGCTCTGAGGCCTGGGTCCCTGCGGATGTGTGTTGGAGAGCCTGGGCTGAGGTGCTGACCACTGCTGGCAAGCCTGGAGCTCAGACTACGTGGCATGCCTCCCCCATGACCAAGAAGGTGCCAGGCTCAGCCTGGCCTCGCCCTGGCTCTCCCAACTATGGGGTCACTCAACATCCCCCCGTTCTCCTACTGGCCTCGGGAGCTTGCCCAGATGGATGGGGGTCCCGGAGCTGGGGTTCTGGCCCACTGCCCCTCCCCTGGCCTCCTGTAGCAGAGGGGACACAGGCCCAAACCATGTTCATGGCAGCTGGAGCTGTGTCCTCACGGCTGGGCTGACCTCCTGTGGCCTTCAGCCCCACTGCCTTTTGCTCAGGTACCCAGGGCTTGTCCAGGAGGCTGTCAGAGCTGAGCTATGTTCCTGGCCTACCCCTCTGTCCCAGTCTGATGCCCCCCTACCCAGCAATGACCCCCACCCCAGCAATGCCCCTCCAAAGCTGGAACAGGAGGGCGGGGATACTGCACACTCAAGAAAAAGGAGCACGTCCTCCATTTCGGCAGAACTGCCCCCCACTGTGGATGGTCCCACAGCATGTCCCCGGTTACCTCTCGAGGTGGGGAGTGGCAGACGTCCCTCTGGTGGGGATGGATGGTATACAGCAATACACCATGCAACAGGATAAAAAACTCACCAATTTGGGGTGCCTGGGTGGCTCAGTGGGTTAAGCCTCTGCCTTCGGCTCAGGTCATGAACCCCGGGTCCTGGGATTGAGCCCCGCATCCGGCTCTCTGCTCAGCAGGGAGCCTGCTTCCCTCTCTCTCTGCCTGCCTCTCTGCCTACTTGTGATCTCTATCTGTCAAATAAATAAATAAAATCTTTAAGGAAAAAAAAAAAAAAAACCTCGCCAAGGGGCACCTGGCAGGCCCAGGCTGCAGAGTGTGGGACTCTGGATCTCAGGCTGCGAGTTCAAGTCCCATGTTGGCTGTAGAGATTACTGTAAAGAAAATAAAGTCTTTTAAAAAAATATATTGCCAAAAGGATGTGTACCAGGCTGGGATGGTGAGCAGTGACAGCCACAGGCTGCCCCAGTGGGAGATACTGTCACCAGGGATCACCTGTGGTCACATGTGCTGGCGTGCAGCCCTTGGCCCCTGAGTCAGGGGGGAGACAGCAACCAGCCAGCTCTGAATCTGGGCCTGGAGGTGGGGGGGGGGTCCGGCAGGGAATCCTCAGCTCAGGTGGGTGTCTCATGGTCACTGGCCTCCCCAATTCTCCTCCGGGTGGCTCGTCCTGCTTTGAGGGCCAGACTGCGGTTTGTTCATGTCCTCGTGGGAGGCAGGGAAGTGGCTGGAGATGTGGTCCCTGTGGCAGAGACCTGCCTCTGTACCCCAGCACCTCGCACCAGGGACCACAGGGACCAGTATGTGAGTCTGTGGCTGGGGTTGGGGCTCCCGTCCAGGAAGATGGGAGCCGAGTCCCCTAGCAGGGTGTCAGGGACAGCAGGCTGGGCAACCCACCCCCCCAACTCCTTCTTTGGGACCAGAGTTCCATAAGTGAGCATTGGTGTGGACGGCCCGGTGGGGGACTGGGAGTGGCCGGGGTCAAGGCAGAGCCCCCTGTGTGTCCCAGGGAAGCTTCTCCCAGAGCCCGGGCAGTGCTGGCCACTGAACTTTCCAAGGGCCACCATCATCTGCTAGATACACACACACACACACACACACACACACACACACACACACACGCGTGCTCAGAGCCCCATGGGACCCCTGCCCCCAGAGGCTCTCAGAGCTGCCAAGCTGGCAACAGCTGTGCTGAGCAAACACCATGGATCTGTAGTTCTCCCCAGGGGAAGGAGCTGCAGGGGCCCAGCCCCTCGGCCTTGGGGCTATCCTCCTAGCGGGAGGATCCCAGTGCTGGCCCTCAGCACCTGGGGGAGGGGAGCAGAAAGCAGCTCCCTGGCCCAGTCGTGAGGCTCTGACAGCCACAGCCCAGAGGTCCAGGGTCACAGCCTTGGGGGTGTCCTTGGAGGCAATGGCATCTGTCAGGAGCTGCAGGGAAGCTGGCCTGGCTGCCTGGGGTGAGGCTTCCTGTGCTTGGGGGCCGTGTCTGGCTGAGGGCCGGGGCCCCGCGCCCAGGGCCACTCGGGGTTTGAGCCCTGGCTTCAGCTGCTGGGTGAGCATGAGGGCGCTGCATGGGGCAGACCTGCAGACCTTGGTGGGTGTCTCAGAGCCCTGGCTGGCCTGGCGTGTTGGTGGGGGGCTATAGGCGGGGACTGCAGGCGGGACCACCCTGGCGGGGCGCGGGACATGGCCAATGTGGTCCCTGAGCCAGGGCGCCGGCCTCATGTGCAGGGGCGTCGGGTTGTCTCCGTGTGGCGAGCAAGCAGGAACGGTTCTGGGCTCACGTTACACTTTCCACTGGAAAAACAGCCCCATTCTCAACATTGGCTCCGAGGTTTTAAAAAACTGCACATATATCCAGTTTCCAGACAAGCGCTCCCCAAGTGAACTGGGTTGTTCCTGCCGGGCTTGCCGAGGACGGGCGCCTGGCCCAGCTGCAGCGACAGGCTGGGGCCGAGGGGGGCCGGCAGAGGGCCAGGCAGGCAGTGCTGGTCTGCTGCTATGGGGGAGCCTGGCCGAGGGGCCTGGATGGACACAGGGCTCTGGCCCAGGGTCAGGGAACAGGAGGCTGAGGCAGGATGGCCATCTCTGTCATGTTGGGCCACGGCCAGATGCACCCCGGAGCTGCTGACTCCTGCACACGACTCCACGTCCTGTGTGTGCAACACACTCGGCTGCCTCTGGACGCACAGCCCAGACAGGGCCCTGCAGCTGGAAGGCAGAGACCAGGTGCAAACCCAGGCTTCCATGCTGCAAGGTCCCAAGGTAGTGGCTGGCTCTGGGGCTGTGTCACCTGGAGTCACAGCTGCATGTGTGGAGGGGACTGGGTGTGCACGGTGTGAGTGTGCACCACACACACGTATGTGTCTGAGTGTGCACGTATAGGGGTGCCTTTCCTCCCTCACACTCAGGGATCCGGGCAGGGCTCGGGTCCCTGGCACCTCCAGAACACGGAGACCAGGTCTCCAGGGAGGATTCAGGGGTCGAGGTTCCCCTGACCTGTTGGCCCCCAGGGTGGGGGTGGCCATGCTGGGCCCTGGAGGGCAGGCTCTTAGCTGGCCTCAGCATCTCCAGGGGTGGCAGCATGGGGGGCATGAGTCTGCTACCCCGTCCCCAAGTATCCCCACGCCACGCGGCCCCAGGCTGGGAGTGAAGGCCCTGAGACTCCCTCCAGCTGGCCTGTTTTCCTTGGAAGGCATGGAACATTCTTGGTGCAGCGTGGCTGACATGCAGGAGGACATAAGTGCCCACTGGGTAAACCCAGACCCCTACCCCAGCAGTGTTCCCAGCATCACAGAAGGCTCTTTCTGAGGCCAGAAACATCTGGAAACTCTTCCAAGGACCGGATTCAAGCTTTTTGCACTTGGAAGCCAGGCAGCCTAGAGGAGGGTGGGGATGCAGGCAGCCTGCAGGCTGGGGCCACCCCTGCTGCCCGTGCCGCCTGTGTGAGGAGATGGGGCATCTTGGCTCCTGGGGGAGGCGCTTCTGAGGCAGGAGTTGGACATGGTTTGGGAAGGTGCTGGCCCATTTCACAGATGGGGCCAGAGGCCCGTCACTTAGCCCTGGGGGGAGCTGATGTTCCTTCTTTTAAACCCGGTCTTGGCCCATGTCTCCTGTGAAGGGGGTGATCCTACAGAGGATTCTAGAAGCATCGGTGACCGCAGTTTTCCTCCCCAAAGGTGGGAGGCCACTCGAGGAGCTCACAGTGACCCTGGCCCCAAGGTCATTTGCCAAGAATCATCCGTGCTTCCCCTCGCGGGGGACACGACTCTTCTCAGTTTACGCCCAGTTAGTGTGCACAGCAGGAAGAAAACAAGCCTCAGAAACCAGGAGGCCCCCCCTACAACCCCCGCCCCTGAGAGTGCTCTGTCCGGATTCCCAAACTACCCGCCCCGGGGCTTGGCTCTGAAAAGTCCTGAGGCAAATTGTTTTTCTGCCAAATTTCAGTTTAAGATGTAGAAAGGCAGACACCAGAAGCAGGAAAAGTGAAAACAGAAAGGAGGCTTTCCTCAGAGAAGGATGGTCCCCCCCCTGCCTGGGGGACACAAAGCAGGGGATCCTCGGGCACTCAGGAGGGCCCTCGCCTGGGACGTCCTGCTCATTCCACCACACCTGAGACCCAAGTCAGGACCTGTCACCCAGGGCCAGGAACAGGACCAGCTGCCCACGATGACCATGGCCCTCCCTTCCCAGACCCAGTACTATTCCCCTCCTTCTCTCCCTCCCTCCACCCCTGCACACACGTGCGCATACACGTACCTACATGGATCCCTCCATCCACCCAGGTATGGCGCTGCCCTGCTCACAGGGTCTTTGCAGCCTGTGAGGTTGGGGAGGACAGAGTCCTGGGGGTCCACGGGTGGGATGGGATTTGCTGAGAGGGTCCTGTAGGCCCATGCCATGTCTAGATGCCAAGGGCAATGGAGAGCCTTACCCCAGAGGGCCAGCCAAGGTAGGGAGCCAGGGCTCTGTCCTCATTCCGCACCCGGTGGGGTTCGGAGTGGCGCTGTGCCTCAGTTTCCCCAATTCTGCCGCCACGAGGCTGCCTTGCAATCCCCACGTCCTGCTGAGTCCAATGCCCTCCATCATGTCTGGATCCTCGGAGGACACTGGGTCAGTCGTCCCTTCTGCCGGGGCTGGAGCCACCCCAGTGAGGCAAAGCCTGGTTGCCCGCCACCCACCCATCCCCCCACTGCGGGGGACTCCCTGCCTTTGCTCCTGGATCTGGTGGCCCTGTGCCCACTTACTCCCAGCGCAGCTCTGCACTGTCTGTCCCCTGTGTTCTCACTGACTGCCCCCCACCCTGTGTTCTGTGCGGAGTGCCCCCTATTCCCCCAGGCCCCAGCCTGAGCTGCTCTCCCCAGAGTCCAGGCTGCACCTCCATGTCTCCACGTGGCAAAATAACATTTCCTGAAAATGAGTTTATGAGGTTCCCTGAAGGTTGTAACTGTCATTACCAAATTCTTTCTGCCCCTCCTGTGCTTCCACAGCTGGTGATTTCCCGTCTTCTCCGAGCTGCTTCTGCCCCTCTCTGTGCGGCCCTGCACCTGTCTTCGGAGGACACAGCCAGCCTGTAGGGGCCAGAGTGACACGTGAGGGGCCCGAGGTCAAATGCAGAGTGCTCCCCACTATGCTGGATGCAGCCCTACCCGCCCCCCCTCCACACTGACTCCGGCTGGCCTGCAGCTTCTGGGGGCCTCGCGCCATCCACATGTCAGCAAGAGCCGGAGATCCTGGAGAGGGGCCCAGGGCTGCCGTGGGGTCTGTAGACACCAACCCCTCCGCCCACTCCCTAGGCAGTGCCTGCTGCTGACTCTGTTGGGCGCCAGGGAGGAGGAGCACACGTCTGTAGGGTGTAGAGCTGAACCTGGAGAGCTTCCCCTGCAGCCCCAGGAGGCCTGAGGAGGGGAACCTGAGGCCAGCACCCTCAGGATGTGGCCACAGCTGCCTGATTTACCCTGAGCTGCATACGGTGAGCTCTGCTGTGGCCGCCCAGCATGTCTGCGAGGCAGGGGACAGCATCCCTGAGCATGCTCTGTATTCCTCAGGCCGGGCAGGCTCTTCAAAAGCAATTTTCCAAGTAGTGTTGGTGTTGACTGCATACAGTTATTTCCTCATTGGGAAAATGAGGAACACCCCTGCAGCCCTGCTCCCACCCCTGCAGGAAACCACCGAGGCACCTGGGATCTGCCAGTCCGGTCTAGACCCCCCACCCACTCTGCGCCACCCTGAGCGTGCTGGACCTGCAGTCCCACTCCTGGGCTCTGGAAGGCAGCAGGGTGCATCCAGACCCTGCCTCCGTGCCCATCCAACTCCCAGGCTGTGAGTGCGGCCAGCCACATGTCCACGAGCCCAGCGGGCAGAGCAGGGGCCCCCAGAGGTACGTGGGCCCTGCAGCCCTCTCCCCAAGGTTCTCTGTGAAAGACGGAGGCAGCTTCACCCAGATTTCTGATCACTCTGGGACACGTTGGAAAAGTCTTAGGGCACCTGGGGGGCTCAGTCAGTGAAACATCTGACCCTTGGTTTTACCTCAGGTCATGATCTTGGATCTGAGATCAAGCCCCATGTCAGGCTCTGTGCTCTGTGGGGAATCTGCTTGAGATTCTGTCTCTCCCTCTGCCACCCCCCCACCACTTGCACACGCTCGCTTGTTCTCTTAAATAAATAAATCTTAAAAGAAAAACAAAAACAGAAGCAAAAAACCTGTGCCATGGAGATCAGAGTATCCTCAACTGGGGCTCCCAGGGGCCCAGGAGGACAACGGGGTTCTGCAACCCTTGCAGGGGTGTTGTCTGCACAGGAGTTGCTCACTCTGGCTCTCCTAAAGCCAGGGTCTGCACAAGGGGCCAGGATGTCCCCCGGAGAGAACCTTCCTGCATCTCAGCTACATACCTGGAAACCCACTGAGAAAAGGGGACACTCATGTAGCCGTCCTCCCACACCCGCACACACGTTTGTAAACACATGTTGTCAGTGAGGGCTGCTGGGCTCGTGGCTCGTGTGTGTGGCCTGCAGCGCCCTGGGAGGACACGGGTGCAGGTCACCATCTAGAACACCTGCTTTGGCCACAAGGAAGCATCTGACGAGGCTGGAGGAGAATCATTCCCCTTGAGAAGCACGCCCATGGTTGTGGCTCGAGAACGTGGAGTGAGAGCATATGGTGTTTGCATGTGCGGCTCACAGAGTGATGGCAAGGAAGGGCGCCGTGTGACTCTGCTGTATGTGTGAGAGTTGAGGAGAAGGGCTCGGCTCGGCGTGGAGAGTCTAGGGACACCCCCAGGGGGAAAAGCCCGGCATCCTGGCCTCCGAGCACCTGTCTTGTGGGAGAGCCCCATCCCTCTCCCAGGGTGACCCGTGATTCCTGAGACACAGCGTCCCTGGCTGTGCAGATGTCTGCAGGGGCAGCCATCCCACTTGGGGCCTCCACATTCCAGCTGGAAGTCCTCCAGAATCTGCGGGTCTGGAGACGGGGTGTACATAGGGAGTCAGGGACACCTGCCGCCTTACCACCATGCAAGTCCCCAGTCCATGGTTCCCTTAAGTGGAACACAAAATTGGTGCAGACTTGGATTTACCACCTAAGAATTCTAGGAATTTCCTCCCCTCTGAAAAGAAAACGCCTTCCAAACCTCCCTCCATGTCACAACTGTGTGGGTGTGAAAGACTCTGCGCTCCTGAGGGTCTGGTTTGATGACCTGCATGGCTGACTCCCACTCTGCGGGGTGTCTGGGACAGGGCATGGGGCCTGGGAGGTGGCATAACCCAGACCTGCTTCCTCTGTGCTAAGCCCTTCCTGAGCTTGGGGCCTCCTCTCTCTTCCTGTTGGTCCCAGGGGCTTTCTGCTTCTTCTTCTGGTAAAAGTCTGGCTGCTGGAGAGTGGGAGGTCATAGGGGGGCCCAGTCCCCGGTTCCCAGTGGTTAGAGTTGGGAAGTAGTGCTGGTTGGACACCCTTTCTTTCACTTCAGGAAAACACATCCAGCAACTGTAAGTTAATATCCAATCCGATCCTTCATCCAGGGAAATTTTATGGCTAAAAACAAAATTTTGACAGATGGTCTCTGCTTTGTCTTCGAGACAGGAGACGCCCAGAGGAGAAAGACCTAGGTATCCTTGGAAGCCCAGAGGCTTAGGCAGGGTGCTGGCCCCTCCCGAGAAGTGTCAGGGCACTGCTGAGCTGCTGAGCCTAGCAGGGGAGGGGGCGTGGGCACTGGTGCAGAGTCATCCTGGGTGCAAGGGGCTGCAATGTCTGCGAGCTTGTGGGGACTGGTCCCTGATGCAGGACCTGAGAACCCACAGGAGTAAATGTTTTTATCTAAGGAAAAGAGGGACTGCAATCCAGCCAGGTTTATATCAAGAATGGAACCGAAAGACTTGCTCGGTCCCGGGGAGTGGGGAATTGGTGGGACCTGAGAGGCTGGTCCTCTTCAAAGGTATCTTTCTGGGCAGATTTGACTTCATAAGCACAGAAATCTGTGCTGTGATTTTAAAGAGAATTCGACTGAAAGCGGTCCCAACACACCAGGGGTTCGGGGAAACTGCCTCTTCTAGAGGTGCGCCCACAGTCGGGGGAGGGAGGGGGGCGTTTCCCGGAGGCCCCAGAGCACCAGCCTCTTCCCTTCTCTGGAGTGAGCACGGCTCTTCAGCTCAGAGCAGAGCCCACAGCTGGAGCTAGCTGCTTGCCTCTGAGAGCCCACCAGACCGCCAGGCAGTCCCACTGGCCTCACCCCGCCACCGCTGCCCCTGCTCTCTGATCTGCCTCTGCCTCCGGGTTACCTGCCAGGCTTTTCTGGGTGAGGGGCTTAGGACTCTCATGACTCCCAACTCCCAACTCCCTGGTGTTCTGGGCCAAGGCCCCTGCGCTGCTGGGCCTCCTGCCTGCCCTTTCCTAGCCTCATGGCCTCAGCACCCTATCGGAGCGCTCCCCCGAGGCTCTGCTCCCACAGGGGTGGGCGTGCTCACCCCCAAAGTGCTCGCGTGGCAGGCTTCAGAAGCTGATGGTGTGAGCCCAGCTCTACTAAAACCAAAACAAATGGTCCGACAGGCAGGGCGTCTGAAAGATGAGACACAGTCTGGAGGGTGCTATACCAGGGCAAGGACAGAGGGAGCCCGTGGGCTGGGTGGTGGGGGAGAGTAGGGTGGGGGTGGGGGTGTGGGTGGTAGGGGAGAGCAGGGTAGGGACTGGGGGCTGGATGGTTGGGGAGAGCAGGGTGGGGACTGGGGGCTGGGTGGTTGGGGAGAGTAGGGTAGGGGTGGGGACGGGGCAGGGTCATTTCCAGGCACCTGCTAGCTGGCCTGAGGAAACATGCACCCTTCCCAGTGTTGGGGCTTGAATAAGTGTCATGTAATTAAGACCAGAGAAGCAACAGAATAAAACCACGGTAGCAGATAAGCTGTCAAGTACTTACTCAGCCCGAAGGGCAGCAAGCCTGCCAGGCGGGTGAGGAGTACGAGGCCGTTTGAATGCAATCGGTTGTAAAGGTGGGGCCTGTGGCCGGGGCCACCGAAGCTGTGGCCTGCGGCCCGGGCCACCACGGAGGATATTTGGTCTGCCTGTAAAGACGAGAACTTGGTCTAGAGAAGGGCCTGAGGCCCAGCTGGCACTTTCAGATGTGCTGCTTTCTGGGCATGTTACAACCACTGGTGCCCGACGGCCTCCCTGGGGGGCTGTGTGATAGCCCCCCACCCCCGCCCTGCAGCACAATCTGGTTGACATCTCCCAAGTCCAAGCGGACCTGCGTAGCCACTGGCGACCTCGCGGGGGCAAAGCGAGCCTTGGGGTCTAAGCTGCCCAGCCTGCTCATCTTGGTGACTTTCTTTGGCCGGGCCACTAGGAGCAGCCCCGGCCCGAGCCTCAGAGCGGAGGATCCGCTGGGCCTCGCCCATCCCGGGCAGAGAGCAGACGGCTTGGTGAGGGCTCCGAGCTCACACCTGGCGCTGTGGGCCAGGGCTATCGTCTGTCTGGAGCGCTGCTGCCTGGACGTCCCACACAGATCACACTGGAGCAGCAGATGTGCTGAGAGGCTGGTAAACAGCCTGGGACATCACAGCATCGGCCCCAGCAGACACATCGGCAGCGCCTCCCCAGCCACAAGGAAACTCATCGTGGAGAGTGACAGCCCCAAAGATGTGGGCAGCTAAACCCAAAGTGCAGCTCTGGCTCTGGGTCATGCGGGGAGCTGTGCCAGGAGCGTGCGGGCCTGGCAGGTGGGCAGGCAACATGTGGCCCCAGCGGCCCTGCGGTAGGGAGCTCTGGGCCATCTTCAAGCCAGGCTCCCGGCAGGACCAGGGCAGTCAGACCTCCCTGGCCTTCCCAACAGTGGCCCAGGCTTGGACCCTGGCAGACTGGTGCCATGCAGCATGCAGAGCAGAACCCCGGGGAGTGGGAGCTGGGAGACGACCAGCGCCTTGTGACCGGCCATCGTCTCACGCTGGAAACCACCATGCACACGTTATAGAACATTCGCAGAGAAGGATACGCGCCAAGACTGGGGGTTCTAGAACACCGGAACTTTTCTGGAAGCTCCCCTGCCGTGCGATGTAGGGACTGCATCTGCCAGCCAGATGTGGAAGCCACCAGGGGCCTTAAGCCCTCCGGAAGACTGCTGTGTGGTGTGGCCTGGCCAGGGTGTCACCTGACAAGGCACCTGCCCATGCCTCACGATCTCCAGGTGTAGAAGGGGGTCCTCTCCTCTCT
Source organism: Lontra canadensis (assembly GCF_010015895.1). Taxonomy (NCBI): domain Eukaryota; kingdom Metazoa; phylum Chordata; class Mammalia; order Carnivora; family Mustelidae; genus Lontra; species Lontra canadensis. The sequence continues at coordinate 67,206,046 of NW_022630995.1, read as the reverse complement.
GCCTTGTTCTACGCCTGCCCGCCCTGTGAGCCCAACCCTCGAGAAGGAACACAGACCAAGCTCTTGGACAAGTCTTAGGTTCTTGACATATAAGGGATCATGATTAGCCCTAGAAGCCTCTTTCCCGCCCCGTGCGGTCTTGACTAGTTGCCCTCCTCAGCTGAGAACGAGCATCTCACTGACCTGGCAGGAGGCAGGCCCAAAACTCATCTCCAGAAACCAGTCATTGCCGAATACAGCATCACCTGTGAGCCGTGGACACCCAGGTGACAGAGGCTGTCTGGACCATGTGGCCATTCCCCTCGGGGGCCCGTGTGCAGAAGGTCGGGCTCTGCCTAGCCCCCAAGCCTTCCTGCAGTAAGCCAGCATGGGGATCATGCTCTGCTTCAACACTGATGTTTTCAGGAACTTTGAAGGTAATAATAAGAGCCAAGCTTCAAACACGTCACATTTCTGGACAATCAGAAAAGCACTTTATTCAACTGTATGACGTTATTCCATCAAGTATGGACGCATGTTTCACTGAGTCACATTCCACTGGTAACTCAAGAGCCCCAGGCTGACGGCCCGATGCAGGACCTCGTTCCCTTTTTGCGTGTGGCCGCCCCAAGGCCAGCAGACCCTGCGGAGCATGGGAGCCAAGAGCCGAGGAGCACACACGTGTGAGCCCCTCTCACCAAAGTGCAGAAGCGCAGTTCTCAGGGACAGGCAACTGTCAGGTCCACTCCTCCCACATGTACGTAGACACCCTCCACACACGTCTCCTTTTCAACGCAGGGCGCACTTGCCTACTCGCTGCCTCTGCAGCAGAGCAGAGATGCTGATGGGCGGCCTGGGGGCCAGCGTCTGGGAGCCCCCGAGGCTGGGCGAGCCCCCTCTTGCCGCTTGGCTGGGGACCGGGGGTGCTGCTGGCTGGGACAGCACCCTGCAGGGGACAGGCAGCCACGGGATCCTAGGAGTCAATTCAACAGATCTACGTTGGGAGCAGGTTTATGCCCACAGCCAGCCCCTCCTCTGTGCCAGTGCCCCCAGCGGGGGGTGGGGGTCTGAGAGCCTCTGGAATCGGGGTGGAGGGCACACACAGATGCAGCTCCGCATGGGCTGGGGAAGATGCGCGGCACCGTAGCTGGGCTATCGCAGAGGACAAAATGTGTGCCTGCCGTTAAAGAGCTTAGGTGGGGGGGGGCAGGGATCCCCTGCCTTCAGGGACCACCTGCCCTGGACGGATGAGACAGAGAGCCTGGATAGAGACCCCTGTGGGGGTTCCAAAAGGCAGCAGAGAATGGGGACCCTCAGGGTCAAAAATGAAGAGTTAAGGGAGTGGTGGTCCCATCAGGTTGGCACACGGCAGCCAAGTCCAGTTCTGCCTGCTGTAGTCAGAGTTTTAGTGGGACAGCCGTGTCTGTCTGTCTACCTCTACGTCCTTGTCTGTACAGCTGAGAGCACTCACTACCTGCCCTTTACAGAAATATTTGCCGACCCTAGTCCAGTCCATTCCTGGGATAAGATACCTCCTAGCCATGAAATGGCTCTTTTGGAGTTTTTAGTAACAGTGTAACTGCCTAAGTTACATTTTAGTTTCAAAAAAGCAAAACGTGATGTGGTCTAATCTTACTCAGAACATGGACAAATGGGTTGAAAAGGCAACCCGCTAAAGGTTCGTGGCATTATCTGTGGGGAGCGGGCAGTCCCGTCCCTCCCGCCTGGGCGTCTGTGGAGCAGCAAGACATTACCTGAGAGCCTGTGACACGCTGCTGTGACCGGGCGTCAGGCCGAGGAGCTGAGGGCCGTGGTGGGAGATGCTGCCTGTAGAGGATGGGGTTAAAAGGTGAAAGCATGAGGCTCCGGGAAGGCAGACACATAGCACTCGGTTGTCTCCCAGCACATCCCCAACGTCCTGCTCTCCATGCCCTTCTGGAAGGGGCAGGGTGTCCCCAGCATGGGAGCGTCCGGGGCTTTGTCCCCATGCTCCACAGCTGCCCAGGGGACACTGAGGCCACAGAAACCAGGGTGGGGCCACTCAGCCCCCAAAGCCTCCACCTGACACCGCGCTCTGGGCTGCAGGCTTGGTGCAGGAGGGCACTCTGTCAGCATGTGCAAACCTGCGCTCTGCCCTACACTCTGTCTTGGCTCCTGTTACTCTGAGAACCACTGCGAGGAAAAGCACCTCTAGAAGCTTCCAGCTCTGAGGAGCGCCTCAGTGCCAGGACTAGCTCGTCCCCACCCACACTGTGAGATATTTACACTCCCGAATTTCTGCTGACATCCTCCCCGCTAATAAGAAGCTTCCTTTAAAGACGTAAACAGCCCCTGGCATGTGTTAGTCATAGCAGAGAGCAAATGTGAAGACTACTCTTATTTAACACCCGAACTCTTTGTGTCCAAATTTTGGAGAATTTTAACAGAAGAATGGCAGGGAAAGAGGGCAGCATTTAGGGTGTCCATGTGTCCTTTCGTGATCAGAGAACCTGGGTCAGAGAGAGGCAGTGTCCTTCCTAGGGCTGCACAGAACCAAGTGGCCAATGCGGGTCATCTCTGTGCCACTGGGCTGTGGGACTGTGGGAGGACATGGCTTCCTGGTGGCTCCCAGCAGCCCTGAATCAGCAGATGACCCTCAGAAGCTCTGCAGAATCACTGAGAGTCAGGGAGAAAACCTGTCTCACGTGTTTTATTTTCTGTATGTTGTGATAGCTTGACACTGTGAGGCCTTGCTTTTCCCGGAGAGATGACCCCTCCCGGGGCTAGCTGGCTCTCAGAGTAATGATGTGTCTGAAAGCCTGCCTTTGACATGACCACCCATAGCCTGTGCTCTGCATCATCCCCCTGCTTTTACTTTCCACCCTAATCGCCCGAGGCCAGCATAACACACGGGGCAGCTGCTACCCCTGCCCCACAAACTGCTCATATGACCCCAACTAATCAATCCCACACCTGGTCAGGCCCAATGCCTGCTACTCCTTCCAGTGAAGACCATGCCTGCACCCCTGACCCAGGGATCCCACATGGGGCTCCATGGGGCGCGCCTGCCTCCCGCATCTAGGAAACCGGGAATGAAACTTCCTCTTGCCTGGCAGCCCCTCCTGGTCTGCCAGCCACATGTCCGATGCAATAAATGCCAGTACATTCTAACACGGGTTGGAGCCACAACAGTGATGGTGGGTTACCTGCCCAACATCACAGTCGGTTGAAAGGGTGTCTTATTTACTCTTTTTGGTAATTTGTGGAGAGAACGGTTGTCAGCAGAGATGAGGAAGCAGGCACCCCCAGAGGTCAACTCACAGGGGCCATGAGGGCCTGAATCCAGCACGATGGGCGCCCCACACACAGCCCAGGAGGACCACGTGACACGGTGGGGTCTGAGGAACAGAAAACCGTCCCAGGCCACGTGGGGACTCAGAAGCATGGCAGGACCAGGCGTTCAGGTGCTGAGGTGTCCCCCTGCATCAGCCCAGCTAAGAACAGGTGGTCTGACCAATACCATCCCATTGGTACCACCAATGGGATGCCAGCATGTCAAGGTCTATAATGCCCATTCAGGGAAGCAATGCACTTTAGAAAGATTTCCATTGAAAAATGAAAAACCTTGCTATTTAGAGAGGGCACATTTCATTAACCAGAGCATGGAAAGACTCATCCCTCCGTGATGTCAGACAGACAGGGGCATTCCTGTAGGGGGAAACATGCAGCAAAAGCAGGCAGTGGGGTTAGGGTTGGGGATCGAGAGGAGCCCCGGGCCGTGGTGAAAGGAGGGCCTGTGCTCCGGGGAAAGGGCACCTGCACCCCTGCACAGCTCCCTCACGCATTCCAATGTGCTTGTCAAGAAGAGGTCCAAGCTGCCCAGGAGCTGAGACCAGCAGACCTCATGAAAGCGAGGATGAACCCGGACAGAGGTGTGGATCAGCAGCGCAGAAAGCCCACCCGTGGCACACAGCATGTTCGTGTGCTCCCATGGGGCCCTGGTGAGTCAGCAGGATGCTGCAGCCCAGCCCAGAGTTGAGCTGGGGCTGGAGGTGAGCGCCAGGGAGAGGCTGTGCCATGTGACCCTCATGGTGGACAGCACTCACATGTGGAGTGAGTGCCCGTGGAGTGAGGTGGGGATAGCCGAGAGCTGAGGGTGTGGAGCGGGCTCTCAGCACAACACCTCTGCACGAGAGATAAGACAGTCTTGAATAAGATAGATAAGGTTGGAGGGCTCCCTGCACAAAGAGAAAATCTGCAGAAGAAAAGCAACTCCTCACAGACAGAAAAATGGCACGACTTATGGCTGACTCCTCACCAGAAATGAAGGAGTGTGAGGCAGTTGGAAGCCTCCACAGGGCTAGAAATGGTGGGGCAGGAACTCTATGTCCAGCAAAGTAACCCTTCAAGATGCAGACAAAATGAAGACATTCAGAGGTGGACAAAGACTGACAATCCACTGCCAGCTGACCTGCCCTACAACAAAATGGTGATTCAGGCTGAAATGGAAGTAAGAGCCAACAGTAACTTGAATCCATGGGAAGGAAGGAGGAACCCTGGAAATGGTAAAAATGCAATACAAGTAAAGGATGTGTTATGTGACTTTGTTTTCCCTTACGATCTTTAAGAAATGTGATGTTGTTTAAAAGAATTAATTAGGAGAATACTGTGTCATTGGGTTTGTAATGTTATGAATGCTGTATGTGTTATATATAGCATATGTAGTTATACATAAATAGGTTATCATGAAGCAGGGGAAGAATTGTAAGGGAGCAGTGAATTTCACCAGAGTTGAGTCAGTATTCACTTAAAGTAGATTATGATAGGGTGTACAGTGTAATTCCCAGGCAATCACGGAGAAAAGAACAGAACAGGTTGCTAAAATATCAATAGGAATTAAACAAGTGTTAGTGGGCTCAGCTGTCATAACACAACACTACAAGCTGGGGCTTAACCAGTAGACATTTATTGTTCATAGTCATGGAGGCTGGCTGGGAGTTTAGGAAGGGCCTCTTCCTAGCCCGTTGATGGCCATCTTCACTCTGTGTGCTCATGTGACCTCTTGGTCCATATGCATGGAGAGTGAGTGAGTTCTCTGGTGTCCCCTCTTTTTGATGCTGTATGGTTTTGTTGACACAAATACAATGTGCCTTTTTTACCCTTGTGTCTCTTATAAAGACACTAACCATATCAGATCAGGGTCCCACCCTATGACCTCATTTACCTCCTAAAGGCTCTGTCTCCAAATAGTCATGTGGGGGGTTAGAGCGTCAACATATTAATTTTAAGGGGAGATAATTCAATTTGTAGCAAAATGGTACACTAAAAATATTTAATGCAAAAAAAGGCAGTTAAGGAGATACAAATAACAATTCCCAAGTCACACATAAAACAAGTAGCAAAATGGCAGACATATATCCAAATATGCTGATAACTGTATTAACCATCAATGGACCAAACACTCCAGTGAAAACGCAGGCAGTATAAGAATGGATCAGGCAACAAGAAAAGCAACATCTGATACAGTCTGCAGGCGATAGGCCTTGGATTCAGACATAAATGGGTTGAAAATAAAAAAGAATGGGAAAAACTATGCCTTGCAGACTGTGACCAACTTAAAAATTAAAGGAACAGAATTACACCATCAAAAGCAATTACTGAGGAATAAGTTTATCAACAAAGGTAAGATGTATACACCGAGAGCCACAGATGATCCCCTGGATAAATTAGAGATTTAGGAAGTGGAGAAACATCCATGCTGATGGACTCAAACGCTGAAAGTTGTTAAGATACCAGTTCTCTCCGAAACTGATGTGCAGATGCAACACAGTTCTCATTAAAATCCCAGCAGGCTTTTTTTGGGTAGAATTTGACAAAGGATCTTAAGATTTATGTAAAATCACAAAGGTTAGAACAATCAAAATCATTTTGATAAATTAAGAACAAAGTCAGAGGGCTAACACTGATTTCAAAATTTATGGTGAAGCAAAAATAAGGTGGTATTTTTCAAAATTTCATTTAAGTAGTCTCTACACCCAATGTGTGGCTGAAACTCACAACCCCAAGATCAAGAGTTGCACGCTCCACCAACTGAGGCAACCAGTACCCCTAAGATGGTATTTTGATCAGTAAAAAAGAATACAAAGCCGAGAAGAAAACTCTGGCAGCTATGACCAATTGATTCAGTTTGGGACCGTTTATCATATGTAGAATTACAACTGACTTTTGTATATGTATCTTGCATCCTGTAACTTTGCCAACCTTGTTTGATTCATACTAGTATTCTTAAAGATCCCTTATGATTTTCTGCGCACAAGGGCATACCGTCTATGATAAGGACACTACACTCATTCTCACCCAGTCTATGTGCCTTTCACATCCTTCTCTGGCCTCCCTGCACTGCCTGGAGCCCCCAGTGGTTGTGGGCTGGAGCAGGGCTCTGGACTATGGGTGCCCCACCGTGCACCAGGGGTGTGCTCCCTCTCAACAGTACCCTGTCGGCTGTGGGTTTTCTATAGATGCCCTTTACCTGGTGAGCAAGTTGCCTTCTTGAGAGCTTCTACCATGAATGATTACAGAATTTTCTCAAATTATCTTTTGAAAATATCTAATTAAGTCTTTTTTTTCTACTAATATAGCTAATTGATCTTCAGATGTCAAATAACCTTGAATTACTGGGATAAACCCCACTTGGTGATGGTGTACAATCCTTTTCCCCGTCACTAGATTTGATCGCCTCACATACTTTTAAAGAATTTTGCATCCATATTCATAAGAAATACTGCTCAGTTATTTTTCTTGTGTTGTCTTTGGCTTTAAGATATTGCTGACTTTGTAAAATGAACTGGAAAGTGTTCAGTCCTCTATTTTCTGAACTTATGTAGGTTTATTATAAGTTAATTAAATATTTCATAAAATTCACCCATGAAGCTATTGGGAAATGGGTTTTTCTTTGTGGAAAGATATTAAAATTATTAATTCAACTTCTTCACATGATAGAGGTCTATCCAGATTTACTATTTCTTCTTGAGGTAGTTTTGATAATGTCTTTATAGGAATTTATCCATTTCATGTAAGTCATCTACTTTGTTGGCATAGAGTTGTTCATAATACTTTCTTATAATTCTTCTAATATCTGTAGGGTATGTAGCGATGTCCCCCCTTTCATTCCTGATACTGGCAATTTGTGCTTTCTTGGCACTCTAGGTAAAAGTTTACCAATTTTGCTAATTTTTTTCATAAGACAAACTAGGTTGCACTGAGTTTTCTATTTTATAGATTTCTAGTATATTTTGTTGCAGCTTCTTAAGGTTGGGAGCTCACTGGTTTCAGATCTCCTTTCTAACATAAGCATTTAAAAGTAAACATTTCCCTCTAAGCATTGCTATACCTGCATCTCAAAATTTTTGGTTTGTTGTATTTTCTTTCATTCAATTCAAGATATTTTGATGTTACTGATGATTTTTTCCTTGACCCAATAGTACTTACAGTTGTGTTAATTTCCAAATATTTGTTTTATTCTGATTTTTTCTGTTGCTGACTTTCAATTTAATTCCACTGTCACCTGCAAATACCCTTTGTGTGATTATAATCCCTTTGAATATGTCAGGACTTGTTTTATATCCTGGTACGTGGTATACTCTAGACATTATTCCAATTGCACTGGAAAGCAATGTGTGTGGTGCTATTACTGGATGGGGTCCACATCTGTCAGGTAAGTTAGTGGGGTTAACAGTGTTGTTCAAGTTACTGGAGTGGGTTATTGAAATATCTGAATCATAATTGTTCAATTAACCATTTCCCTTTTTATTTTTGTAAGTTTTGTCATCAAAAATTTGAGGCCCTCCATTTTTGGTGTCTACAGTGATAATGATTATGTTTTCCTGGTGTACCGTCCTTTTTATCATCATGAAATGCCCCTCTTTGTCTCTAATAATATTTATCTTAAGACTGATTCTGGAGAACTGGGTGGCTCAATCCATTGTCTGCCTTCAGCTCAGGTCATGATGCCAGGGTCCTGGGATAGAGCTCCCTGCTCAGTGGGAAGCCTGCTTCTCCCTCTGATTATGCTTTCTCCCTCTCTCTCTCTCAAATAAATAATCTTTAAAAAACAAAACAAAACCAAAACCCTGATTCTGTCTGATGTGAAAATCGCCTATCTCTACTGGTTATTGTTTGCTTGATAGATCTTTATAACTTTCCTATTTGTATCCTTGAATCTAAAGTGAGTCTCCTGTAGGGGTATCTCTTGCACCAGTCTGACCATTTCTGCTCTTCTATTGGCAGGTGTTGAGAACATTCACATTTGATGTGATCACGGGGTGGGGGGAGGGTTAGATCTGTGTGGGCTACTTACTGTCTTCTTCTTCCTTTTACATCTTTCCTTGTGTAGGTGTTCTATCAACCTGTGAAAAGTATATTAAGATCTCTAAGATGGAATCGTCTATCTCTTCTTTCCATTTTGTCAGCTCTTGCTTCATAGATCTGTTTTTGCATGTGTTTACAACATAACTGTGTCTTGCTGATAGGGTGACCCTATGTCACCGAGATGTTCTCCTCCTCTTCTCCAGAAACCACCTTCGTCCAAAACTGTTTTGTCTAACACTCATACTGTGGCTCCAGCTTGTCTGGTTCCCTTCTGCATGGTGTGGTTTCCTCCCTGTACTTTGAGCCTATTTGCGCTGCTGGATTGAAGTGTGTCTCTTGCAAACAGCATGTGGCTGCATCTTCTTCCTCCAGTCTGACAACCTCCGCCTCCTGATTGGGGATTAGTCCTAGTCACATTGAAGGTAAGCACTGATAGGATCTGATTTACACCTATTTTGTTATTTGTCTATAGTCCTCATGTGCCTTTTTTTCTTCTAGTCTGCCTTTATTGGCTTCTTTTTTGGTAAACAAATGCTTTTTAATGTAATATTTTAATTCCTCTTGATTTAAAAAAACTATTTTTGGACTCATGTTCATGTTTACTTTATTTTTTTTTAAAGATTTTATTTATTTATTTGACAGAAATCACAAGTAGGCAGAGAGGCAGACAGAGAGAGAGGGGGAAGCAGGCTCCCTGCCAAGCAGAGCGCCCGATGCAGGGCTCGATCCCAGGACCCTGGGATCATGACCCGAGCCGAAGGCAGAGGCCTTAACCCACTGAGCCACCCAGGCGCCCCATCATGTTTACTTTAAACAAGTCAGCATTCCAACTTAATTCTGTTGAGCTGTGTCACCTCTGCTCCAACATGGCCCCGCTCCCCCCTTCCTCCATGCATACTGCCCTATGTGTTATGTCTGTTTATTACGACCTGATGAGTGTTACTCTTGTTGCTTCCACAATCTTAGGTTTTGTCAAGTAAGTGAGACCATGAGACCCTGTTCCCTCCAGTGTGTTAGGTACCATCCGTGTGTCTGCAACTTAATGCCTTCTGTTTGGATTTCTTGTAGGGCAGGTCTGCTAGCAACAATTATGTTTTTGTTACTCTGTGTTAAGTTTATTTTGTCTTAACCTTTGAAGGAGAATTCTCTTAGATATAGAATTCTTGGCTGAGCCAGGCTTGGGGGGAGGGGAACGGTCTTTTAGAATTCAAGGCCTATCATCCTTAAAATTGTTGAAGACAGGAAAGAGGGAAAGTGAGCAAGACATAAGCGGCTGTATGACAAAATGCAGGGTGTCCTCCCAGGGAACTTGGAGCCCAGAGCAAAGAAGGCTGCTCAGTGCCTATGGGCATAGCCATGCCGATGCTGAGCTGCCCGCAGGCTGTGCTGGGCACCCTCATCCCTGGAGGGGACGTCCAGGGACCCTGGAGGGTCCCTGCCATGTCAGCCTCATGCTCTCAGTGGCTCAGACACACTGGCCATAAAGGGTAGGGAGCAAATCGGGCATAATGTTGGGGGATCCAGGTAAAAGGAACATGGGCGTTTTTTATATTGTTCTTACCATTTTTCTGGGTGTTATTTCTGAGGTATTTTCAAAATAAATTATGAAAAAATCAAGCCGGGACCCTCATCTTACAATGTGTCTCAAAATATACTCCAAAGATCTTGGAAAAAGGTAAATATTGAGAACTAGAAGAAAATGGTATGGATATGGAAAAAAATCTGTCCAAACACAGAAATCTGTGAAGCAGAAAAAACCATAACCACAGATTTGATACATAAAAATGTTAAGCATCAGGGCGCCCGGGTGGCTCAGTGGGTTAAGCCTCTGCCTTCGGCTTGGGTCATGATCTCAGGGTCCTGGGATCAGGCCCCCCATCGGGCTTTCTGCTTAGCAGGGAGCCTGCTTTCCCCTCCCTCTCTGCCTTCCTCTCTGCCTACTTGTGATCTCTGTCAAATAAATAAATAAAATCTTTAAAAAAATGTTAAGCATCTAAAATTTAAAAAAATTAGACAATTAAATAGCAAACTGGATAAAAAAATCATTATCCTTCATCCTGAGGATTTCATATATGTGAAGGACAAATGAAAAACAGGCAATTCAGACAAGAGATGACTAAAATGAAGACACTCAAGGTCACAGTCACAGGAATGAGGACACGTCCCTTCCAGAGTGGCAGAAGGGACAGTGGGATGCACAGGGTAGGATGCTCATAGGGCCATCATCCTGTCACTTCTCCATTCTGATCAACACATCTGAAAAGCATCAAGGGGGTCTCCATGTTCCCTTGTGGAAACGTGTCCAGGGAGAGAATGCAGTGAGGACTAGCGTTACGGCACACAGCTCCGACACACTGTGGATAGTGAGGGCAAGAGCCCCCTGGGGGAGGTTGGGGGGCAATGCAGGCTGAGGAAGCAGCCAGGCCAGGCAGCCGCCTGTAAGAGGAGCCCCACATCACACACCCCGGAAATGGCATCCCAGGACGCTGAGCAGGACTACAGAGGAAGTGTCGTGAGTTCTCACCAGCGTGTGGCAGGGAGGTCCACCCATGGAAATAAACCGGCTATACTGGGGGCCTCCATCCCCGGGGGATGGTGGTGGGCTGCATCCATGAGCTCAGTTCTCTCCCAGCCGGCACAATGGGCCTGAGGTGGGCAGCATGGGAGCAGCAGGCAAGGAATGGGGACAAGAGGCTGCGAGTGGGCTGAACAGCCATATTGAGGGGCCGCCCGGCCAGCGGGAACGGTGGCCCCCGTGGAAATGGCAGAGCCACACCCAGGAGGTGCCACCCCAGCGTCCCCCAGAACAGGTGCTGTCGGCCCCCCACTCCCACTCAGCTGTGATGAATCTGCACACACCGTGTCTCTCAGTCCTACAATGAGGCCACTGCTAGAATATCCCCTTCAGCACAAAGCAAAGGAGATGGAGAGCAGAGAACTGGGGTCAAGGGCGAGCAAGCTCAGTGCCAAGTTGCAAATGTCCGCCCCACGGGCCTGAGCTCACTGGGTGAGGAGGTGGGAGCAACAGCAGAGGGGCTAAGCCAGAGGCCCACCCAGACCCCCGCAGAGAGGGGTCCAAGCCTGTTGGTGGCATAGGCACTCATCTCCCAAACCCATCAGCCACTCCAACAACCCCTGAGGCAAACCTGGTGAGGAAACCATTTTGTTCCAGGCCCAGAGGAGGTGCACCGTCACCAAAGCGTGGTCGGTCTGTGGCGGGCTTGGAAGGGTCTCTGGACTTGGCCACCATGCCCACGTCCTGTAGTGGGCCCAGCAGCCACACCATTTTGGGGAATAGGTCACTCCCACACTGACATTGTTGAAGGACATCATTGACATGGGTGGGTTCTGACGGGTTTGATCGAATGTTCCTTTCCAGGGACCGTAGCTTGGTCTGCGTGCTGACCTGAGGTGTGCATGCTGGGATCCCCACTTACCCATGCGTCCGTGCTGAGGTGGGCTGATCAGCGAGATTCTTGCTGGGCCAACTGCCACTTCAGGCTAAGTGTGTAAAAAGAAAACAAGTCAGTTTCCAGTGCTGCCATTTCTGAGGGAGATTCTCTGTATTTCCTAAGGACACACTGTTTAGTCTCCATCCACCGGGCAAGCTCCTGGGCTGGCTCCTGGGCAGGACATGGGCCCTATACCACTGCGTCCCGTGGCCCCAGGGAGCCCACCGCTGCCAGCACATGGAGAGTCCACTAAGTGCTTTGACGGATTTTGAAAGAGAAAAATCAAGTCCTTGACTGACATCGTAAGTTTTAAGATTTTATTTATTTTGAGAGAGAGAGAGAACACACACAAGCCAGGCTGAGGACAGGAGAGAATCTCAAGCAGGCTCCCCGCTGGGGGCAGAGCCCGACATGGACTTGATCCCATGACCCTGAGATCATGACCTAAGCCAATACCAAGTCGGACACTTAACCAACTGAGCCCCCCAGGAGCCCCTGATATCATAAATTTTAAAATCCTGATTAAATCTTCACTTTGTGCATATAATTTTGTCACCTTGAAATCTAGATGCCAAAGGGGTGAAGTGTTACCTGTCACAGGGAACCCTGCTCTGGCCACGCACCTGTCATGTTCCCCCTGGGGACGGTCCCCCTCCCCGATTCCCTGAGGGAAGAGCTCCTTGGTGCAGATGAAAGCGATGGGGGAGCCCTCTTCCAACCAGAGATGCTGCAAGGACGGGGACCAAAAGCAGCCCAGTCCCCACTGTTCTGTCCCTAAACTTGGCCATCACCCCTCAGGGCCCTGATGGTGGCCCATCTTCCCAGCCCCCACCGCTGGCACATCTACCCCAGTGGTCCTTTACTCCACCATCTGGCAGCCACTCCTGGCTGCTGTGCTCTAGGGCACCCCCTCTGACCCCACTGCCTGGCTCATACCCACCAGCCAGACTCAACCCTGGAGGGACCGGCTGCGTCGGGTGGAGGCATTGCAAACAGTACTGCCCTGCCTGGAGAGCCAGCTCTCCATGGCCATGGACAGTGTGCTCACATCCACAACAGAGCTCCCCAGTTTGAAGCGTCTTTCCTAGCCATCCGTGGGAACGGTGGGCTGGATGCCTATGGATCCCCCCATAAGCTTGTCTGGTCCCACTCTTTCTGGGTCCTTCCCATCAGCCAGTCCTAGAAACTGCTTTATTATGCTGCTGCTATCAGAGTGAGTCCAGAGTGCCTGGCCTGTCCACCCTCCCCAGGGCTCCCCATTCCATGGCCGCCTGCTAGGTCACTGAGTCAAGGCTCCCAGATGCCCCACTCTTGTGTGCCCCAGCAGCCGGTTGCACCTGCTCCCCTCACAGCCTCCCACAGGGATGTGCCCCTGAGCCCCATTTCCGTCCAGCTCTAAACAATGGACAGAAAAATTATCATCATGGAGCAAGACTGAAAACTACTGAGTTGGATTCGAGCAGGTAATTTGTCTTTTCTCACCCTAGCTTCTGCTAAAAAAAGGACTTTCATTTGTTTTAAGGACAAGGTGGTAACAGGTGAAGCCAAAATGATACAAAGACTCAGAGTGCCCAGCGTAGTGGCTGCAGCACAGACAGCCTGGCTGTGTGGGCACAGGGAGTCAGAGGTACCAGGACAGGGCCAATGAGGATCTGTTTCCTGGGGCACGATGGGGCGTTACTGCCTGGGCTCAGGATGTTGGCCGCTGTGTTCAGGCACATGCAGAACTCCAACAGCCTCTCAGAGCCCAGGCCAGAGGCCATTCTGAGCAGAGCAGGCACAGACTCGCCCTGGACCCGAGCAAGGAAGCCACGGCTCCCAAGGGAGGTGTCCCACACTAGGCTGCATGTGGGTGGCTCAAGAGCAGAGGCCTCTACGGGGCCGGCCAGGAGCTCACCAGAAAACAGAGAAGACAGGGTGTGGCCAATGCCTGTGAGGAGGAGAGCACCCCCGGGGGGGCAGGCAGTTGCAGGGGGGCTCCCTGCCACCCCGCAGACCAGGCCTGGCTCAAGGGAGGGTGCAAATACAGCTTCATGCTTCCCCTCTATTTACAACTGCCTCAGCGAAGGCTTTTCCTGCGAGAAGATAAACACTCTAGAAAAATGTGCAACTCCCCAGTGTCGGGGGTTTATAGCTGTCCAAAGCTCCCTACCCAGGTATCTGCTGCTGCTGGTCCTGGAGTCACATGACAGCAGCCCTATCCTGGCCGGGGTGCCCTGCGGGGGCTGCTGGTGACATGTCCGTCAGCCCGCTCGCTTCTGCATTCTCGAAGGCTGATGCGCAAGCAGGCTTTCACATTCTGCTGGCTTCCCTTATGAATTCGTGAGCCATAGACAGCTTCACTCCATGCTGGTGAGTCCCCAGCAGGAAGTTACAAGTAGGGAAGGCCCCGTCCCTGGGGAGGCTCCAGCCTGCTCATTGTCTCTGTGCAGGGCAGCGGGGGCAAGGAGGATGAGGCCCCTCCAGGACTGGTAGGAGCCAGGCCCTGGTGGCTGAGCCCCTGCTACTTGCGCAGGGTCTGTGGTGGGCGTGATATCTCCTCGGCTGGCTGCGGTGCCCTCACTCTGCTTCCCCCGTGGCCATGGCCACTCACCTTGTCAAAAGCACCAGATGACAGTGCTGGCCCACCAGAGAGAGCGTGGTTCTCTCAACGCTGGAGGAAAGGGTGTGGCCCCTGCCCCCGCCCGGTCTCCCAGGAGATAGTGCTCACCCTGTCCCCTACCGGGTGCACAGAGCAGCTCTGGCCAAGGCGCCCTCGTGTGCACCCAGTGTGTACCCGCTCCCAGGGTGGCCAGACTGGCCTGGCGGGGTCCACACAGTAGACAAGTCGGCTCTGTGTTCTGGCCCGGCAAAGGCCGGGCAAACCGCAGCCCAAGGCCTGTCCCTGAATGCACTAGCAGCGGCTCATTTCCAGCCTGGAAGCCTGTGTCCTGGAGACCTCTGTGCAGAGCCTCTCTGTCCCCCACCCACCATGATGGCAGCAGGTGCTCCCACCGGTCTGGCATCTCACTCTGCAATTTCAAGACGGTTTCCTGTGTTCTGGTCCCTCGGCTCTAGCAGCCAGCAACCTGCGAGTCCACAGAGGCTTTCAGTCTCAATCTCCAAAACAAGGCCACATGTTGGGGAGGCTCAGGGTCCAGACTCTGGGGAGCAGAGACCAGCAGGTGGGGGGGTTGCTAGGACCCAGAGGGCGGGAAGCAGTGCATCCACAGTCTCCATCCAGGGTATGATGTGGGTTGCAGTGACGGCCCGTGGGGCGGTGGAGGGGGGAGCACAGTCTGGCGTGAGCTAAGCACTGGGTGTCTCCTCCGTCCCAGCTCTGAATGGCTTTGTCTTCCCACCTGCTCATCCTGGAATCTGGATTCTTCCCTAATATAGTTACAAGGTGGCCCCCTTGGAAATGAGTGCTACTTCTCACTGAGCAGCCCCAACATCCACGCACGCCTCACAGGGCGACTGGGAGGCCATGAACAAGAAGCACTAGACGCTGTGCCCCTGACCCATGACGCCCCAACACCAAGGAGCCCGTGCACACCAGACCAGGCCACTCTCCTGACCCGCTCACTCCCTCTCTGGGCAGCAGGAGCCTCCCTCTGGGGACCAGCTTCCCCTTTCTGAGCTGTGTCTGGCCAGGTGGGGGGGTCAGTCTGGCCCACCTCGAGCTGGGCCAGGCTTGGGCCCCAAGCTTCCTCTGCTCTGATCTCTCTCCTGCGCTCCTCAAAACCCTCCACGTTTGTACTTGGCTGGATGGGGCTGAGCCTGATGCAGCCTCACTTCCATCTTGCCTGCCCATCTGCTCCCTGTCCCTCGGCCAGTCCCAGCCCTGCTCCCTGAAGGGCCATCCAGGAACTATGCTACCAACCACACCCCAGTGGGCTCTCCCCTCAGCACAGCCCATGACAAGAGACCCCGCCATGATCCACCTGTTAGGCAAACGCTTATGTTCTGGGTGCCAAGGAAAACCATGAAAGGACGCTGCGTGGGGGACAAGCAGCCCAGGGACATGGGTACTTACTTTTCTTACCGGGGAAGGAGTATGGTCAACCTGCATGGACTCCACTCTGTTAAGTGAACAGTGAGATACATTTAGTGGGCCTGAGGCTCGTCAGCGACATGACCGCGCTGGCTAGGACACAAACTCAGGGCCAGGGTCACGGCCAAACCCTCTTGTGCGTCAGGCTCTTTGCTGGGTGCCACAGTCTGTCAGCCACACGCACATGGGACCACTTCTCCTCCGGGCCCTGTGCCTGCTCTGGAGCCCCTGCTCCACTGCCGTCCTACGCCCCCTTCAGTGCGCCATCCATGTCCGCGCCCCTCTAACTCAGGCCAAACCTCCTGCAACGCAAGCCGGGACGTCTCGTCTAGTTTTCTGAATTCCTCCCGCCTGACCAACACAATTCACACAGACGTGCTTGGTGTTAGCCCCCAACACCTCAGCCCCATGTCTGACAGGCAATATCATCTGAGCAGCCCCGTAGGAGAAAAACGGCAGAAGAAAGGATGAAGGAAGGGTGGGGGAGTGAACCTGGCGCCCAGAGTGCTTTCAGGTGCAGCGCCCAAACTCAAGCCTGACCGTCTCAGGGAAGAGCCACAGGGAGGGGTGTGGCTCCCTCTGCTGGGATGGGTCAGAGTCCCCAGGGGTGCCACCAGCACGGCTGTAGTCTCCTGTCCTGTTTCTGTCTGTGCTGGATTCATTTCCAAGCGCCTCCCCTTGCCTGGCCATCCTGGTCCCAGATCAGCGTCCCAGGGATGACACCCACCAGCCCAGCATGGGTGCAGGACTGCCCCCAACCAATCACTACGGCTGTGGGGATGGAGATGTGAGGGGCCAGCCTGGGCTGCACACCCGATTCTGGGCTGTGCCTGTGAGGTTCCACAGGGCACAGAGGAGCTGGAGGGGGGCAAGCTCCTGAGTCCTGAGCTGAGTATCCCCTGAGCTGTCCAGCATCAGGGCACTTGCAGGGATGGGGGGTGGAGAACTGAGGGCATGCCAGAGGAAGGGCTGTGTGACTGGTCACGTCTGTGACTCTCAGGGACCCTCAGCTGTTCCCACTGGGCACACACCTGTCAGAGGCTGACGTGTCAGGGGGCAAGAGCAGGTGTCCGTCTGGCTTTGCTGAAGGAGCTGTTGGGGGGAAGGAGGGTCTGAGCGTCAGGCCGCGTTCCCCCAACCCCGCTGCATGCCTCTTCACATCCCTCCCTGCTCAGGCCCCATGATATTTACTTGAAACTGGAGTTTTTACTGCGCTGAAAGCTGTTTGCTGTGACAATCTCATCCTAAAGAGATGGAGAGAAGGTGTGAATTAAACCCTAAACATTTACTCCCACATAAATCATCTCAGTTTGAAGCAGAAGAGGACAAACTCGGCCAAATGCTCCCTGTCCGCCTGGCCCCCTGTCCCTTGCCAGCCGCACTTTCTACCCAGAGAAGGCCCTGAGTACACGCCTGTGGCTGGCTCAGACCTACCAGTACCCAGTGCTGGGAGCGAGCAGGCACTGGACAAGGACCTGCCAAGTGACTCAGTGACCAGGGGCTGGGGGCAGGTGGACGTCAGCATCCGCGCTGTGGGGACCTCGCACCTGCGAGGGCACTGGCTCCTGCTTACAGACTTCATAACACACGTCCGTTCAGGGCCAGCCTCCCCAGGACAGTGTTGTCACCGAGAGCCAACCCAGCAACTCCCCCACAGTGATCGCCGCCCTGCATGACTTCTGTTCCTCGTGCGCAGGCGGTGGTCTGGGGGAGGGCGTCCTCCCTCCAGGATGCAGGCCAAGCCAAGGACACGCACAGTGAGCCAGAAGAACGAGCCCACCCCACCCCAGCCAGGCCGCAAGGGCCCTACCTGAAGCAGGAGCCCAAGGAGAACAGACAGGATCTGGACATGCAGGGGTCAGGGGTGTGGGAGACACACAGCCTGTCATGTGCCCAAACAGAAGATGGGGATGAAGATAAGACGACCCCACAGTGGGGAAAATGACCAGGAACCTTCTAGGAATGCAAAACTGAGCAACTAAAATGAACGTGAGGCAGAAAAGGTGTGCAGCGCAGAGCTGAGCAGAGAAGCTGGGCTGGGGGCTGCGGAGACAGGAGCACGTGGGGCAGCCCGGGAGAGACTGCGGCAGTGGACGGGTTCCCCAGAAAGAAAAGCTGCTTATACACCAAGAACAATCCGAGTGACCCTGCGTGGTCACACTGCCCTCTCTGCCGCTCCCTGGACTTGGACGGAGCTCGCGGGGTCTCCGAGGCTGTGCTCACACTCTTTCCCAAGCACTGAAGGCGGTGCCAGCCCGGGGTGACCTCCGCAGAGTATACGGAGCCCAGAGCACACCCTCACCCTGGTGCTCAGCCCAGACAGGCCCTCCGCTGACCGTGTGACCACCAGCTGCCCGGTGCAACCTGGCAGCCAGCATGCACCAATAGTACGTGGGTCACCGCTGCACACGCGATCAGCTGGGTGGACAGAAGCTCCCCAGAGCCACTTACTTTAACTGAACGAGTGACCCGCAAATTGGGACTTCTGAAGAATCCCCATGTTAACACACCCAACAGAACCCTAGTCCATCTCACAGAACAGAAGGAGCTGTGGCCCATGCAGGGGCTGTGTGGATGCTGCCCTAGGGGGACTGTGGGCTCCACACCGATGGGGACACGGGCTGCCCGCATTCACCGTCACAGGTGCCATGGTTCCTGGCAGATGGGAAGCCAGCGGGCTGTGGGCAGGGGTCCAACAGGGCCTGGCTGCAGAGCCCCTCTGCCCCAGGACACACCGGGAACCCCCTAGGTGTTTTCTGTATGTTTTCATGGCTCCTTTCCCTTCCCACTGCAGCTCCACTCTGACAGAAGCTGCTAGCAAACGCAAGTGCTCTTTCTTCCCTCCTCAGTTACAAGGTCTTACTTGGTCTCAGACAGCTGAGCGGACAGCCATCAGCCGCCCTGGGTGCGCTGGTGGGGAGGACTCACCCCTGCAGCTGTTCCATCCGCAATGCTGACCTCCGAAGGGACTCCTCCAACTTTGTGATCTAAACACAATCAGACTCCAGTTATCAGGACATGCTGACCCTCTGGGTGTCATAAGCCACGAGCCAGAACGTGGTGGACACGGCACATGGGCCCTGCGTGCAGGCTGTTAGGGCCCCCGGGAACCAGTGCTGAGAAGGGGTCTGGGCAGCCGTGCAGGGTGGCCCAGCCTCGGCAAGTGGCCTGGACCCGGCGCTGCTTTGAGCCCTCCATCTACACTCCAGACCCGCTTTCACCGAGGCTTTGCTCTCCCTCTGTGTGGAGGAGGGTATTTATAGGGCAAACAGGCATCTCAAACGTCCTTTTGTCAACGTCCCCTAGTGCGACCTCCTAGCAGCACTGTGTGGATAGAGCCTGAGGCATTCCGGGGACATTCATATGTGTTGGTGTTCCACAGGGAAACTGCCCCATGACCACAGCCGGGTCCCCCAAGCGGCCACGGGCCAACCACGGACGGGAACCTGTGCAGGGACGTGGGCCAGCAGGACAGGAGCTGGTCCTGGGGCCCCCCACCTGGGTTCACGAGGCAGTAAGTCAGGGGTTACCTTTTCTCTATAGAAGGCCAAGAGTCTCTTTCTGTGCTTCTCTTGAAATTCTGAAATCTGAGCAGAGAATGCATGTCAGCTGCTGGCACTGACACGGGGCCGCAACCACGCACGCTGTCCCGGGAGCCGGCAGGGGCCTTCGGTGCAGGTACAAGCACACTCCATTCCCCCACGGCCCTGCCTGCCCCCTGGCCCCTGCCACCCTGTGCCCAGGGCAGAGGTTGGTGCAGCCATGTGGTGCGTGTAGTGGTGCCTGTGCGCCGTGTGGCACTCAGGGTCTTGCCATGGCAGAGGACACAACCCAGTGGGCATAGCAACGGGATCATGGGATGGCCTCCTGACCAAACAGCACCCACGGGGACTCTCTGGACGAGGCTGGCAGGGGATGGCACAGCATGAAGCGGAGCCCAGGGACCTTGTCCAGACCCCCAGGGCCTGCTGCACCCGGGACCAGTGCTACCCCTGCTCTTCCGCTTAGAGAAGGCTCAACTTCCACATCCGCAGGGGCTCCCAAGAACACTGAGTCAGAAACCGTGATCTATGATTGACTTGGGGCGGAAAGAGCCACCCCACACTAAGGAAAGTTCTTGTTATTTGTTGTATTTTTCTGTTGGAGGTGGGGAGCAAGAGGACCAGCAGGGTGCGGGGGGAGAGGGAGAAGCAGGATCCCTGCTGAGCAGGGAGCCCTATGTGGGTGGTCGATCTCAGGACTCCGGGATCACGACCTGAGGCAGAGCCTACACCAACTGAACCCCCTAGGCACCCCTAAGGGAAGTTTCCAGACAATTATGCCTTCCCTCCGGGAGCACTACGCCATGACTGCTGAAACCTGATGCTGCTGCCCCAGGTAGGGTTCCTGCGGGCCTGGGATGTGAGGTCAGCATCCTCTAGGGTCAACACCTCATCAGTGCACCCCAGGACTGTGCTTAGTGGGTGGACACGAAGGGACAGCTAGCGCTGTCCCCAGGCTTGCAGGGCTAGCACAGACTGAGGGAGAAACCACGGTGGACAGGATGGCCAGCCCACAGCATGTCTTCAGTGCCTCCTCTACCGGGCAGGCCACCTCTACAAGATGGAGCCACGGTCAGGAGTGACCAATACTCTCTTCCTGTTCTCCTCATCTTCCCAGGGATTCCATGCCCTCGGGGCCTGGGGGACATGTTGCGTGGGGCTCTTGCTCCACAAGACAAGGATCGATGGACACAGACTCAGCCTGGAGTGTTAGTCTGTGGCGGGGGTGCCAAAAGGGGCCAGCAATGTCGCCCCCATGAACATCTTCTTCTTCATGAGGCCACGTCCCAGAAATGTCCCCAATGCTCGGCCACAGCTCTCAGGCCCTATGGCTCCCTGGAGGTGGCAAGGTGGTGTGGGGCAGAAAGGAAGGGCTGGCAGGTTCTGGACCAGAGGTGGGGACTGTACACAGTGTGTAGGAGCTCTGGCAGAGCTAGACCACCCCTCCGCCTGTTTGCTTGGTCTCACTCCTCGACTGGTTCTGTGCCCGCGGCAGGAAGAGGGTGTCGCACACCGATCCCTCAACCTCATGTCCTGGTGCAGGGTCCACTCTGAGAAACA
Source organism: Lontra canadensis (assembly GCF_010015895.1). Taxonomy (NCBI): domain Eukaryota; kingdom Metazoa; phylum Chordata; class Mammalia; order Carnivora; family Mustelidae; genus Lontra; species Lontra canadensis. The sequence continues at coordinate 67,185,134 of NW_022630995.1, read as the reverse complement.
GAAAGCAGGAACATCTGGAAGTAACCGCAGGACAGCCTACCTGGAGCGTCTGGGAGCAGGGCTGTGCCCACACTGGTCTGTAGGACCTTGACCTCAGAAGCCCTGGGGTTCCACAGGGCCTGCAGGCAGGCCCGTGGCTATTCGTAAATGAGTATAGGCAGAGAGCAAGCATGCCGGCTTCCATGGCTGGCACAGACAGACAAGGTAGTGAGGCCGCAAGCGAGACCATGGGCTAAGCTGAGCTAGGGAGAGAGGCCTGTGGACCAGATACCAAGCCCCTAGGGGCCTGGGGCAAGTCCAAGGGCAGCATGGATCCCTAGAGCCGTAGGCTGCCCACCTATATCAGGCAGGAGCCAGCCTCTGGGACTCCGGTGTGTCCGGCTCCTCAGGCTGAGCTGCTGTGGCCTTGACCCAGGCGGAGAATATGGACACCAGCAAAACAAAATGTAAAAGGGCCATGACCCTCCTCTGGTAGGAGTGCCCTCCTGGACAGAGGGGGCACCTGTCTCGTGAGATTTTTATGAAGTGCAGAGGCTAAGGAAGCCAAGACCAGGAGCTGAGCATGTCCGTGTCCTCTGTACCGGTCCCTGTGACAGGCGGGGAGGCTGCAGGACTGCTCGAGACGCCTGCTACCCAGCGGGCCCGTCCCCCTGGAGAGGCAGCCACATGTGCACACTCAGCAGCCGATGCAGGCTAGCCCTGCCTCAGGGAGAGGAAGAGTTTCTGCTTCTTTGCAGCTGGATCAGGAAGGGTGACCTCCTGGCCGCTTCTGTGGACCCACCTGCCATGGGTCTGCCGTCGTCGGGGCCCGTGCCACGGCTTGAGGATGGCCTCACTCTTAAAGTTACTGTTGATGCGGCTTTGCCCTGTCAGTGCTAACCCCCACTAGAAATTAATGTCAAGAGGAATTTATGACACATATCTGTTCCTTCAAGAATAGCAAGCCCAGTGTATTAATGCGCATAATGATGCCACATTGTGTTGTGTGGCCTCTGGAAACTCCACTTCACACCCAGACAGGAGGCCACTTGGCCATGGGACGTGTGGCCCAGAGGAGTGAGGGAGATCCTTTGGCAGTTGCCTCTGCAGCCTCCCCCGACCCAGCTCTGCACAGGTGAATGCTCTAGAGATGCCACGTCCTTGGCAAGACTCTTCCAAGCACAGGACTGCCCGTGGTTCTGAGCACCGTGAGCTGGAGGGCCGCCCAAGCTCTGCAACACAGCTGGCTTCTGGGACATCTGTGTGTGGCTACGGGGCTACATGTAGATGGGATGGCTGTGACACCGTGGGACTTCTGGCCGCGTCACAGCTGGAAAGCGGCCATGGGAAATAGGGGGTGGGAAGGTCTCGCTGGCGCAGGTGGGCCCAAGCATGCAAGCTGCCCCGGGGAAGGTCCTGGCTGGAGGTGGCTCCTGGCTGGTGCCCCACTCAGCCTCCTGCCCCAGAAGGTAGGTAGGAGGCAGCCCACAGGGGCTTCATGTTAACAGAACAGGGAGAAGCAGGATGGCTGGGGCTGGAGGGCTCCCTTCTCTCCCAAGCAGCTCCCTGGACAGAATGGTGGCCCGCACATTGTCCAGTGATTGTGGGAGGCCAGGCTTCTGGGGTGGGACATGGGGTGAGCATAGGGTCACAACGCTAGAGGGAGGAGGAGAGGTAGGGGAGACATGGGGGGCGAGGCAGGTGTGGACAGCAGAGCAGGACTGGGAGGAAGACAGGCACCCTGGGAGCCAGGGGAAAGCATGTCTGCGTGGACCATGACCCTTGGAAAGGACCTGCAGCCTTGATCTGGGGCCCTTTCAAGCCCGAACTCTCAGGTCTGCCCCAGATCATGAGGCTCAAAGGACAGCGATGTCCCCGTACACAGCAAAGGCATAGCACAAACAACAGAACACAGCTGACCGACGGCTTTGTCACATTGAAGGCAGAAAACCCCTGGAGGGGCTGCTCTCCAGAGCCTGTAACACCCATATCTTCCAAGGTCATCACAGCCCCGAATCTCTGCTGTGGCCGGGTCAGGCTGAGGACATGGCACCACATACAGAGCTCACCTGGCAGGTCTCTCTTGAGTACTTCTTACACAGGCCGTCTATGCCCATGAACAGCGCCTGGATGTCTGCGTCAGTCTGAAAGGGAAGGAAAGCCAGGGCCTGTGTTACTGCTTCCAACACGACCATAGACAGCCTGAGGACAAAACTGCACCTCTACACCCAGAACTAGCCACAGAAGACACAAACCATCTCCAGGAGGCCTGCAGGGGCGCCCATGTCCCAGCTGCCAGCGGCTGTTTGTCAGTCCAAGAGCCGAAAGGCAGTGCTATGGGGCCCTGGGACCCGCCTGGGGTGCAGAGTAGCCTCAGTCATATCATCTGTGACGTTAGACATACCCCTCCTTGGAAGGGTACCCCCAAAGCCAGGCTTTCACGGAGGAGGCACATGGAACTCAGAAGGAAAAAAGCAGAGGAATACAGCTTTCAACCAATCACAAGTAGTTGCAAGTTATTTAAAAACATAAGGGCTGAAGAAACGGTGTCTGCCTGCTGCTGGCCCCCAGTGCGGACCTGCCTTCTGCCTGGACCACAATGGCATAAAGCCCGTCCTGCTGCAGGAGTCTGGGAGGAATGGCTATCAACCACACGGAACAGTATGGACACATGTCAGACCGAAAAGGTGCGGAAGAGTCTTGCTCGACCTCCCTGTCTGGTCTTTGGTCTAGACTGTAAGCAAGTCATGAGTGTCAGGATAGCAGATGGCAGTTTGGGGGCCATCTGTGCTCCCAAACTCCACTAAAACAACAGTGGAACTAAATCAGGTCAGTGTTAGAAACTGGGGATTGTACCCTGAAGGGCCAGGGCCTTCTGGCGGGGAATGCGGAGGGGCCAGGACCAGGTCTGGCTTTGGGAGATGAGGGTCTGGTGTGGCGTCGGGACAGCCGGGGACCCCATACAATACTGCCTGGGGGCCAGCCATGGGGGGCATGGCCCACAGACAGGACCCAGGTCCTCTAGGTTCATGGGAGCCCTGCCCTGCACTGGCTAGACCTGACAGCCCTGTACGTGGCCAGACCCTCTGAGCGAGGCCAGCAGGAAAGGTGCCTTCCCAAAGGGCCATGCAGAGTGCCCCCAAAACAGCATGGCCAAGCCTGGTGCTCAGGAAGTGGGGACCACGCCTGTCTAGAAAGACACACTGCACATACACAGACAACCCCAGACTAGACAAACAGCTCCATGGACCAGAAATGCGAACACCTGGGAATGCTATCACTGATCTGTTAGCGCCCACTGCCTTCTGTGAGAGGAGTCAATCACTCTGCACATGGCAGAGTCCCTGAATGGCACAGGAGGCTGTGGGGACAGAGGAACCAGTGGTTCTCCAGTCTCACAAAGGCCCCCACTGCCCAGGGTGAGGGATCTCTGTGAAGCCAAGCAGGACAACTCTGCAGACACCCGTCATCACACAGAGGATAGCTATGCTGTGAAAGGAGACAGACAAAGAAGGAATAGGATCAAAGCACCAAAAAAACATGAATGTCCATTAAAGAATTCTAAGATCAGTGAAAATATGCCTCAAAATGGAGGCAAAAAAGGAGGTCCTTTTCAGACAAAAACAAACCAGAGAATCTGTCACCAACAGAAGGCACTGCCTTCAGGTAGGAAATGGTTCCTTGGTGGGAGCAGGGGGTTCAGGAGCCAGTAAGGAGCACGAGAGAAGGGGAATGTGGGGTAACCCCAGACCAGAATGGTGACCGCACACTAGCCGCCCTGCTGGGCTCCATGCAGACACAATGAAAACATGCACCAACACTGTAGAAGATACAAAACAGTGGGCCAGGGGCAGAAGTGTCTGACACCCTTGCGTCAGCAGGAAGATATACTGCACCTTAGACTTCAGAACGTCAAGGCCACGCCGCGGTCTCTGGAGTCACAGAAATGAACCCTGTCTCGGTCCGAGTGGCGGATATGTTCAGGTCACAAACAATTCCTGGAGCCACTTGTATCTGTGGGCTTTTCTGTATTAGACTTCAATAAAAGTCAATGAAAAATAACTAAAAATCCCCGAATATTTCTATGTCAATATACTTTCAGAAAACACACAGATCATGGAAATAACCAAGCAGAAATTTCAAATTATTTCGAAGTGAAAGACAATAAAAATATAAAATAGCCAACACATACAATGCAGGCAAGGGGAAAGAGAGGGGCACCCTAACTGTGTAGCATAAATGCCAGAAGGGAAGTGGACAGAAGCACCCATCTTATAGAACAGACTAAACCCAAAGGGGAAAAAAAGGAAATTAATAAGAATGCAGCTAAGAACAAATGTAAAGTGCAGATAAACACTAGTTCTCTGAGAACACTGACAAAAAGTCAATAAAACCAGGGAAGACTTTTGAAGAGTAAAGAGAGGACACAACAACTATTATCACAACGACAAAGGAGCATCACCACAGATCTCACAGACACTGAAAATACAGGTGACCGCAGACATACTGACGATGAGAAACTTGAAAATTCACATGAAGCGCACACACCCCTAGAGAAAGCCACTCACTTAAGCTGACCCAAGAATTAGGAACTCTGAAGAATCCCATATCTAATTAAAAAAATTAAAACTCTAGTTAAAAATCTTCCCACAAAACGCCTTCTAGGATCAGACAGTGTCAGGTATGAATTCTGGCATACATGCTCTGAATGACTCCAGACTTAAAAAATTTTTTTTTGCCAGAGAAAAGAAAAATGAAAGAATTTCTAACTCCTTTTATTAAGTCAGCAAAACCCTGATTCACCAAAACATGAAAAGTGCTTGAAAGAAAGGAGGCTTACAGGGCACTTCTCACACAAATGGAGGTGCACAGCCCCCAGTTCCCTCTGCATATACTGCTTCACAACCAAGTTACAGGTTTAAAATCCTACTGTGGGTGCAGGGGCACCTGGTGGCTCGGTTGAACGTCCAAGTTCTGGTTTTGTTCGGGTCACTAGCTTGAGCTCCACATCAGGCCCCAAGCTCTGCATGGAGTCTGCTTGAGACTTTCTCTCTCTTCCTCTGTCCCTCCCTCTACTCAGATGTGCACACACGCTCTCTCTGTCTCTATAAAGTGATAAATAAAATCTTTAAAAATGTGGGTTTAAAATTCTAAAGATAAATGCAATTTACATCACAAAATAAAATAGAAAAATCAAATGATAACCTTGACATTTATAGAAAAACCCTTGGTAGAATCCAACACTGCTCATGATAAAAAAGCTCAGCAATAAACCCAGATGCACATGACGACTCGAACTGCTGGAAGCTCAATCCTGAAATGAGGAAGAGACAAAGGACACCTGCTTTCACTACTATGTCTCCTCATAGCCTGTGCGATGAGGAAAAGACGGCAGAGAGAAAGAAAGGGAGGAATGACATGGAGATTAAACGTTTAGAGATGCCACGGTTGTGCATAGAGAGAGTCCAGAAAAAGCTTGAGGTCAGCCAACAGCAGTAACTACATTTAGCATGGTCACCAGATAAAAGCTATTAAACAAGATCAACTGCAATAAAGAGACAACATTTTAAGAAATGAGTACAGCAGCAACCCAACTCATCGTACCTGAGGGCAAAGCTAACAGTGAGGCACTCAGCCTCTGCGCAGAAAACCATCACTGAGATGAGAGCATATCGAAGAAAATGGACGTGTGTCAGCCTTGTGGACTAGGGAGTCCACATTGTAGAGACGTCAATTTTATTGACATTACTGATGATGGGCAAACCCAACAGACCTTGTGTGCATGGAAACTGACAAAAGAAATTGATTCCCAAAGTTACATGACATGCAAAGACTAACTTAGGCTAATTGTACTACACACAGCTCCCAACCTCAGTGGCTTAAGGGGGACAATTCCCACCTGCACATTAGCAGAAGGCTGGGCTTGATAAATGGCCTTCCACTTGGGGCCCAGCACCTCTGCCTTGTTGGGTCACCAGCATCCACTTGGCTGAGCTGGGGGGCTTTCTGGGACATTTTCTTGTGGGCCAGGCCTGGAGTGGCATTGCTCATAGGAAGGAGGTGGGAAGACAGAGTCTAGCTGGGGGCTCAGAAAGAAGGGCAGGAGGGCCAAGGACAGCTCCCAGCCAGGCCAGTCTGCTGTTCTAATTTCTCTTTTCCCTTACACAGAGAAGTCACCATCCCCCAAAAGCCCCATCTCTCAGTTCATAACAAACCCAGGTCCTCGCTGGCAAGTGGTCCTGTCCTCTAGGTTCTTATCTGGGCTGCAGCCTAGGGAGTAGGCCCATCCCCACCGTAAGCAACCTTGGGCCTGGGGCCTAGGGCAGGACAACAGAATCTACCCCTCAAAGGTCGGTGGAAGACAAGGAACATAGCAGTCATGGAGATCCTGTGGGTGGGTGTCCTGGGCCTCCTGCCATCTTCATCTTCATCAGACAGGCCTCTGCTGCTTAGGGGAACCTCTAGTCTAGCCAGCTCCAGTCCCCAGTTCTGCCCACTGGGGGTTCTTCCTCGTCCTCTGGTTCCCCAGGGTTGTAAGTGAAGCGGGCATGAGGATGAATGCCTTGAGCACTCGTGGCTTCCAGGTCCCAGACACCACTGGCTTCTCCAGGGCCCAGGCCTGCCTGCAGCACCGCCCCTCCTGCCCGGACATCACTGGCTTCTCTGGGGCCCAGGCCTCCCTGCGGCAGCCATCCCTCTCCATCTCTGCTGGAGAACCAGTGAACTGCAGTCTAATGGCAACCCCCTTCTTGTCCACACATCCTTCTGCTCTGCACTCTGCTTTCCCCAGAGGCTCCAGCCCACACACCTGCCTGCCTCCCAGATCCCCACAGGCCCAGCTTCTGTCTGCACTGTTCCTCGCCACGTGCCAGCTGACAGAGAAGGTGGTGTACTATTCTGTGTGTGTGACAGTGATGGTCCTTTTCCATGACAAACTAGCAAATACGCATGGTGCCCCGTGGGTGGAGCAGAAGAAGCAGGCCCCAGGAAATCAGCTTCGCCTGTTACAGCGTGTTTGGTTGTAACAACAAAAAACCCAGTCAGAGCAGGAGCCATCAGGGCACGGCATTTAGCAAGGATGTGTTGTTTGGTAGAACTTATTTCCCATATGCGCACACACACTGTGCCATGATATCAGGTGTCCTTCCTGCTACAGGTCAAGGAAGTCATGGTCACACAGAGCCATATGCAGGGACCTAAAGGCAGTGGAGAAGGGAGAAGGTGGAAGCAGCCCGGCCCCAGGAGCAGTGGCAGGTTAGTCACCAGCCAGGGGACCAGGTGTCCACCACAAGCCGGGCCACAGAGCCACAGGCATGAGGAGACAAGGGTTTTACTCCTGGGAAGTTGGGGCACATGACCCATGCTTGCAGATCCCTCTGGCTCCAGGAAGCAGGAGGGAAAGCAGGAAGAATGGCTCTTAGGTGTCATGGCAGAAGGTGCTCACGTGACTCGTGGAAAACAGAGGAGAGGCGTCCTGGAGAGACTGCTGGAAGTGCCCATAGAAAGCAGATGTGCGGAGTAGTGTCAGGACCGTAAATGACTTCCCTCTCTCACACACACAGAGAACAAAAAAGATATACTTTTTCAAGTATGTGTAGAACATTAACAATTACCATGTAGTAAGCCACAATGAAAATCCTGACAATGAAGAAAACTAACTATATGGCCATGTTCTCTGGTCATAAAGACATAAAATTAAAAACTTTCCCCAAAAATGATAGAGGAGATAAAATCTAACCTCTTAGAAATTAAGGAACATTCTCCTGAATAATTTTTTTAAAGATTTTTATTAATTTGAGAGGGAGAGAGAGAGCACAAGCAGGGGGAGTGGCAGACTGAGAAGCAGGCTCCCCACTGAGCAGGGAGCTAGACACGGGGCTCGATCCCAGGACCCCAGGATCATCACCTTAGATGCTCAACCATCTAAGCCATTTAGGCACTCCTCTCCTGAATAATTCTCGAGTCAAAAAAGTTAAAAGAGAGATTAAAGACTATCTAGAGGGGCGCCTGGGTGGCTCAGTGGGTTAATCCTGTGCCTTCAGCTCAGGTTGGGATCTTAGGGTCCTGGGATCAATCCCGACATTGGGCTCTCTGCTCAGCAGGGAGCCTGCTTCCTCCTCTCTCTCTGCCTGCCTCTCTGCCTACTTGTGATCTCTGTCTGTCAAATAAAAAAAGACTATCTAGAAATGATAAAAGCGATGCACGAGGTGATATACAACAAAAGGAAACAGACTGCCCTGAACACACTTACTAGAAAAGAAAAGAAATAAATGAACAGAGCGTTGGGCCCAGGAGGGCAGGGGAATGCCAGGGCGCCCCTCTCTCAGAGTCAAGCCCGACCAGCAGTGCTCTGTGGCCAAGGGTTTAAATGGTACATTTCTTAAGGGAAATAAGGTGCTTTCTATTATTTAAACACTTAAATCTGTGCCCTTATTTTTCCACTCCTAGGAATTTATGCTACAGAAATATGGTAAAAAAAAAAATATCCACAGTAAGATCGAAATAGAGAAAAACTACCTTCTCCCCTGGAAAACAGCGAAATACTGTGCAGTCTTTCCAAAGTGCGGGTATGCCAAAAATACCAAGTCAACTGAGAAAACACCATTTTGTAGAAAGAAGTCACAGTAACACACAGTGCAGGAACTATACTCCTGCTTGTGGACATCTGTGGGAGACAGGATTTTTCTCCATTATGATTTTCTGTATCTTTGAAGTCTTGTGTGACTTTGTATCGTATTTGTAATCAGCAAAAAATGATTGTTACAGATGAAAACATCAGATCAAATAAGTATCTTAGAACCTAAGTATAAAGAGAATAATTATTTGTAACTAAGTTTACAGCAAACAAGTGAAATGGAAGTATTTCATAGAGAGAACAGGCAGACTTTGTTTTAAGCCTACTGCAACAGTAAGCACCCCTAAACTTACTTTCCTCCAACCCTCTTAATCAGCTATGATCACCAGAGAAACTCGATCACCTTCTTTTTTTTTTTTTATATTTTATTTATTTATTTGACAGAGATAGATCACAAGTAGGCAGAGAGGCAGGCAGAAAGGCAGGCAGAGAGAGAGAGGGAGAAGCAGGCTCCCTGCTGAGCAGAGAGCCCGATGCGGGGCTCGATCCCAGGACCCTGAGATCATGACCCGAGCCGAAGGCAGAGGCTCAACACTCTGAGCCACCCAGGTGCCCCCTCGATCACCTTCTTAAAGAGCTTGTCTTGTGCTGAAGAAACCTATTCAACTCATCTTCACTTCCCAGAACACAGCACAGCAAACTCACAGAGGAAAAAAATCTATGGTTAAGAAAGTTGTGTGAGGTATTCAAAACCAAATCCTAATTGCACTTTACTCAGAAATCTTGTAAGATCTTCTAATTAATCTAGCAAAATGAAAGAAAATTTTAGACCCCACCAAATGACTGAAAACTGAATCTCAAATTTAAAAAAACACTGATTAATATTTAGATAATACATATTTCAACTTACATGTTTTGAAAGGAAAACTGTGCGACAAGGGACTTTGCAAATCAAGCACTCGTTTTTGCCACCTATAAAAGAAACACAAACTTTAGTATATTATAGTGAGTAGTGCTTCTGAATATAAGTGCACACTTCAAATTACACTATTTCTTAAAAAACATACAGGATTAGAATACTTACATTTTCCACGCTCAGGCAATGAAAAGACTGCATGTGGACAGAGTTGAAAAGATTTATTCAGTAATCCATTTTTCCTATTCTGCCAATATGCCCCAAAATAGTAATTATGAAGATCAACAATACTCAAACTTAACTCCATCTCAGATTTTCTTACAGTGAGACTCTGTAGTGATACCTTAATTTAAAATGTTTAATTATTCAAAATGAAAATAGCTCCTTGCATGCCATCCAAGAGATAAGTAAAAGCTCTGTTCAGCCACCCCCCAACCCCTGCCCGCCCCCTCCAGCCTCACCTCGACAGCACCCGAGTCAGTTCCCAGGAGCGCACTCTGGGGTATCTGTTGGGCTGCTGGGCCCATAAGGCGGCGCCTGGCCTGAAAGCACAGGCTAACTCCCCACCTGCTCTTCTCCAGGGTCTCTGACCCAGACCCACCTACTGCACCACCTTCATCTCCACGATACTCCTGTCATCCCCTGGAGAAACTGCTCCTCCATGTGGCTGGCTGCTAAGGGTAGCCCTGCATTGCCTCACCTGCCCCCACGCGGCACGAGAGCACCCAGTGTCATTGGAAAACTTCAGTGGGGGGGCAGTAGGGCCCCCCATCCTGGGCTTTGCCCCATCCCCACACATCTGAGCTTCCCATTCTCACAAGCCAGCTTGGACTCCAGAGCCGGCCAGTCAATACTGAATCCTTGTCCTTCCAAGCAGCCACCCAGCCTGAACCCCGGCCTGTCTCCCCCTCTTCTGGCCCAGTACAGCTAAGAACCAGGGGAAAAGGTCACTTAACTGGGAAGTGGATTCACAGACTTGATTCCAGCACTGTTGAACCTGCGACATTGCTGAGCAACCCTCCATTTTTCTTGGGTGTTCTCCTGCCAGTTCCCTATGGCGGGTATTCAAACAGGCCCCCGTTTGCTCTTTACTGAGTAAAGAGTCATGAACTTCCTCAATCTCCCTGCCTCTCCTCCACTCACCACAGAACAACTCAACTCCCTCTGCTCTCTTCCTCTGTCTCATCTCATCTCATCCCTACAGCACGTGCAATGGGGTCCTTGTGTAGAAAGACCTGTTCCCTCCCAACAGCCTCTGGAGTTGTCCCCTCGTCTCCAGTCCTACAAACACGTTCAAGTGGCCCTCTTCTGAAAGCACCCACCCTCAGCAGTGTGTTCCTGCCATCTGCGTCTCTCTGGGGATTACGGAGCCAGGAGATCCCTTGGAGCACTGCTACTGCCAGAAGCCACGGAGTCAGAGATGAACAGAGCTGGCTCCCAAAAATCCACGGGTTGCGTTGAGGGAGGGAAGTAAGAGACTTGACAAAGAGAGGATCCGTCCGCAGCTGACGGGCAGGCAAACTGACACAAACAGTGCTTACAAACCTATCAAACATAAGCACTCCAGTAAAAGGTGTGAAGGGGCCCAAATGAGTAGTTGGCAAAAGCGCAGACTGCTGCTAATGTATGAGACAAAAATGCCAGTCATCCATGCTGGGAGCAGCCAGCTTTCTGGGGTGCCTGGTCCTAAGTGCTGGTTCTATCAAAAATGCCCCACAGCAGCACCTCCGCCCTTCTGGATATCCCAAAGGAAAACAACACACAAGTGAATGAGTGGTGTTTCACAGCAAAATACTAGAAAACATGCAGAGCTCTTAGGAGTGAATCCGTTAAAGACATCATGGTATGGCAACTAAATGCAGCCTTAAAACTGATGACACAGACTTACTTTACCGTGAAAGGAGGGCCATGGCCTATTAAACTCAGGTAACTAACTGGTATATACACAGTCCCATTTTTGTTGTAGAGATCTTTATCTGTAGGAGAAAATCTGCAAGAATGTATACCAAAGTGTAGGGAGGGCTTATCTCTGAGTAACGATCGTTAAACACCTAACGAGCTGTGGTCAGTGCTCCACCCAGAGCCCTCAAGCCCTTCTACTGCTTTTTGTGTGTCCCAGCATCAGTGGCTTTTTGGAGGAACGAACTTGGGCTACTGGAACGTGCTTCAAGAGCCAGAGGTGCGTGGGAATCGCCTGCCCAAGGTCCGGAACCAGTCTGCAAAACCGTGAACACAGGTCTGTCTGCATTGTTCTCACCCAAGCTAACCCATGCCACTAACTCCTGTGGGAGGTTCCAATTCTGACTCTGCCCTGGGATGCCAAGTCCATAAGCTCTGCTTTCTTTTCCCCACAGCCTCCTCCTACCTTGGCCTATCTTAAGAAATGCTCTTCCCAGGTGAAGCCATGCCCTAACCTTCGCCCTCCCCTCACCCAGGACCTTCGATTATTATCTATATGCCAATTCCCCAACCTATTCCTGTCTTGACTCCCAGACCTGTATACTCAGCTGCCTCCCCAGTGTCTCCCCTTGGATGCTCTCAAAGAACCTCAGTGTCCAGTGTGGGCCCCAGAGCGTCATCCCTGGACACAGAAGGAGCTCCTACAGCACAAAGATCCTCCTGCTGAGTGTTCAGATCAGTCAGGTGAGCTACAGTGATGAACATCAGGACAGTGGTGACCTCTGAGGAGGCTACTGCTGTATTCTGGGAGCTGGTTTCACAGGTAAATTCACTCCGGGAAAACTCACTGTGCTTTGCATTCACGCACTTTTTCTTTTTTATACTTCAAAGAGAACATCTCATAAAAAGAAAAATATATCCGTGATCAGGTCTCCTGCTTCAAACAATGGTCCCCTCCTGGCCAGGGCCCCCTGCAGGCATGTTTTGGCCTACCTGGCTCCCAGCTCTCCTACAGCCCCCCGAGCTCCATGGACCTGTCCACACTTCCTTCTTCCCTAGGGACCCTACCACCCCGCTGCACCCTCGCGTGAGGCCAGGTGAGGACGCGCCCCCTGGGCCCTGCCCTGGTCCTTCCGAGCATCCTCGTCCCAGGGTCTAGGTTCACACTGCCTTCCAAAAGTTCAGCGCGTGCCACATCCCTGGCGCTAAGATGACCACGGCACTCTGCCAGCCCCTGCGGGCCCTCGCCAGCTATGGCTCCGTCCCTGCGCCCGAGGTGGGTGGACGCAGGCCCCGCCGGGCGCCCCTGCCCAGCCCAGCCAGCCCTCACCTTCACCCAGGCAGACGTCGCAGTACACGTGGCCGCAGTTGGTCAGGCTGAAGCACGACGTGCGGTGCGGTGGCTGGAAGCAGCGATTACAGAACACCCAGCTGGCCATGCCGGACGCTGCTTCCACCAGCCGCCGCAACCCAGGCCCAGACGCAGCGCAGGCGCAGCCCGGAAGCAGCCTCTGGAGCTTCTGCACCTGCGCAGACTGGAGCTGGTCAGCCGCGCCTGCGCACCAGAGAGCACCGCCACTCCCGCCAAAACCTGAGTTGGAAGGTACCAACTGGATGGGGCGGGGGGTGTGTGTGCTGTGAATAAGATTCTTCTCCCCTCAGGCTGTTCAGGCTGTTTAGGCTGCTTGTGCCGAGGAGCGACACGCACACCAGAGCCGGGTCTCCCTCATTCCATCATTGCAACCCTTGGGGACTCGTCTGTGGGCAGCGTGTCGTCGTCCAGACTGACATGGGCACGCCGGGAAGGCCCAGGCGCAGAGCGGGGTGGCGCTCTCTGTGCCTCCGGAAGCCGCGGTGAGCTGCGCAGGAGTCAGACGAAGTGGAGGGCGTGGGGGCACGGACGTGACCGCTGGGGGACAGTGTGGGCCCTAGGCACCCTCCGTAATGGAGATGGGGAGCAGGGCCTGGACACTGGGCTGACCCGAGAAGCCAGGGGTCCTGGGCAGACTGAGGTGAGGGAGCCGGGAGGACAGAGCAGACCCAGCGGGGTAGGTGGGTGGACTGGGCTGGGCAGGACGGTTTGCCATTTGCAGCTTTTGGTAGAGGCGGGCCGGGTCAGGGCCGCAGCCACTATAGCTCTGCCACATGAGAAGGGCTGAACTCGGGGTGGGGGTGGGGTTCTGTGTCCAGGACACTGGCCGGGTGGAGATAGAGGGCCTGCCACGTGTGAAGGGCTGGACCCGGGGTGGGGTTGGGGACTCCCTGTCTGAGGCACTGGCCGGGTGGAGGTTGGGGACCTGCCACGTGCATGAAAGGCTGGACCCTGGGTATGGGGAGGGGGGCGTTCCCTGTTGGAGACATTGGCCAGGTGGTGTTGAGGAAAGGGACTCCTGGTGCTGCTCTTGCCACCTCCAGTGAGCTTATTCTTATTGCAGAGTGGACGGCTAGAGAAAGCAGATGGCCGTGACGTTTCACAGGGCACTCCATGGATGGTGCCCTCTGTGGCTTGGGGAGCAGAATTTCCATCCACATGCAGGTGGCCCACTGGGGCCAAGTGAGAAAAGGTGGTTCAGAGAAACCCAGGCTGTTTTCTTGTGTGGGCAAGGGCGCCCTTGTGCAGGGAAGTAGAGAAAGCAGAGGTTCAGAATGGCTTTTCGGGAGGGGAATGCAGTGGTGGGAAAGGGTGTACTCCCTTTGTCCACCGTCTAGCTGTGAATGTTGCATGACCACTGGGTCCCTGAAATGTGACTGGGCCAAACTGACCTGTGCTTTGAGCACAGCACACGCTTGTTCATATCAAAAAAAGAACCATGAACTATCTCAATAATCTTGTACTGTTTACTACTAAAATTGTAACATTTTTGGTGTTTTGGGTTATATATATATATATATCACTAGGGTTAATTTTACCCTTCTGAAAGAAGGTTTTTTTTTTTTTAATGTGGCAAGCAGAAAATTTAAAACTTATATATGTAGCTTACATTTTATTTGTATGGGACAGTGCTGATCTATATACAGAGTTAAAATAACCAGATGATGAGCTTATTCTATCAAGCTCAAAGGCCACATAGTTAAAGTAATATTTTGTCAGTGTAATATTAATTTCAATCTCTGATCATCTTTGATATCATAAAATTACATGGTTACGATGTATTTTGATTGATTAACTCAAATATTATGCAGATTAGCAGGTAGTTGCCTTTATTAACATTTTAAACGAGTTTCTTAGCTATAAAGAAGTCTTTAAGGTATTTCATTTGGAAAATTCCAATTGAGATAAAGATTAATGTTTGTGCAAAAGCCCACCATAAAACATTGCCATTTGTATCTTCACTGATCATTCGAAAATTTTCTTCACGGTCCTATGCGGAAGAGAAATAGGCAGGTTTAGTTTCTTAAAGTATTTAACTATGAATTTGAGGGAAACGTGCTGTATGCTTTGAAGATATTTAGTATTTCCCAGTTTATATATCAAAGTGCAGTATATGATTTTCTAAGTTGGTGTATGTTCGTAGCTAAAGAAAAGGATTAAGAATCAACTTTAAATAAAACATGTATTTGTATTTTGATGTAAACTATCTGCTGTTTGATCTATTATAGTGTATATTTTTTTTGTCACCATTGAGCAAGTGAATGTTAGCCAAGAGTGATAGATTTTCAAAATTGCTGTCCTTAACTTTACTTCAGGCTGGGCACTTTGCCAAGCACACCCGTCCTCCTCTTATTTTCCAGGTAAGGGAACTGGAGTCTGGATTTGATCCCATCTCTGACCAGAGTCCACTGAGCACAGGGACCTGAGAGACACACAGTGTCACAAGAATAAAACTGTGATCTAGAAAATGGGCGTTCTGAGCCTCTTCATACATATTGGGTGTGTTTGGGAACATTTATTTATTCATTCTGTGAAGCCCATACCCCAAAGGCAAATGAGCTGCAGTCCCCTTTCCTAGAGGAGCTCACAGTCTGGCAGAGAGTGAAAAGACAATGAAAGATTGTTCCTTTCCTTTACCCCAAGTGTCCCTACAGTGCTGGCTCAGAGAGAAAGACCAAGGAACGGGAGTTTATTTTTTTCCATGGTTTGGGGGCTTTGTCTCCAGAATTGCGTTCCTGGCAGGAAGAGATAAAATAAGCTGAAATAGATAATAGATAAAACAGGCAAACTGACCCTTTGATAGTTTTGTTCTTTGACTATTTGCTCAATTTGCTCAATTAGGTGTTCCAACTTAAAGCTAACTTCATTAACTTTGTCCTTTGCTTGAGCAACGGCTGCATCAAGGTCATGTTGTCCAACTCGAATCTCTAAGTGGATCCGCTGTACAAAGAGTAAAAAGGAAGAAGCATTCTTAAAACAGCTCTACTCTGTGTTTCCCTTGTTGTGTCCCCCGACTCCTGCCTCTCCCCACACCCCCTCTTTAAGAGGAGGCCCTGCTTCATTCTCCATCTCTCACTGCCTGTCTCCCCTGGCCGTACTCAGTAGTCTTCCTCTGTGATACTCATTAATACTCTCATGACCCTGAGCATCAAATTTACTATGAGGTAAATTCTTTAAGCACTGAAATATTTGATTAAGGAAAATTTTCTTTTCATAGGACTTGAATTTCTGATCCTAAAATACAGATTCTGTTCCTCTGCTCTCAGCTCATTTAGAAAATAACCAAACACCATCTGCCATATAAAAGTTTTATTTATTGGAATTCCATTGTTAATTTACCCTCCAGCCTTTGCTTGTTTTCAGGCCTGAGTAATCACAGTTCTTTCAACCTTCCCTCACGGTTCTTGTTTTTCAAGGCCTTTAATCAATGCTGTGGCTCTCCTTTGAACCCCTTCCAAGCTCTCCAGCTCCCTCTTTGGTTGCTGCACTGAGATCTGGGCACAGGACTTTAATAAGTTTCTAGCTAGTCTGGGTATAATGGTTCTGCATACCAACGTCATGCCTGAATAGTGCTGGTGCTGTGTTCATCAACTAGGACATGGGAGGTGTACACTCACCAGCTTACTCCCACCAAATGACACAAGTCTCGTAGAATTAGATTCCAAGCAAATGATGTGTTCGCCAGGTGAATGTGAAGTAAAGTAGAACCTTCCTTGTGGGCCATATAACTTGGACAATAATACCTAGGATTGAAGATTTCCATAGTTTATTATTTTCTACTTTCCCTTCTTAAAAACAGATCTCTCCTGTTGGTTTAGTAAAAACTGTGTAGTTCCTAAAGAAGAAATGGTCAATACAATGAAAAATATTTATTCTTGTTTGTAAAAACCACACACACACACACAGTAAGACATCCCTTATTTACTATCAGATTGGCAAAGATTTAAATGAAAGTGTCCACAGATAGTATTGAGAAATACTAGCTCTAAACAATGATTTGGGTATGTAAGTTGAATAATCATTTGGAAAGCAGTTCAGTGATATGTATTAAAAGTTAAAAGGTATGTAACTGTAGACTCAGTGGTTCTACTTACAGGAATTTATGGAAGTGCACAAGTAGACAAAATTATATGTAAAGTGATACTCAGTGTGGTATTTTTTGTAATGGCAAAGTTGTCTTCTTGAAATTATTTTAGTACCTTTCAGTAAGGGATTGATTAAATTCAGGCAAATCCAAATAAAGGAATGTTATGGGACAAAAAAAAAGAGAGAATATTAACCCATAACCGTTCTGTACTAAAGATGTCCATGATATCCAGTGCTAAAGCAGTGCATATGGGATCCTATTTTTTATTAAAATATCATTTGTAAAAGTACGTGTGTGTGTGTTTCTATAAGCGTAGAAGAAGATTCTGAAGAATACACACCAAGCTTTTAGTTGGTTATATTTGTTGGGCAACTTTGATTTTATGTTTAGCTAATTAATGTATTGTTTGCCATTTTAAAAACAGGTATAGGACTTCTGTCATCAAGGTGTTTTGAAGTTGCCATTCTGTCCCAATAAGTAAAAAGATGAACACAATGAAAACCAATTCTTTCTAGATCTGTCAGAGAAAAACATCTTAGCTATAGAGGGACAGAGGTAAAAATTATACCTGACTTCCCTTCAGAAACCATGCAGGCAAGAAGAGCGTAGAGAATAAACCCACCAAACTAGAATTCTGTATCCTGCAAAACTCTCCTTCAAAAGTGGAGGAGAAATAAAAATTTTCTCAGACAAAGAAAAAAAAAGGAGGGAATTTGTCCCTGATAGACCTACCTTGCAAGAACTGTTAAATGTTCTTCAGGGAAAAGGAAAATGATACAGATCAGAAAGCCAGATCCACGTAGAGAAAGGAAGAGCATCAGAGAAGGAATAAGTGAAGGTAAAGGAAAACTCTTCTTAATTGATGTAATAGATAATCGTTTGTTCACAGAATAACAATGTATTTGGTTGTTGTGGGTGTGCGATGGACACAGGTGACAGCATGACAAGGGACGGGAGGGAGGAATTCTGAATGCTTTGCTACTCGAAGTGCTTGCCCTCCCTGTGAAGAGGTGTGGCGCTACTTGAAAGTGGACTTGTGTTAGTTGCAAATATGCACTGCAAACTCTAGGGCAACCATTTCTTAAAAAGTTAAAGTATAATTGATAGGAGATAAAATGCACATAAAATATGCCAATTAGAATCACAAAAGATAGAAAAAGTGGAAGACAAAAATAGGAACAAAGAACAAGGGCAGTGAATAGGAAATGAGAACAAACATGGTGGATATTCATCCAGCGCTTTCAATAATCACTTTGAATGTCTTCGGCCACACCACCCTGAACATGCCGTCTTGTCTGATATCGGAAGCTAAGCAGGGTCGGGCCTGGTTAGTACTTGGATGGGAGATCAGTTGTCAACTTTTGAATATCCGTGGTCTATATGTACCAAGTCAAAGAGATCGTCAGAGTGGATCAAAAACCAAAACCATATGTTGTCTACAAGAAACCCACTCTAAATATAAGGACACATGTAGATTAAAAATTAAAGGATGGACAAAGATGTATATGTTACCGTTAACCTTACCAAAAAAAACCCAGAGTGCTCATATTAACTTCAGACACAGTAGACTTTGGATCAAGGAAGATTATGGGGATAATTATATAATGGAGCATTACATAAAGACAATGAGGCCAATTATCCAAGAAGACAAAACAATCCTGAATGAGTGAGCACCAAACGACACAGCACAGAACTCTGTACAACGAAAAAGGACAGGAATGCAGGAGGGGGAGAGTCTGCCTTGGAAGCTGGAGATGCCGACAGCCCCGTGCCCGGAGCGGGCAGATCCAGCAGCAGGTTGGGAAGGACGTCTCGGACTCAGCAGCACTGTCAGTCACCTGCACGTGACGTCTGAGGGCAGTCTGCCTCATGCAATGACGGCAGAGTACACACATTTCTCCAGCTCACCTGGAGCACTGACCAAACCACACCAGTTCTGGCCCCAAAACACTCCTCCGCACATTTAAAATAGTAGAAACTATCAACTGTGTGTCAATAAAGAATAATGGTAACAGGAACCACACAAAGTCTGCTCTTAGAACACGATGGAGTTAAAGTAGAAATCAATACAACAACAAAGATAGCTTGTCAATAACAAAGATTCCAAAATATGTAGAGATGAAGCACATTTTTTTTTAAGATTTTATTTATTTATTTGACAGACAGAGATCACAAGCAGGGAGAGGCAGGCAGAGGGGCGGGGAAGCAGGCTCCCCACTGAACAGAGAGCCTGATGTGGGGCTCGATCCCAGGACCCTGAGATCATTACCCGAGCTGAAGGCAGAGGCTTAACCCACTGAGCCACCCAGGAGCCCGATGAAGCACATTTCTAAAGAACACGTATTGAGGAAGAAATCCTAAGAGAAATTTAAGAACATTTTCAACTAGGAGAGAATCCTGGGAAGATGGTGAGGTACACAGCACCAGGAGCCTGTCTTCCCATCTAGACCACGATCATACTGTTAGAATCCATCTGATGTAACTGTTCCAAACTGTGGAGTCTAGTGAAGGCTTGCAACTTCCAGGGGAAGCCCCGTGTGGGAAACTGTGGTTAATTTTGGTCAGTGTCAGCTCTTAGCACCGTAGCATCTACCCATCCTCACCCCCAGCTATGTGGCAGACAGCTGTGTGTGAATTGCCGGACAGTCTGCCCACAACGTGGAAGCAGAGTAGGCGAAATGGACCCTGTCCTCCAAATATCAAGGATCTTCATAACTGTCACATACAAGGGATCCTCAATAAGAATATCAACAGACTTTGGGGCGCCTGGGTGGCTTAGTCACTTAAGCTTTTGACTCTTGATCTCAGCGCAGGGCTTGATCTCACCTTCATGAATTCAAACCCTGTGTTGGGCTCCATGCAGCGTGGAGCCTACTCAAAACAACACTGAGATTAACAGCAGACTTCTGATCAGAAACTCTGGAGACCAGAAGGCAGTGGGTTGATACACTCAAATTGCTAAAAGAAAAAAAAAAGCCAGAAAGCACACGAAAAGATGCTCAACATCACTAATCATTAGGGAATTAGTGGAATGCAAACTGCATGTGTTTGTGTGGTACATATAGGTTGTTACTGTCTGCCCTGCTTACCCTACCAGCCATGTCATTCCCTGGGGCTGTCAATCACACACCATAGGAATGGACAGATGATCAAGGTGGGCAACTTAGAATACCCCATGCTCCCAGACACACTGACCCAAGTGAAAACAGTCAGAGGCCTTGTGGAGGTGCTGATAAGGACATTAAATGGGGGAATCTCATAAGAAATTTTGAAACCAGGGCTGTTTCTTGTTCTTCAAAATGGGGAGAGCTCTCTTAAAAATCAAGCCTGTGGGGTGAGAATTGTGTCTCTTAGGTCAAGAAGAGGGTTGGGTATATATTAGGCCCATGATAAATATTTGTTGAATGCAGAATGAATGAAAATATCTTTCCTCCCTTGTAGAAGGGGGTATTGTTTCAGGCAATTTTATTTTTGAAGAATGAACCTTCTCTGTCTTAAAAATAATGACTGGGATGTTCTGTGATGGTTTTTAGCTCAACTAAAATTTGGATTCAGCACTTAATAAATCATGGAGACATTACCAGATTGCTCATGAAAGAACAGAGGAGAACTGGGTTTTGGTATAACTGGGCAAAAACTCAGGAGGTGGGCTGTAGGGAGGGGAGGTAGCTATGTGGACCAGCCCCAGCAGAACCACCGTCAAGCAGGTGCCAAGTGCACCAAGAGAAGGTGCTGTACCAGCCAGGGTCAAGGGTCCCAACAACCCAGCTGGAGTGGAGTCTCCCGTGACCCCATTCCCTGTCTCCACAGGAGTG
This sequence comes from Lontra canadensis, assembly GCF_010015895.1. NCBI lineage: Eukaryota > Metazoa > Chordata > Mammalia > Carnivora > Mustelidae > Lontra > Lontra canadensis. The sequence goes on along the minus strand of NW_022630995.1, from coordinate 67,164,491 downwards.
GAGGTGTCAGAATGTCTTCTGAGTTCAGACCAGGCAATCACCCAGTTTAACAAGAATAGGAACTTTGCATCCTCTCCTCCCCAGAGGAGATACCTGTTCGGCTCTATGAGGCTTTGCCACCCATCCCACTGTCCCACAGGCACGTCCCCAGGGCAGCTCTAACTCCAAAGGGATGTAGTTCTCGCAACAGTGTTTGAGTGATGGGACTGAGCAAGCCAGTATCTTGAGCTGTCACGGCAGGGAACAGAAGTCACTGCTACATCCATTGTACAGATGAGGAAACTGAGCACTGGAGCCGTCAACAACCTACTGAAGATTGAGCTTGACAGACTACACTTCAACTTGGCTCTGACTCCAACATTCATATTCTCACCACTGGATCCTGGTGCCTCTTCGATTCCTGCTAACCTCCTGGAGAGGAGGAGGCCTGGGAGGCCAAACAGACCCAGAGTTTTGCCAGGGAGGAGAGGGGAGACTGTGGCCCAGCCAGGCCAGCGAATCTCAGGGTGATGAGCATGAGGCCTCTCATTTACATTGTTCTAAAATACTTTATGTTAAGGTCTCCGCTCTTGAACTAGACGACTGGCTCACTAGGGACTAGCACTTTCCACATCTCTGTGCAGCCCCTTTATTCAGGACTAGACACATTAAAAATTGTCCATTCTGGTTAATGAGCACTTAGGCAGAGATTTTTTTTTTAAGTTTGTGGGGGTACATGAAATGAATGTTTAGCAAGTGAAAAATTTTAATAGCAAAACATAAAAGAATGTTTTACCTCATCGTTGTAAGTTGTAACAGTCACAAACATTCCTAAGCCAGGAGCAGATTCAAGGAAATCTTGTCTGTGTATGTCCCACTGCTGTATCTTGAAAGTCCCTGTTTCAAAAACATAAGACATTTATTATAAAATAAGTGTAGGAAATACTTGCACATGATTACTGATAAATGAATTTATTTTATTCAAATTATCTAAATCACAAAACACTGTGAGTGTGGTGATGAGGTCACGTAGCTGAGTGGGAAGACCAGGGATAAAGGGGGAGGTGGGGGCTCCTGGTCCAACCCTCGTTCTTGCCACCCCCCACCCCCCACCCCCCCACCGGCGACTGCACCCCTCTGGCCTCCCCTCCCTCGGAAAATGGGGATAATATGTATCCCTCCCAAGTCTTCAGAGTTGTGAGGACTATTGAAAAAATAAAAAGCCTGTGAAAGCTTTCTATCTAGAATGCAAACTTCCTGTGGTCAGGACTTTCCCAGTGACCCCAGTAGTTCTGTCTTTGGTCTCTTCCTTCTCTAAATTACCCAACACAATTCCCTCCTAAGTCATAGGTGTATCCTGTCAAGTCCTTTCTATGCCCGCCTTCCGAGGCTCCTGCTAAAGTTTGCAGCACAGAAAGAGCCTCTTACTTCCTCCTTTTCGTATATGAAAGCATCATACAGCTTAACTTGCCCCTGAGCCCTTGCAAGGTACAATGGTAATGAAAACAAAGTTCATGTTTATTGAAAGCCGTTGAAAAATAGCCAGTGGTGCCTTATGCACACCAGGTATCGTGCCAGGCACCTAACATGCCACCCAGTGAGTCTTCAAATGTGCTCCAAGGAGGTATTTTTACTTCTTCACTGAGTCTGTTTTAAGTATGAGCTCCTTGCACGGAGATAGCACTGTTCTAGGAGCTGAGGACAGAGAGTAAGAAAATAAGTATATAATGTGGGAGATGTTACAAATGCCGTGAGAAAAAGCAAGTAAAAGGGATAGGGGACTTTGAGTATTATATGGGGAAGTCGGGAAAGCTTCTCTGAAGTTTGAGCAAAGACCCAAAGGAGTGGGGGGAAATATGTACTTATTTTATACTATGTTTAAGTTATGTCTGTACATCACATTTAGTGCTGACGATTTGCCAAGCATTCTAAGACTATTCTCTAAGAGTATTCTAATTCATAGTCTGAATTTTCATGACAACACTATGTAAGTGATATTATAAATATTCTTAAAAATTTGTTTATTTATTTTGGGGGAGACAGGGGCAGAGGGAGAGAGAATCCCAAGCAGACTCTGCTCTGAGCACAGAGCCCCATGCGGGGCTCGATCCCACAACTCCAAGATCATGACCTGAGCCTAAACCAAGAGTCCAATCTCTAACCAACTGCACCACTGAGACGCCCCAGTGATACTACTTTAATGACAATTTTACATATGATGAAACAAAAACACAAAAAAGTAATTTGTGTAAGGTCCCACACCTAGCAAGTGGCAGAGTCGGGATTCAAACCCAGGCAGTGTAGTACCTTTCCCCTTTCTCGCACATCATGCCGGTGGCTCCTGGGGCAGGATGGTTTCGAGTGGGAGTGCATGCAGAGGTCCTGTGGCAGGAGCATGCCGGGGTAGCCAAGGAACTGCAGAGTGGCTGGGGTGAGGGGAGCAGGGAGAGCATGGTATGTGACGTGGTGGGAGCGTGGCAGGGTCCGGGTCAGGGAGGGTCTGGGGAAGTGGCTGGCTGGAGTGGAATGCTGGGGAGAAGAGCGGAGGATCAAGAACAGAGCATGTGCGAGTGGCGGAGGTTGTGGAAAGTGTGGGATTGTGTGTTGCTGCCCTGATCTCACAGGTTGGAAACTGACTCCAGGATTAGGTCACATGGCTCATGAGCTGCAGAGGCTGAGCTCCATCTGCCTAGTCCAGAGCCCAGAGCCACAGGTCCGGGCCTCGGGCCTCCCTGGAGGCGAGGACACTGGTCCCTGACAGGCCTGAGAGGGGAACGTGCTTGGGTGCAGACCAGAGGAGCAGACCTTGCAGAGTGAGGCCCTCGGGATCAAGATGACAGGCAGACACTGGCCCCACAGTCTCCGGCCCCACAGTCACCGGCCCCACAGTCGCAGGCCCCACAGTCTCTGGCCCCACAGTCTCAGGCTCCAGTCTCTGGCCCCACAGTCACAGGCCCCACAGTCTCTGGCCCCACAGTCACCGGCCCCACAGTCACCGGCCCCACAGTCACCAGTCCCACAGTCTCCAAACCTTCCTTCCTCCTGCTGGGATAGTAAAGTGGTAGCTAAGGTAATTGCAGGTATAAGGTGCATGTCTTCATGTTGGGTCCACGGTTGACCGGGAGTGTAGGGTGGGAGCTCCCCTGCCCACCTCCAGACTCCGTTCTTAAGGACAAAAATATATAAATGGAACATGGAGAGATACCATGCATCACTGTTAGGGAAACCACAGTTTGAATGACTGTATATTTCTCATCAGAAACATGGAGGCCAGAGGGAAGAGGCACATGTTGAAAGAATGGTCAAACAACACTATATCCACGAAAAGTAGCCTTCAAAATGAAGGCAAAATATTCTTAGGTCAAGGAAAACCAAGGGAATTTTTCACCAAACACCTGCTTTAAAATAGTTGTTTAAAGAAGTTATTCAAAGAACTTCAAAGCAAATGATAAAGAACTTTGGAACATCAGGAATGAAGAGAAAATAATAGAAAGAGTAAGTAGGAAAACAGCAGAGCATTCTCTATTCTTAAAATTGACAGTTGAAAGTGAACAGTATATATAATATTGTCTGATGTGGTTCTCGAAGCTTGTAGAGATTATATTTAAGACAACTCTATTATAAAGGGTGGGGAGGGCAAAGGCACATGGTCATTAGGTTTCTGCATTCCTGCTGAAATGACAAAATATGGATCCTTGTAGACTGTGAGAAGTATGCATAGTGTAATCCCTACAGCAACCACTAACAAAAACTACACAAAGATATATAGTGAAAAATACTATAGATAAAGCAAAAGTAGGATATTACAAAACATTCAAGTGACCCATAGGAAGCTAGGAAATGGAAAATGGGAACAAAAAGCAGAAGGAACAAAAAGAAAAAAATAATAAAATAGCAGTCCTAAATCCTGACATTATGCATTATATGTAATAATTACATGTAAATGGCCTAAACAGAGATTAAACAAAGATTGTCCAAATGGATTTTTATTTTTATTTATTTTTTTAACAAATATTTTTTAAAAGACTTTATTTATTTATTTGTGAGAGAGAGAGAGCAAGCGAGCACAGGCAGACAGAGTGGCCGGCAGAGGCAGAGGGAGAAGCAGGCTCCCTGCCAAGCAAGGAGCCCGATGTGGGACTCGATCCCAGGATGCTGGGATCATGATCTGAGCCGAAGGCAGCCGCTTAACCAATTGAGCCAAACAGGCGTCCCTGGATTTTTTTTTTTTAATGACCCAACTATTATGTGGTGTACAAGGAAGTCACTTTGGATATAATGCTGTAGATAGGTTACAAGTAAAAGGATAAAAAAAGCATATCATTCTGATGTTAATGACAGAAATCTTGGGCGGCTCTCTAAGTATTAGATAAAGTAGACTTCAGAGCAATGAAATTTACCAAGGACAAAGATGGACATTACATAATGATAAAGGAGTCCTTTCACTCCGAAGACAACCACCCTAAAAGCATAAACAGTTTGAAAACACATGACGTAAAGCAACTGAAAAGAGAAGTAGATAAAGGCACAGTTGTGGGGACGGCACTTGTCAGTAACAGAGGGAGAACGAGCCAGCAGGTGGAAGGGCTGAGCACCACCAGCCAGCAGGACCTACCTGACACCACAGAGCACGCCCCCACCCCCCAGCAAAAGCAGAATATGCATTTCCTTTCAAGTACTCAATGGAAAGTTCACCAACTTGAGCAAGAAAGCCCCAAACCTGATCCAGCACCTTTGCTGAAGCAGCTGAATGTTCCTGGAAGGAGCACAAGGCCAGGCTGATGGATCACTTTGCAAATGTCTGACCAGCTGGAAATCTCTTGTTTCCCATTCTGTGAAACTTGTCAAATCTTCCTCCTGGCCCACTTCCAGCACCCTGCCCCGCCTCTCAGATGGGAATGGTCCGCCTCCCTGTACCGTAAGTCCTCTGCAACTCTCCCTTGTTGCCCTGGCTCTTGCTGGAGTGGTTGGGGCATCCCCTCCCATTTCTCTGGGACTTTGTTCTTGTTGCTGTTCCCACACTTGCCCATAGTGGGTGATTCTCGTCAGCATGCCAGCTGTCCTCACAGTCGGGCAGTCCCCTTGCCTGCACTCTGCAAGGCGCTAGAGCTCAGGGGTCACTGTATTCCTCTCTCGTGGGCCTCTTGGACCTGACAACAAGCTGAGGGCAGTGTTTGGCTCTAGGGTAGGGGCTCAGTAAGGTTTTGTGAATGAGTGTGTTTCCCACGGAACATGTTCAATGAAGATTTTGAATGAATGAGTGCAGGTTGGGCCCATTGTTAAAGCGCCAGTGTTCCTGGCATGCTGCCTTGTATTATCAGAACAAGTGAGAGTGGTTTTTGCTTGCTTTGCCATTTTCTGCTGGCCCTGAGCATGCCCCCTGCAGCCTCCCACAGCCCTCAAAGGCTGGAGGGGAGGGAAGGCGGGAGGTGTCGTTCCCCTGGGCTGCCACCAGATGGCAGTAGAGAAGCACCTTTCCCGGGGAGTCTGCCAGGGAGCATGCCCATGTCACTGTCGCGGGCATGAGCACATTCGAAGAGGGGACAGGCTGCCCGGTGGTGCTTCTAACCACACGTACAGAGAGCGGCAGGGTGTCTGGCTCCGAGCAGGAACACTTGGCCAAGACCCTGCCCTGCTCTGCTTCACAGTTGCATTGGGTAAAGCCATGATAGTAATGGTCAACCTCTTACCGTAGGAAGATTGTATGTTTAATGCAGAACTTAGCATGTCGTAAGCGCAGTGTAAACACTTGATCAATTATTTCTGACCTTGTTATTGGACTTTTAATGTCCAGTGTCTTCCCTCAGCTCCCACAGAACCCTACAACCCTATAATGTCGGGAGAATGAAACCTATTTTTACCAGTGAGGAGCCTGAGGCCAAAGGCGCCAAACAGTTTATTGGAAACCGTCCAGATAATAAAAGGCCAAGCCAGTATTAAAACTCAGCTTGATGTGCAAATCAAGGGCCTTGGCCTCCTCACCACAAACTACACCACTCACCCCATGGCCTTGGAGAGAGGGAGAGAGTGTGTGTGTGAGTGGGCTTCCCAGGTGCATTTTGTGGCTATTCCCCTCAGTGAGCCCCAGTTGGGAGCCGCTGGGGGCCAGGCAGGCAGTGTGCATATGCCTCTCCTGGTTTCCCTGGGGACCCCGGGCACACCCTGGTCAGGGACTCAGCCCTGACCTCTGGACCTCTAATGTGGTTGCGTCTTCCACCCCAGACCAAGTCCTTGGGGCTGGGACCAGGAGCCACTGGTTGGTTTCAGACAAGTAAAATGCATTCATTGTAGGAACTGTAGAAAGTAAAAATCCCCTCTGGAAGTTTTGGGTATTCAGGATTATCCTTCTAGGCTTTTTCCTCTAAGTACTTATTGCCTATTTTTACAAAAAGTAAAATCATACTGTATATACTATTGAAACCTAATTCTTTTGCCCAGTTTTTTGTGATCATCTTTCTCCATCCTCAAATATTCTTTTGTAACCTAGAGTCAAGTGTACTTAGGGAGCTGAAGAAAGATCTGGTGTCATTTGTTCAGGGCTGAGCCCAGAGCTCTGCAGTCAGCCTTGGACGCACAAGCAAGGAACGAAGGCCTATGGGATGCCCGCAGGGTGCTGGTTAAAATCCAAATCGTCTGGTTGGCCCCCAGTGAGCCTGGCGGGAGAGTAGCTGCCTTCGGGAGTAGTGATGAGTACAGAGTGATGTGTTCCAGAACGCTCGAGGCAATGCCCCTGAGGACACTTTGTTTCCCTCCAAGCTGGGAGCGGTTTGGAGGGAGCGCAGGGAAGCATGGTGGGGCTGAAGGAGGGGGCACACATGCACGTGCCACGTCCCACTCATCATCAACCAGTCATCAGCACCAAATCACCCTGCTGGAAACAGCGTCAACAGCCCAGCTGCCCGCACTGGCTGCCTGCCTCTGACCAGATGCATCCGTGTGTCTGAATGCTTGTGTCTGTTCCTCCTGGCCGGCAGGCGTGCAGACTCTGAGCATGCTGTCGCCAGCGCACAGGCCTCACCCTGGGCTGCTGTTTGGAGAGATGACTGCGTTGCACTCGTCCCTTGGGGGCCCCTGAGCTGCAACCGGTTTCTGGCCGATCTGATTGGGCTGCTGTGAGGGTTGTGAGGCATGTGTACACACACGTGTGTATCTCGGTCCGGAGTTTCCAGTGCTCGCCTCGACCCACGCTCGTGGTGAAACCCGAGGCCTAGGGTATGACGGCCTGCATCTGCTTCCTCGCAGGGACGTTTGGCCTCCCGTGCAGGTGGCTCAGTCCCCACGGGCTTTGCTCTATGTTGTCCCACCTGCCGAGAAGCCACGCACCTTCCCGTTGAGCTCCTGGCCGGGTGGGTCTTCTCTGTTCACCTTCTGCCGTGGTTCTGGCCCAGGAGCGCAGGCTCGCCCTCGTGCTGGTGGGTGGTTTCCAGGATGAGGGTCTTGGACATCCACACGTTTACATTTATGCTTGGGTGCTTGTCATTCCGTCGCTGAGGAGAAATGATCGAAGTGCAGACATTTGTCCCCGACTGGCGTCGTTAGACACTGGGCATATAGACAAAGGGCTTGTGGCAAGGCCAGGTGTCAGGTGAAGTTCAGAGCACTCTGGGGGCCGAGTGCTTTCCCTGGACCGGGAGAAATGGCGGCCATGGTCCGTGTGCGGGCAGCCCTGACGACACCGCCACAGCCCCGTCCCAGCCCTCCGTGCCCCCCGGCCGTGGCGGCTCTGCTGTGACCCGTGAGCCCTCAGGGGCACCATGTGCAGGGAGCTGGGAGGGTCCCTGAGCCTTAGAGACCCCCCCCCGGTGGGCAGTGTAAAGGGACACCTGCCAGGAGGTGGGACACACCACAGGGGCAGCTGATCCTCCATTCGTTTAATTCTAAAAATCATGGTAAAATACGTGTAACAAAATTTAACATTTTATAAATATATATTTTTTTTAATTTTACTTATTTATTTGACAGAGAGAGAGGGAGAGATCACAAGTAGGCAGAGAGGCAGGCAGAGAGAGGAGGAAGCAGGCTCACTGCTGAGCAGAGAGCCCGATGCGGGGCTCGATCCCAGGACCCTGAGATCACGACCTGAGCCAAAGGCAGAGGCTTAACCCACTGAGCCACCCAGGCGCCCCAAAATTTAACATTTTAACCGTTTTTTAAGTGCACATTTCGGTAGCATCCGGTGTGTTCACACTGGGCAGCCACCATCCAGACGTCGTGCTCCACTCGTTTCCATCCACTGAAACCAAAACTCTGTCCACATGTCCGCAGGGCCCCACCCTCACACCCGGTCCCCCGCACCCCCCGCCCCCAGTCTTGGCTTTGTGAACGTCGCTCCCCTCTGGGGCCTCACAGGCGTGAGGCTCCTCCTGAGGCCACTATAGCTCAGCAACTGACGCCTCTCGGCTTCACCACCCCCCTCACCCTCAGCAAGTGTCAGAATGTCACTGTTATTTATTTCATTCCTTCTTGGGACAAAATTACATCCCATCATGTGGATGCCACATGCTGTCTATCTGTCCATCAGGTGTAGGCACCTGACTTGGCCCGCCTTCACTCCTGCGGGGTCTCCTCAGCCGGGGAAGTGTGGGGCCGTGTGTCCGTAGGATTACTGCATGTCCCTGCACCCCCGGGCTCAGCGTGAAACCAACCGGCTTCATCTAAAAAGTCCCCGGCCTGGCTGCTTTCCCTCTGTCTCCTCAGAGCATCTCCTCAGTGAACTACTTGCACAGAATCCTTGGTTCAGGGCGGGCTTCAGAAGATGCCTGACCTGAGACACCCCTGAGGTGTGTTGTGGTGTCCCGTGAAGACTTGAAGACATGGTTGGATGAGGTGCCTGGGGGGCTTGGTCATTGAAGTGTCTGCCTTCGGCTGGGGTCATGATCCCAGGGTCCTGGGATCGAGTTCCGCATCAGGCTCCCTGCTCAGTGGGAAGCCTGCTTCTCCCTCTGCTGCTGCTCCCCCTGCTTGTGCTCCCCCTCTCACTGTCAAATAAATAGATAAAATCTTTAAAAAAACAAAACAAAACAAAACCCAAATACATGGTTGGGACTGCTCCAGAGGATGAATGAGATTAATCTTTGACTTGGTGATGCCTTCCTCTTCTCCTGTCTCCTGTTTCTAACAGGGTGTGTACTCTGAATTAAAAACAGAATCCTGGGTACTTTGGCAAAGTGAATCAAATCCAGGGACCTTTTGAACAGGACCATCCAGGAGCAAAATTTCATTGGTTCTGAATTCTAATTATTTCTTTCTAATGAGCAGTCTCCCACATTATGGTCACTGTGCTCCTGGCACAGTGCCCTCCCTCGCTGCTTGCCTTTTACAAAGAAACCAGCAGCCTTGTTTGAAAAATGTCTCCAAGGACCAGCAAGCAAGTGCTTTAAAACTCGTCAGAATAGCTGCCGGTGCCAGAGTTCCCTCCCTCTTCTCTTATCTCTCCCCCAGAAAGGCCACACTCCCTTTTACCATTCATGACAATCTACGATTTATTAGCAAAGAACATTACTAGGAAGAACTAAGAAAAACAATGTAAAAAAACAGAATGTATTTGACTCTGAAGTTTCTTTTTTTTTTTTTTAAAGATTTTATTTATTTATTTGTCAGAGACAGAGGGAGAGAGAGCGAGCGAGCACAGGCAGACAGAGGCAGAGGGAGAAGCAGGCTCCCTGCCGAGCAAGGAGCCCGATGTGGGACTCGATCCCAGGACGCTGGGATCATGACCTGAGCCGAAGGCAGCCGCTCAACCAACTGAGCCACCCAGGCGTCCCTGACTCTGAAGTTTCTAAGCAAGTTTATGGAACCGGGATTTTTTTATCCTGAATCTGTTGGCAGTGCCCTGGGCTGGGCAGTGCACAGGCACATGGGGCCTCTCCCGCACCCTCCCAGCCTCCTTTAGGGGTTGGAGGGTGACGCAGGGATCTCCCCTGCTTCTCAGGCAGTGTCCTTTCTCTTGGGCCTGTGGGCAGGGTTGTGGTTGAGCCGGAGCCACGGCCACACCTGCTTTGGTGGTTCAGAATCTAGCCTGCAAGGCCAAGCTGATAAGGCTAGAGATGGAGCGCCAGAGGGTGGGAACTCACGGGTGAGCAGCGGGCGTCTGGCCATCCTCCATACCAGGTGCTGCGGCGCCCCAGGGCAGGTGTGAGCAGCAGGTTACAGATAAGGAAACATAGCCCAAAGTCACCAAGCTATTGGGCAATGAGGGTGTTGATGCGAAAGTCTCGGTCTTCTGTGGCGTTCTGGGCAGCCTCCCCCTGGGAACAGCAGAAGGCCGATTCCTCGGAGTCCCCACAGTCTAGTTATTTGTAGTCCCAATAAGCAAAAACACATGTCTGGGCAAATGTGGATGACTGGCTCTGAGGTCATCTCTCTCCAACTTCCTAGACGGGTGTCTCTCATGGGATTCCTCTGTGCCTCAGAGGTAAAGAGACAAGAGATATCTCTGTGTGTGCTCCCTGGGACCAGAGATATCAGACAGGGTCTCAGAACCCCACCGATCCCCAGAAAAACTTAAAATTTGTGTTTTCACTTCCATGCCGATCTAAAAATTAGATATGAGCGTGTACTATGGATGAGCACTTCTTAACCATGTGGTTTGGTGCGTGCGTTTGCCACCACACATGCGCTGAGTAGAGTCAGGGATTTCATGGACGGTGGAGGGACAGGAAACAGAGTCATTTTCCGGCTCAGGCCGCATAGGCACTCAGAGCTCCAAAGAAGCTGGCCTCCAGCCTTCCAGAGTGTATTCATGCTATGGGCAGGTGAACTCTGGTCCTGCCCACCCTTGATCTACAGCCACGGTCCTAAATGTAGAGACAGCAGCTTACAGCATATAATGAACAAGAGAGCAGAGAGTACTTTCTTCATAAAAGGGATTTTTTAAAGAAACGTTTAAGAACTGTATTTTCGTATGCTACTACATTATTTGGCACATCAAAGCAGTGGGCTAATGATTAAAGATATAATCATAGTTAAAGGAAAAGTAATGATAAGAATATAGACTTAATTGATGGTTTGGCATGCTCAAATGCTCAAAATTCTCTTAGAAGAAACTCAAAATAGTCAAGTAGGAAACACATGCAGAATATCTTTCTGTTATTAAACCCAACACCGGTCCTTGCGTGTCTTTTACTCTGGTAATGCTTAGCGTCGTAAAGTCTGCTCTGACGACACTTTCTTTCATTTATCTTTACATGTATGTCTTTTCCATCTTTTAACTTTCAGCCTTTCCTTCTATTTAAAGTATTTCATTTAGGGGGTGTCTGGGAGGCTCATTAGGTTAAGAGTCTGATTCTTGATTTTGGCTCAGGTCATGATCTCAAGGTTGTGAGATCAAGCCCCACATTGGGCTCCAGGCTGGTCCTGGAGGCTATTTGAAGTTTTCTCTCCCTCTCCCTCTGCCACTACCCCCTCAGAAAGTAGTGTTTCATTGGGGAACAGTATATAGGTGTTTTGTTTTTAAGTCTCGTCTCATGATCTCTTTTAATTGGAGAGTTTTGCCCATTTTCACTTAGTGTAATATAAAATGTAGTTGGGTTTAAGACTGCCATATTGCTATTTGTTTTCCATTTACCCTATTTGTTTCTTGTGTCTTATCCTTTCTTTCTTGCCTTTTTTCAGGTGGAGGGTTAATCAAGTATTTTTTTCTCCATTAGCATATTATAGGACTTAAGGATCGTGTTCTCTTTTTTAATAATAATGTTTTATAACTGGTGACATTTAAATTTTTTTAATTTTTAATTTCATTTATTTATTTTATGTAATCTCTGCACCCAGTGTGGGGCTTGAACTCATGACCCCAAGATCGAGGGTCACATGTTGTACTGATTGAGCCAACCAGGTGCCCCAGGACCATATTCTATCTTTAAAAACATCGAAATGTGTAAGCTGATGTGTTTCCACAATTTCCTTGTAGTTACAACACACTTCAAGGGGGCTGAGCTCTACCCGAAATAGTTGCATGGGGGGCGGGCTGAGGAGACCACAGACTGGGCAGGACAGAGTTGAGGCTGAGGAGGCAGGGCGAGGGGAATTCAGAGTTGAGAAGGACCAGTACAGTCTGGACGAGGAGTAGAAGAGTCTCCTGGCTCAGGCCTTGGGCCTGGCCAGCATGAGACCGGTCCTCCCTCTAGCTGCAGAGCACTGTCTGGCTGCATCTGCCTTCTGGTCTCGGGCCCCTCCAGAGGGTTCAGGTGATCCTCGGGCTCACTGTCACGGGTGTGTCCCGGGACATGTCCATCCGGCTGGGGGACCAGGCCCCAGGAAGTGTGGGCAGGCTCCTCCTGTCCCTCTTATTCCTCCTCTGCCCATTCAAATGCAGGCTGAAATTCACAGGTACCTAGGAAAATGGTCCGCAGCCACAGAGCTATTCACCCAAGTCAAACGTCCCCTGGGATGAGAGAGCTGGGATCAGGCGGCGTGAGCAATCACTTAGAGTGATGTTCTATGTGTCTGGCTGCATTCTAAGAGCTTTGCAGATATTAATCCCAACATTATCATGACAAGAAGAGATAGATGTCATTATTTTTATCCCATTTCACAAATGAAGCAGAGAGGTTCAGTAGCTTGCCCAGGGATGCACAACACTTAGGCGGCCCTGCTCATGCCTCACAGCCCCAAACACAGTTGTCGCAGCAGCTGCAGCCGCTGTGGGCGTCTCCTCCCCATGCCTTCTGCCAGTTCTGCTCCTCCCCAGCCTGGTCTCACACTGCTGACTCTGGCTTTGGCTCCACAAGGTGCTGTGTGTGTTGGATGGGTTGATGCAGGGTGGGTTAAGATGCTTCGCCATAGAACACCCGGATGTAATGGCCAAGAGAAATAGAGAGGAGAACTTGGCACTAGTCAATGTAAGATAGAACTGGATGTAAAAATCCATGATGGACTTCTGGAGAATACTACTAGGGTTAGATTCTGCTGGTTTTTTTCCTCTTTTGCATTAAAATCAAGAGATTTGGTATCAACTGAACTTGAATATGCTGTATTTGCCATACAATTCTGAAACCCGTGGGTGCTTGTTTCTTTCTCCGGAGGCCAGGTAAGCACAGCCACATGGAGATGTGTTTGGTGGCAGTGTGGGGAATGGGCAGAAATCACGTGCTGAGAGCCGGATTCGCGGGCATTCTGCTTGGAAAGTAGCCTCGGTTCTGCACACACGTGCACCGCCCACATCACTCGCCATCAGGCTGCGGGGGCTCCAGGAGCTGAGGCTCAGAGCCCTCCTGCATCCGCTGTTTCTCACTGTTGCCCCGGACCAGGCGGGAGACATCATTCATCTTTAAAGAATTCAACCATAATTATTAGCATGATTAATGGTATCAGAAATTCTTTTACTTGAGGAAACCTGACAACCAGAAAAACAAATCAGGCTTGGATTCTGTGGCATCCTATCTTTGTTTCCCAGTTTGTGATTCAGTACAATTTACTCCAAAGGCTACTTTCATGTTAAGTTTGCATAACCTGATAAACTCTCTCAAGAGGATACCATACAGCGTGAACCAGGTAATATATGCACCGAGAAACTGGGACCATTCCATAAAATGACATGCTGAGTTCAACATTCAATGGAGCACATCGTACGTACCTGTTATCAGTGTGTCGCTTGGAATGTCTTCTATTATGCATTTCTCCTCTCGTTCCCCTACGTGGAAATAAAAAGCAGTTGAAAGTGAAAAATAAAAACTGAAAACAAACGTTAACGTTTCCATTTCTGCTGCTTTAGCCACTCCTAGGAGCACTTCCCTTGAAATGGGTCAGTTACAAGTGACACTGCCCATGGAGAGCTTGTAGTTCATTGGATAATTCTGTAAATTGATTTTTGTGAGAAGGGACATATGGCGGCCACACTTGGGCAGGGCAACTGCAGCAAATCCCAGGGAACAAGATAAAAAGAGGTCTGGACCTTGGGGCCTTTCCAAACACAGTGGCGGCAAAGGTCCTTCACCTCTCTAGTTTTTGAAGGATTTTGAAGTGTGATAATGGAATGAAAGTGGAATGAAAGACACTGCAGGGCCAAGGACCAAGCACTGGAGGAGCCCTAAGTCCCCAGCTCAACAGGTGCCCAGCAATGGCCCGCACTGTGCGGTCCTGATCAAGCCAAGATGGCCATTCTGTAGTTGTTCCAACTGTATGGCAGGAGGTGAGGGAGGAGGAAGTGAGCATCGGGCCAGGGGGTGAGAACCGAGGGCAGGGGTGTGGGGTGGGGGGCAGTGGGTGTGAGCTAGGAGGGAGTGGGAGGCCCAATTTAACTGAGGCCTCACCTCCAATGAGTCTCTAAGCTTGTTTTCTTGCAAAAAAGGCAGGAACTGCCTGATGTGGGACTCAATCTCAGGACCCTGGGATCATGACCTGAGCCAAAGGCAGACACCTAATGACTGAACCACCCAGGCTTCCTTCCTGGAGTATATTAAAGCACGTTTCCAATCAGAGGTCATTTTCACCCATCAGAACTTCAATATGCACACCTCTAATTCATAAGGACTAAAAAAACCCAGCTTAGTCACAATGCCATGGTGATGGCTAACAGATTAATGATAACCCTTTCCGTCACCCAGTAGCAAGTTCACAGTCCATTTTCCCTGATTGGGAAGGTCTTTGCCGTTGACACGTTTGGACTGGTGTCTCCATAGGATCCCCACATTGCACATGATGATGTCTCTGAAATCTTTCATTTGGTTGGGCTCCCCTTCCCCTCAACCAGCCTTTTCCTCCCAAGAACCCCAAGGGCCAGTCTGCATCCCAGGGGCAGGCACGGTGCCCAGCACGCATCTCCGGAGTCCTGGCTGACGCGCACTCCTTGGACCTGGGCGCCGGCTGCACTGCTGCTGCCACAGAGACCCATCTGCTTGGGTGGGTTGGCAGGCTCTTCCCACCACATCTCCAGAGATCGGGGGGTGCAGCTGGAGGCTTCATTCGACCCAGGCTCAGGTTTTTAAGTGGGTGTAACAAGTGTGTTCTTTTTCAAGGTTGTTGGGGTCCCTCCTCGAGGTCCCTTGAGGTTCCATATGAAACTGAGGATGGGTTTTTCTGTTTCTGGAAAACATGACGTGAGGATTTCAATGAGAGTTATGTGTAATGTACCTCCCGTTGCAGCAGCAGCCTGTCCCGCAAACCTCGGACATGGGCTGTGTCTTTACTCGCTCATGGCCTCCAGCCTCTGAGCAGTGGCTTGCCTTGTCACAGTACGTGCATTTCCTGTGCATTTTCTTCTCTTTGATGCGATTGTAAATGGAATTGTTCTGTGCTTCCCTCTTCAGATTGTTCATTGGTCATGCACAGAAACACAGCGGAGTTTTGTGTGTTGACTATGTCCTGACATTTCGATTCAGTCACGTGTTAGTCATGTGTTAGTTAGCAGGCTTTGTGTTCATGTCACCTCAAGGGTTTATACAAACAACATTATATGCGGAGATAATTTTACTTCTACTGTCCCAATTTGGATGTATTTTATCTATTTTTCTTGTCTAATTGCTCTGACCAGAACTTCCAGCACCATGCAGAATGGAAGTGGTGAAAGCAGCAACCTTGCCTTGCTCCTCTTTTTTGAGAAAATGCTTCCAGTCTTTCACCATTAGTGATGCTTCCTCTAGGTTTTCATCCACGGCTCTTCTCATGTGGAGGTAGTTCCCATCTGTTCCTAGTTTGTTGAGTGTTTTTATCATTAAATTTAGTCAAATGCTTTTCTACAGAAATTTGAATTTTGTCAAATGCTTTGCAGACCTACATCAGTTGAGATGATCATGTAGTTTCCCTCTCCATCCTGTTGCTGGGACATATTACCTTAATCAGTTTTTGTATGTTGAACCACAGTTCCATTTCAGAAATACCCACTTTGTCGTGATATATAGTCCTTGTAACATGCTGCTGAATTCTGTTTGCTAGTATTTCATGGAGGATTTTTGCATCTGTGCTCATCATGGATGTTGGTCTATAGTTTTCTTTTCCTACAATGTCTCTGTCCAACTTTGATATCAAGGTAAGGCTGGCCCCATAGAATGAGCTGGGAAGTTTCTCTCCCCTTCAGTTTTTGGGAAAAGTTGGGGAAGGATTGGTGTTAATTCTGCTGTAAGTGGTAGAATTCACCTGTGAAGTTGTCCAGTCCTGGGCTTTGCTCTGTTGGGGATTTCTGATTACTGGTTCAGTCTCCTTACCAGTCGTAGGTCTGTTCAGACTTTCTGTGTCTCCGTGATGCAGTCTTGGTAGGTTCTGTGTTTCCAGGAATTTGTCCACTTATCTAAGTTTTCCTCTTTGCTGGTGTACAACGGTTCACAGTACTCTCTGATAATCCTTTTTATTTCTGTAGAATCGGTGATAATGTTCCCACTTCATTTCTGATTTTAGTAATCAGAGTCTCTCTTTTTTTTCTTAGCCCATATAGCTAAAGGTCTGTCAACTTTGATGATCTTTTCAAGGAAGCAGCTTTTTGTTTATGGATTTTCTTTACTGCTTTCCCATTCTCTATTTTGTTTATCTCCATTCTCATCTTTATCATTTCCTTCCTTCCACTAGTTTGGGGTGTAGTCTATTCTTTTCTTCCTAGTGCATTAAGTGGTAAACTCGGATTGCTGATTTAAAATCTTTTCTGTTTTTAAATGTGTTTATAGCTATAAATTTCCTCTGACTCTTAGAATTGCTTTCACTGCATTCCATAGCTCTGTTGTGCTGAAGATTTTTCATCTTCATTTGTTTCTAAGTATTTTCTAATTTTCTTGTGATTTCTTCTTTGATCAATTGATTTAAGAGATGTTACTTAATTTCGACAAATTTGTGAATGTTGCATTTTCCTTCTGTTCCTGATTTCTACCTTCATCCTGTTGTGGCCAGAGAAGACACTTTGTATGATATCTACCTTTTAAATACTACTGAGACTAACCACGTGGTCTCCCATGTGGTCTGTCCTGTAAACTGTCCTGAGTGCAAGTGAGGAGAACGTATGTGGGGTTGTCGCTGGGCAGGGGCTCTGTGTGTCTGCTGCATTTGGCTGGCAGCTTGGGGCAAGTCCTCTGTGCCCTTACTTTTCTTCAATCTGGCTGTTCATCCTCTACTGAGAGCAGGGGACTGACATTTCCAACTGTTACTGTACTGCTGGCAATTTCTCCTTTCAATTCCGTCAGTTTTTGCTTCATATAGTTTGATGGTCTGTCACTGGGTGTATAAATGTTTATAATTGCTATGTTTTCTTATATTGAAATGTTATTAGTGTATACTGTCCTTTGTCCCTTGTAACCATTTTCAAATTTAAGTCTATTTTGTCTGATGTTAGTGTGGCTGAAGCTGCTCTCCTCTGGTCACTGTTTGCATGGAGTATGTTTTTCCATCCTTTCACTTTCAGTCTCTGTGTCTTTGGATCTCAAGTGAGTTTCTTGTAGACAACCTATGGTTGGATCAGGTGTTTTTATAGATTCTGCTAGTCTGTCTTTTAAGAATTTAATCCATTTACATGTAAGTAATTACAGATAAGAAGGGAGTCTGATCTAGTTCTTTGAGCATCTTTAAAGCCATTGTTCTAAAGTCTTTTTCTAGTATGTTTGCCATTAGACTTTTTTCAAGAGGCAGTCCTGTTTATTTACTTTTTTCCTTTGATTGGGCCATATTTCCCTGTGTCTTTGTATGCCTTGCAATTTTTTGTTGAACACTGGACCTTTGAATGTAATAATGTGGCAACTCTGAAAATCAGATTCTCCCTGTTCCCCAAGGTTTATGTTTTTTCTTTTCTTTCTTGCTTTCTTCCTTTCTTTCCTTCCTTTTTTTTTTTCTTTTTTAAATTAAATAGGCTCCCCCAATGTGGAACCCAACACAGGGCTTGAACTCATTACCCTGATTAAGACCTGAGATTAAGACCTGAGCTGAGATCAAGAGTCAGATGCTTAACTGATTGAGCCACCCAGGCGCCCCTAGGTTTTTTCTTTGATTGCCATAGGCTGTCTCTGTGCTGAGGATCCAGCCTAGGGTAACTCGACATCTTCCTAGGTCTTTTTAAGACTTTCCCTGGACGTGTGTGGTCACTTCCTAATTTCCCTTATATGTGCAATTGCTTTTGAATGTCCTTGTCTTTACTATTTAGCTCCCCAAAGAGGAAAAAGGTGAAAAATAAAGAGGGAGTGAGAAGAAAAGTGTGCTTGCCTTTCAAATTCCCTGGAGGGTACTTCAGCTGGAGAGGGAGGGTTTTGCCGTGGGGGGGGCGGGGCAGGGGACAACCACAGTGGTGCAGCCTCTCTGTCTGCACCTTTGTTACTAGGAGCAGCAATCAGCTGTCAGAGAATAGATCCCCAGTATTCCAGGACAGGGTCTTTTTGCCCACCTTGGTTCCTGCAAACCATGTGCCCGATGCTCCTGAAGCATGTGCCCCGGTGGTGGGGCCGGGAAGCTGCTCTAGTGCTGAGAGCTGTCAATGACCCAGGTAAGCCGTGATTTGCCATCCAAGCCTCCCCGGAGGTTGCAAGCCTTCAGGAGACTCAGGGTCCAAAGTAGTTACACCCAACACACTCTGCCCCTGCAGCCTTTGCCCAGGTCAGAGCCAGGTTCTCCCCTCACAGATGCGCCACACCCCACCGTCGTCCCCTTGTCTTCTGGCTCCTTGCTCTGGCCCGTTAACGTGAGGGCGTGAGGTAAAGGCTGTTTGTTTCTACTGGGTGACATTGCCTCTGAGCTGTTTCTGAAGTCAGAACTAGGGCATGCTTGTCCCTGAGAAGTTCCTTCAGGGCTGTTCTCATGGTACGAGACTTTCTTCGTTTTTGTTAGCCTGAAGACGTATACAAACTTCCATTTTTTAAAGGGAGTGTTGGGTTCACGATTCCCTTGACTGCCTTCTGATTCCCTTTGCTGCTGTCAAGAAGTTCCTGTCACTCCGACCGACGCTGTCCTGCTCTGCTGTGTCCTTTGAAGATCTCCTCTTGTATGGAGCTCAGCACGTCCACGGGTACACGTGGACCTGGACGGCTTTCAGTTGGCCTGCTGGGGACGTGCTGTGCTTGCTGCGTCTGGAGGTACCTCTGTATTTTAGCAAGTTCTGGGACATCACATCCTTTATAGTATCTCATTGAAAATATGTCAGAGCCGCTCATTTTACCTTCCGTATCTTTGCTGTTTTCCGTCTCTTCGTCTGTGTGTGAGTGCTGGCCGACAGCCCTGGCTGAGCCCCCAAGTCACTAAGTCTTTCCCCAGCTGTGCCTCCCTCAGCTCTTGGGCGGGGGGACTGGTGCTGTAGCCCCCCCAGTCCTTCCTTTGCAGATTGATCTGATTATTTCCCATCCCATCCCACTCTCTCTTAGCTGCTTTATACTCCTTTTCAGACACTTTAATTATCTATGATCTTATCTGAATGATAAGATGGGCCCTTTTTCCTGCTGATTTTCCATAGTGAATTGTTTTCTTATCTAATTGGCGTTTTTTTGCGTTGCCCTCATTGCTTGACTCGGTGTCGGGGAGGCCTGAGACCCACACACAGAGCTGCGAAGCTTCCTGCAGAGAGATCTGAGGTGTCGAGGGATGGCTGCCGCCACCCTCAAGGCCCGCTCAGCACCGGAGCACTCTGGGCTCCCCCTGACTCTGCCATGGACGCAACTCAGGGGGTCGCTCCGGGAACCCTGCCTTTCCCAGCTGCTCCCAGGCTCACTTCCTTGGGCACCAGCTCCTCTTTGCTCCAGGACCAGCCAGGTGTTTTGTTTACTTATTTGGGGAAGTGGGGGAGGGAGTGGGAGTTCTCTCCTCCTCTTAGGAAAAAGGTAGGGGTCTCAGACGGACGCATTCACCTGGAAGTTAAGGTGCAGATGTGGGGGGGGATGTGCCCCCCGAGTGCCTGGGCAGACACTGAGCCCCACACAAGCACCTGACTTATGGATCTGACATCCCTTTTCTGTAATTTTGATGGAGTTTGGGCAGGAGTGGAGTTAGGTTTGAGTTTTCAGTCTGCCCTCTCTACTGGGAAGATCCGTCTGACCACTTAGCCCACGCCCGTCACCTGCCTGTGGTGGCTGAATGAGTGGATTGATTCTCACGAGCCCCCTCCCCATCCTTGACATGCAGGCTCCTGGTCCTGACACCCGCGGGGTCCTGCCAGCCATCCCCCAGGAATCAGCATACACGGGTCTCGCCCATGCGGGAGGCCTACAGTGGTCAACACAGGGGCTGGGACCCCCCATCTGGTCCAATGTCCCTCATCCTTCAGCATAACAGCAGTAAAGGAGCCCCTGGATCTCAGGAATGAACCCAGCCCCTGCCCCTCCCCCTCTCCGAGGTGACCCAGCAGGACCAGACCTATCTGAACTTCATGCTGTGAGTGAGGCAGGGCTTGAGGTGATGTCCCTGGGCATAGACTTAAATGCTGCTCTATGAGCAACTCTCTCTTGCCTTTACGTCAAAATGAACTCGGAGTTCATCCATTTATCCATTTTACTCACTTCTTACCATTTTGACCATATCTCCATGGCCCCCGCCGTCCTCTCTTTGGGTTTGAGCAGGGGCCACACACTCTCTTCTTTCTCCTGCCTTTGGCCCCCTCCATGCTGCTCCAAAACAAGCATGCACTGACAAGTTCTTTTCTCCTCACAGGATTCCCATCACCAGCAGCGGACACTCCCTCGCTGCCCGCCCAGCGGACCTCCTGCTGGTGCCCCCTCCCTGGGACCCACCTTGGCCTCCTGGCTGTCCCCCTGACATGGCAGGGCCTGCGCCTCTAGCTGATACCCTGCTGGGACACTCATCCCCGGTCACCACGGGCTCCCCCTCCATCAAGCTTTGTTCAGAGGTGGGCTGGTCAGTGAGGGTGTCTCTGGTTGCCCTCCGAAAGGAGCAGCTCACACCCTGGCCCGGCAGCACCGGCGTCTGATGTAGGTTCTGTATACGGCTTTATCCTGCACCCCTTAAAGCTCAGTCCTAACCCAGCCAGGGTTCTAAGCCAGCTGCAGGGCCTGCGCACCCTCTTGGGGGCCATCTGCAGGGTGATGGCTCCGGCGTGGCTTCTGCTGAGGCCCCTCCAAGTCGGCTTGTGCTCCGGAGTCTGGAGCATCTCGGGGCAGTAAATGTTCTGGCCCCAAAGAGTGATGCTCGTCACCCCCAGCGGCCCCACGTACCGACATGCTCCCGAAGGAGGGAAGGGGCTGGGAGCTGCAGGGGACCCCCAGCACTAGCCCTGCCCTGCCCCCTGGCTAGGGCTCCAACAGGACCCTCTAGCCCCTGAAGACAGTACACGGTCTTGTCCCTGACTGGGGCACCCAGTTGAGCTTCTCAGGTTGAGGTCTGTGGTCAGGCCAGGTGCTCAGGTCTGAGGTGCCTGAGGTCTTCTTTTTTGAAAGAGTTTACCTATTTATTGGAGAGAGACAGAGAGAACATGAGCAGGGGGAGCGGCAGAGGCAGGGGAGAAGCAGGCTCCCCCCTCAGCAGGAAGCCCGATGCAGGACTTGATCCCAGGACCCTGAGATCATGACCTGAGCCCAAGGTAGACACTTGACTGACAGAGCCCCTGGATGCTCTGTACTTTGGGGTTTTGAGTGCAGGTTCGGATCACACAGTCAACAGGCTTAGTCATGTCCTATTCCCTGATCATCCCATCCGTGACTTCCTGGCTTTGTTTCTGTGGTTTTCCGGCTTTCCACATGTGATTGGTGAGTTCTGAGGGTGAGTCCATGCTATATGGTGGGTGTTTGAGCCCTGAGTCCACAGTGATGTCTTGGGAAGACTTGTGCTCAGGGCGTCACCAGCGCAGGACTCTCCAAGCAAAGCCTATAATTAGGGGTTTTCCAGCTTCATGCCCGTGTGAGTATGGGCTTCTACTGAGGAATGGGCTAATTCGCTACACAGATCCAAATGCAAGAGAGGGTGGGCCCCTGAAGGGACAGCCCCACTCTGGGCCGGTGCCCGGGAGGGCCTCAGACACCCCAGGCTGAAGGCACCCAGGCCAGCAGAGCCTCCTGCAAGAGCCCAGCTCCTGCTGGTTCTTGCCGCGGCCCCCAAGGAACTGCCTGCTTCCCGCCTTCAGTCACTCCATGATGCACACATATCACACGTGTCTGGAAGAAGTCTTGGTTGGTCTAGTATTTGCAGGGGCTCAGGATCAGGCCTCTTGGAAGAGAAACAAAGATGACTGAGCTCTCCATTCATTCATTCAGCAGGCGTGCGGCGGCTGTGCCTTATGCCCGGGCTGCGCTGTGCAGACCGTGGCCAAGTGCACGCCCTTCACCCCAGGCTATTTGCCAGGGGCCTACTGTGCCCACTGCTGCCCATGGGCACGCTGTGTGCCTGAGCAGACAGACGGAAACGTCTGCTTACAGCACTCCCAAAGAGTCTATCCAGACAGAGCAGGGCTCCCCTGGAAGGTGGAAAGGCAAGCCTGTGGGAGGCTGAGGCATGGCTGCGAGGGGGCTGGGCCTTCTTGCATTTCCAGGTCCTTCTGGGCTCTCAGTGAGGAGCACAGGTGGGCACCCCAGCTCCGGAAAGCGAGGTGTCATGAGTTATCTCAGCTGTGCCCTGAGGTGATGTGTTTAGAGACCCTCAGGGACCATCTGCTGAGAACATCTTTCAGGTGAGTCTCTCCTCCTAGGCTACAGCTCCCAGTCTGTTGGGCAGGACATACCCAAGGTGCTGGCTGGAAGTCTATCCCTGTTGGGGGATAAAGGTTCACAAGCCGCTCTTTCACTGCTTCAAGGGTCAAGGCGACCACTGGGGACATACATCTCTTCTGGAGAGAGGAATGGGTACAAGGAGGTCAGCAACAATATAGGGCAGAGGGGCCTGAGATCAAGCTCATGGGAAGGGGTGGGGGGGGACGTGGAGGAGAGCTGTGGGGAGGGGTGGAGGGGAGCTGTGGGGAGGGGTGTGGGGTGGTGGTCATGGGGAGGGGTTAGCGGGGTAAAGGAGAGCAGTGGGGAGGAGTGTCAGGGGAGTATAGGATCACAGTGTGAAGGGGTGTCCAGGGTAGAGGAGCTCCATCAGAAGAGATAGGGAAGTAGAACGGCCTATCCAGTGGGGACATGTTGGGAGGGTAGGTGGGTGGGGGAGGGGTTGCTGAGAGGGAGAGGCCAAAGAGCAAGGAGCGTGGACCCTGGGTGCAGTGGACATGGAGCCCCCCATGGCAGCAAAGCAGGGAGTCCCATGTGGAGGGAGACACTGGGAACCAGAAATGGGGAGAGTCCTTCCTAGGCGAGTGAGTGGAAGTGGACACAGGAGCAGGAGGACGTGATGGGGAAAGGGAGGCCAAGAGAAACGACCCCCAAGATAGGAGGGGGAGACACTGGCTGCTGCGAATGACCAAGTAGGGGACAGGAGAGGGATGGCCCTGGATGTGTCTGAGGCTGGGTAGGTGTCCTGCATGAGCTGCTTCTACGGGGTGTGGATGGCTCCTCAGCAGGAGGTCTGAGCATGTGGGGACCCAAGACTGCCCCTCAGGAAAGTGGGTGGGAGAAGTGTCAGAGAAAACAGAGAAGCAGAGGTGAGAGGGGTCTCTGTATGGAAGTAACCAGATATCAGCAGGGACATTGAGGGGGTGGTGGACAAGGGTGGGGGAGGTGGGTGGGAGAGGGCAGTGGACAGAAGGGGGGAGGGGGTAGTTGTTGGATCTGATTCTGCATGTGTCCAAGCAGGTGGAAGAATGTTCTAGGAATAGAGAGGAGGCTTTCCCCATCTCCTGATCTTTCTCTGAGTGGCCAGCCCAGCCCAGGGCTCAGAGACTCCCATGGGATCCATGCTGATGGGTGAGGTGGAGACCCCTGACCTCAGACAAGGGCCCGGGCGGAGGAACAGTGAGCCCTCAGGGAAGCTGTAATGAGGCGGTGGGGCTTGGCGGTCAGTGGCCAGGTACAGGGACCGGCTGGCCTCAGGGAACAGCTGTGGGTGGCTGCACATGGCCTCGCTGTTCCTCTGAAGTCCCCACTGGTCCCACCAGCAGCCCCCGTGTGTGCTGGGTGTGTGTGAACACCTCCTTCGCGCCAGTCAGAGGCTGCCCAGTGTCCTTCCAGGAATCTCAGCATGCCCTCCAGGCAGGGGAGACCCTACTTGGGGTGGGACAGTGGCCCTCCCGGGGCCCTGCCAGGAAATGCAAGACAAGGGCCCCTGATGTCAGGAAACAGTCTTTATTCAAGTGAAAGGAGATGGGTCACGTGACAATGCCAAGGCGAGTTGTCAGAGCCTATTCTCCTTTACCCACTTGACCTACATGACCTGTCCGGGGTAGTCTCGGCCTGTGGGCGCTGGTGCCCCCAGGGACAGCAGGTCCAAGGTATTTCATATCCGCAGTAGCCTGGGGCTCCTGGGGCTGGGTGTGCAGCTCTCCTGTAGGTGGACCCGTGGATGCTGTGGGCCCTGTGGACACGCAGTCCGCATGCAAGACGACCTCCGACCAGCAGGAAGTAGAGCGGAGCGCAATGTAACCTCAGGGCTGGACTCCCCCAGAAGAGTAGGTCCCAGGACTGGGTGCCCGAGGGGAGAGCTCATTGAAAGGAGATGCCTCCCCCGGAGTCCTGCTCCACCCAGCCACTGGAGACCCATCTGTGGGGGGGGGTTGGTCAGCACCGAAGCTCAGAGCCCCACGTGGTCCACTGAACCACCAGGCTCAGCCACCACGAGGGGTGGAGGGCCTGCAGGGCTCTGGTCTCAGACACAGTTGTCGGGGACGCACTCGGCCTCCTCTTCGAGCTCGGGGCAGGGTGCCCCGTGGTTGGCAGGCTGCATGCGGATGTAGCGAGTCCTGCTCTTGGCTCCCAGCTTCCCACATGGACCTGCACACAGCCCCCAGGATGACCACAGGGAGACCTCGCAGTCCAGCGGCGTTTCTGCAACTGGACCGAGCACAAGAGAGGGCTGTGAGCAGGTGTGCGTCTCTTGTACAAGACCAGCCCCATGTGGGCATCACAAGGAGCGGGGATTTATCAGCATGCCTTAGAGCCCACCACAAGACCGCCAATCACACTGCCTGCAACCCCCCACTGAGACACCTCCAGGGACTCCCCCTCATGGGGGACTCTGGGACGCCAGCTCTGGCAGCCAGGACCAGGAGGCCAGGGGAGGGGCCTGCTCTGATGCAGCTGGGCTGGCAGGGGGCTCTGTGTTTCAGACCCCCACACCTGCTCATGGCTGGACCCCCACTATCCCTTCTGCCAGGGGGCAGGGGAGGGGAACAGAGAGGGATCCATTCAGTGGTGTCCTGACCATCAGCTATGATACAGGTCACACGCGGGGACGCCACTGATGAGGGCCTGCTTTACCACTCACTCCTGGGCAAATGTACAAGAGTTCACTGGTCAGCCAAAACCCACATCTCCCCAAACCCCCACTGTGCTGCACTAAGGGCTCCGAACCCCCAGGGCCCCCAGCTTCCTAAGGGGAGGGTTAAATCTCAGAGCCCTTGCCATCCGATGCTGAACCGGGGGAACCCTAGAGCCCACAGCGTCCTATGCCCAACACCTGAGCCCCTGTCTTTCTTCACACAGCCTCTGGCTGGTTTGACTCCGCCCCTTGCACACCCTAACACCACCTGCCCCGCCATCTCTCCCTCCCCCACGGCACCCATTAGCCATGAGGGCACATTACACCCAGGAGCCGGCTTGGGAGGGAGCACCTTTCCCAGCTCTGCCATAGCTGGATGGGGGACTCCCCTGGGGGAATCACTGGAGTGGGTAGACACGGAGGGTCGTGGTCCCTGGACCACTGGCCCCCATGAGGAGCAGGTTACCAGTGTGGTCTTGGGAAGTGGAGTGTGTGGAGGTGTCACTGACTCCTCAAAGAGGTCCCTTTGGGACAGTTTCTGCCCCCGAGTGTCCTTTCCTCTTTCAGTGTGGTGGCCACTCGCCATTAAGGATGATTGTGCAGGTGGGACAGAAGGACCTCACTCACGGGGGTCAGTATTGACAGCTGCCCTGTCACGGGTCCCTGTGTGGCCCGCAAACCCGAGGGGTGCTTCTCCCCACTGCAGCCCGCGGGCCATCAGGGCCTCCCTGGTGCCCAGAATGGCCATGCTGCGGCCGGGAGCTTGCAGGGGTCCTGGCGGCGGGGCGCCAACACGCTCACCTGAGACGCTGTCCACGATCTCATTGCTCCCGCCAACGCCCACGGGGCCTGGGGCGGGCGGGACGAAGGCCCTGGGGTTATGCCGGAGTCGCACCAAGGTCACTCTGGCGATTGGGGGCAGGGACTTCAGCCGGGGGTAGTAGAAGGAGTTTGCAGGGTGGCTGGGAGAGGAGGAGGTTATCTGCGGAGAGAGCAGCCTTATCCGCTGCGGCCCGGCGACACCCGGCGGCCTACGTGAGCACGCCTGGGGCGGGACCGCGGGGCGTGGTCTGCAGGTGGGGCCGCGGGGCGGGGTCTCGGGGCGGGGTCTCCAGGTGGGGCCGCAGGGGCCGCCCCGGCAGTCTGGTGCGCCGCCTAGGCCCTCCGCCCTGAAGAGCTGCCGCGTGCAGACCTGGCGTCTTGCGGTCAGGGACGAGGCGGCGCACTAACCTGAGAGCCACCTGTTGGGGGGGACCTCTGGTCCCTCCCCTCCATCATCCCCTCCCCTCCGTCCCCCCTTACCTCCGTCACCGTGTCCTGCGGGATGGTCGCGAAGTTGGGGGAGGAGAAGGTAAAGCCGCTGTCGGTCCCCGCGTCGTACGGGTAAAGGTCCACAGCAACCTGCTCCCTCCAGCGGTCCCCGTCGCATAGGTCCAGACTGTCCACGCCCACAAACCAGTCCGGGCTGGGAACGATGCGGACCACGAAGGACACCTGGGGGGAGGGCGGGCGCTTAGCCGGGCAGCCGCGGCCCCCCTCCTCCCCCCACCGCCGCCCGGCTCACCAGCGAGTGTCGCGAGTGGGCCTCCAGCTCCGCGGACGTCTGTCCGGTGCCGCTGGGCACGGCGGGCGCCGAGAACACCTCGTGCACGCTCTGCAGCTTCTCTCCCGCCGCCTCCATCTCCCGCATCAGGGCCCAGGCCTCGCCCCGCTCCGCAAAGTCCCTGAGCCCGTCGCTGACGTACTGGTTCTTCCTCCACAAGCTGTAGTCGGAGCTGTGCGCGGCCCCTGCGCGCGAGGGGGCGTGTGAGCCGCCGGCCGAGGGGCGCATGTTCCCCGGTCAGGGCCCAAGCCCGGCAGGACGTGCGCAGCAGAGATTTCTGGCACTGCAGGAAACGGGATGAGCGCGTCCACCCTGCCCACGGGGAAGTGCGGTGCAGCGCTGGGGTGGGGCGAGGGTCACCGCAGGTTGGGCGGGACCGGGCAGCACCGCTGCACTTACCCAGCAGGGAGGACCACTGTGCGGGGGGCCGAAACAGGGGGTACTGCTTGGGGAATGCTGTCTGGCTCCACTTGCCCGTGAAGGTGATGCTGTACTTGGCCAGGGGCCGGGCTGTGCAGACAGACTCTCCCCCCAGCGGCTGGCTGGCCACAGAGCCAAGTGTGGTCAGAAGGACAGCCCAGAGGGCCCTGCCCCAGGTGGTGGCGTGACTTGGGGCTCCCATGACCTAGGAGCAGAGGGAGAGCTCCACCAGCTGGCACCACAGGTCCCTGGAGAGGGGGCAGAGGCAAGGACCTCCTGGAGTGCAGCGTTCCCCACTATGCCTTCTCACCCCCACCCACATCAGGCTCAGGGGGACCCCCGTCCCATCCCTGAAAGCCAAGCCGGGTCAGGTTACACTTGGATCCCAAGCCCAGCAGATTCGGAGTCCTGGCTTGGTCTCAGCCATGCGGGGGAGGGGGGATGGAGGAGGAGGGAGGGGGCTTGGGGGGGGGCAGCATCCCTGAGTCCGGGGAATCTGGAGGGTGCACTTCAGGCACGCAGTGCCCGGGATGACCCCAGCAAATACAGGCTTCCCGGTGCTGCGGGCTGCCGGGCCCAGGAAAGTGCCAGGAGGCCCAGCGCCTCCAGATGGGGACAGGGGCGCATCCCCCTCACACACCTACTCACCCAGCAGGAGTGGCGGGAGGGCTGGCGGCTGGTCTGTGGCAGCGAATGGTCCCTGTGGGAGCCCAGAGCCCAGAGCTCTAATTTACGCCCAGGACAGCCCCCAGCCGGCCACGGCGCTGCAGAGAGCCGAAGCTCAGACGGGGAGAGGGAGAGAAGGGGCTCCTCCAGTGCCGTCCGCCCTCGCTCTGCCGCCGAGCAGATGCTTCTCCGGAGCTGAGGTCACTCTCCTCCCTCGGGCGCCTGCCACTTGCCGCACCCCTTTCTTTGTCTTTCCCTCCCGCCTCCCCGCCCTCCGCTCCTCTCCGGGCCGCTCCCCCTTCCCAACAAACCCGGCTTAGTGTCTCCCGGGAGGTGCTGCCACAGTCGCGGCTGGGAGGCTTGGGAGGCGAGCTGGGCTGGGGAGTGCCAGCATATTACACCCTCCAGGCAGGGTGGGACCGAGGGGCCACATTCCTGGCCTGACGTCAGTCCCTGTGTTGGAGATGAGCTGGAGAAGTGGGGGCTCCCAGTTCAGGCATCCCTTGGCCTGGGGTGCTGGGTTTGGGCACACACAGCTCGTCAGCGTCCACACGGCTGCCGTCCACATGGCTGGCCAGGGCATCCTGAGGCTGTCCCTCCAGAGGGGAGCCAGAACCACATGGGTAGAGTTGTCCCAGCTCCTGAAAGGCTCTCTGGGGCAGGGAGGTGGCTCAGGGTCCCCACCCAGCTTCCCTCGGTGGGGTAGAGCTCCATGGACGCCTGGCAGGGGGACATGACCAAAGCTGGTCACCGCTCACGGTCATTAAAATATTTCTAGAACCCTAATCGTGGGGTCTGGGAACAGAAGGGAAGCTCTTATCAGAACTGCTCAGGGAGCTTTTAAGCTCAAACAGAAAGCATTCTGATTTTTGGAACTGTTAACATTCCAGATGGGGTGGGGGGGGCAGTGGTGACTGAGGGACAGAGGAAAAAAGAATCACCGGGAATAGAACACAAATAAAAATGAATGACCAATGACCTGAGCTGTATTTCAAATACACACACAGCCACAGAGAGCAGCCCAAGTAGCCAGACTGCAGGTCCTTAGGCTGAACTCGGATCCTCACGTGGGGTTTTCAAACTTTTTGGTCTCAGGAACCCCGGCACTCTTAAAAATCACTGAGAACCCCAAAGAGCTTTCATGTGTGTGGTTAGAGCCATCAATACTTCCCATATTTGAAATCGTAACAGAAATGTTCAGAATACATATTTACTCCCTTACCAATGAAAATACATTCACATAAATAGCATAATGTTTCATGAAAAACAACTACGTTTTTCAAAGACTGGCCTGGTTCTATGTTTGCACAGCTCTCTCTCTGCCCGGCTTTGTGGGCAGACAGCTGGGCCTCCACATGTGACCCTCCGGAAGGCTGGAGGTGCGGAGTGGAGCCCAGCCTGGGCAGACAGGCCTTGCAGCCTCTGGAGAAACTCCACACGCCTGGGAGAGAATGTGAGCGAAGGCAAGTGCTGTCCGTGCACCTGTGTCTTGTTCTTGAGAAGCAGGGGCCTTTCTCTGGGAGAGAAAGCAGGAGATGGGCCCAGGGCCATGTTGCAGCTGGCTCTCCTGCCATGGTTTGCTCACGCACTGTCCGGGGTGGCCCTGGCCTCAGGCTTGCCCCATTGTACGGGGGGCTCTGATCCCAGCACCCCCACACCCATGTGGAAAGCCTCTGCAACTCAAGGACCCTGGCATGGGGGGGGGCGGGATGTGCTGCCAGAGGACCCTGGCCTGGAGCCCACAGGCAGGGACCCCCTTCCTTGCGTGGGCTCCCACGGGAGGGGCTCCACTTCCATTGTTGGTGACTGCCCCCCCAAGGACATGCCTGAGGGGATTCTTGGGATACAATGGGACCTGGGAAAGAGAACTAAAGGCCAAGGTAGCTGACCTGTGGCCGCTTGGCCTCCATTGGGCCTCAGGTGGGGACCTGGCCAGCAGGGAGTCGGCTCAGCTGCTGACCTAGCGCTGCCAGGTCCTGCCTCCCTTCGAGAATCACAGAATCCCCTGAGGGGGCTTTGGGATCTCTTGTCCACAGAGACCCCACTACAAAGGTCCCGCCAGACTTAGGCAGAGCCTCCCCCCTGCCCCTGCCAAGGGAAAGCCAGTTAGAAAGTCATTAACCCTGAGGAATACCTCCTGGGTCTCAGTGCTGGGGGCCCAGAAGTGAGCCTGACCACCAAGCCCTACTCTCCTGGGTGTGGGGGAGGGGCTGCAGACCGTGTACGTTCTGTCAGTTGGGTTCGGCGAGTGCTGCTGCATTAATTGCTTGACTCTAATTCTAGGGCCCCTTCCTGGAAGTCACTTCTTGATCAGTCACTCAGCTGGTTTCAGGCAGTGGGACTCAGGACAGTGGCTGCTGTTCAGGCCTCCACACCCCCAACCCTCCCTGTCTGCACCCCCATCCTGTCTGAACCTCACCCTCCCCATCTGCACCCCTACCTCCTTGTCTGCACCCACTGTGCTCTCTGTAGACCCCCCATTGCTCCAGTGGCAGAGCTGTCCTGTCCGACCCTCCATTCCATGTGGCGGCAGCAGGCACCCCTTATCCCTGCCCCCGACTCAGGTGTCTGTTGTAGCTCAAATTAGTCTAGAGTAAGGATGAGCAATTGACGAGCCAGCCTCTTGGCTGAGGTTGGGCAGCTGTGATGTCCTTTCCACCTAGTGTGAGGGGTGGGGTTGGTGGGCTCTCACTGGCCCTTGAGGGCTGTGTGGGATTTCTAGAAGTCTGTGTTTGTGGGCTGATGAGAATAGGCCTGGCAGGCAGGGGAGTGCTGGGTGAGCTCTGTGTCCTCATCCGCACCCCCTGGGCTGTGTCACTGCCCCCGGGTCCCAGAGCCCAGGCTGCCCCCATGGGGTGCGGGGGGCCCTTGAGGTCTGGTATAACAAGGGTCCTTTCAGAGCCCTCTCCAGGCGTGGCACAGGCCTCCCTGGTACCCCACCCGGGGACAGGCTGTCTCAAGCACTGGTGTCTGGCTCCCCAGGGGGATCCCGCCACTTAGACAGGCACACATTTGTCTGCTCATTTGCCCTCTCACCAGACATTTACCAAGGGCCTCGGTCCTGCCAGACACCACAGTCTCTGCATACACAACTTTCCCAATGGCCACCTCGGTTCTGAAGGTCTGAATAGTCCAGCAACAGGTTGGCTTTCCAGGGGGTCTCCCCAGCTTGTTGTCCCAGCACCCCCTCCATGTGCACAGACACACCCCGCTTGTTCCACCCCAGGGCCTTTGCCCTGGCAGCTCCTTGGAGGTCCCCATGTGTATGTCTCAGGGAGTGCCATCTGGCCCTGTCTTGTCATGGCTTTGTTTCCAATCAGGGCTCCCACAGAACGAGTCTGACTAATGTAAGCAAGGGTGTGGCTTCCAGAGCCTTTAAGAAGGCTGAGCTTCCAAGAATGACTTCCAGGACTGCGTGCAGGGTGGCCGCCGGGCCCCACCTGCCCAGTCCCCTGCCTCCCTTGCACCCTTGACCTCTGCTCTGGAGCCAGGTTTCTTGGAGCCCTTCTGGTATGTGAAGCCCAACTGGGTCTGGGAATCCTGGATCCTGGGTTTAGCTTTGCCACCTCTGCAGTCCAGGAAGGCACTAGAAGGGGCGGGTGCTAGCAAGCTGAGCCCCAAACAGCACACGCCTGCCCTCCTCTCTTGCCGAGCTGTGGGCACCTTGCTCAATGGGCTTCCCCTGCAGGCAGATCCCTATGACCGTGCCTGACTTGCAGGGGCCCCGTGAGCCCAGGACTGTCCCAAGCGTCCCTGTCTGCACCTGACAGGCCTTGCAGCCTCTGGATAGCCCCGCATGCCTGGGAGAGACTGGCAACACTGCCAGGCCCACTTCGTTGAGGAGGTGGGGCTGCGGAAGCTGAGCTGCAGGCGTAGGAGGGGACCAGCTTCCGTCTGGCTGTAGATACAGGCAGGGTCTGCCTCCCAAGGACATGGTCCTCTGCTCTCAGCGGTAGCCATGGTACCTTCATCCAAATGAAGGTGGCAGGACCTCAGCAGACACGGCAGAATGAGGACCTCTGGAAATGCTTTCCTTTGTGAGAGCAGTGAGAACACAGGTAAGAGTGGCTGCATGGACCTTTTCAGCACCTGGAGACCAACCCGGCTGCAACAGGCTTTGAAGAGTTCCTTGTTTTGGGTTGTAATCCAGAAAATTGGCTGAATCTTGGTGAGAACAGCAAGCCTTAAGGTGTTTGTTTTGTTTGCTCTCATCCTGACCATTTTTACGTGCACAGCTCAGTGGTATTAAACACGTTCCCACTGCTGAAGGGCCGTCACCACCATCCATCTCAGGACTCGCTCATCTTGTGACTCTGAACCTCAGTGCCCATTCAGTAGTGACTCCCGTTTCTGTTCCTCCCGGCCCCTGGCACCCCGTCAGTCTCTGTGATTTTGGCTCCTCTAAGTACCTCATGCAAGTGGCGTCCTACAGGACTTGTCCTTCTGTGGCTGGCTGCTCTCACTGGGCACAGCGTCCTCAAGGGTCACCAAGTGGCAATAGGCGGCAGATGGTCCTCCTCTCTGAGGCTGAGTGCACGATGTGTACACACGTGTGGGTGCCCATTGATCTGTCAGTGGGCACTCAGGTGCTTCCCTGTCTTAGCCGCTGTGAGTCATGCTACAGTGAACAGGGCTGTGCACTCATCCCTCGGAGACTCTGCTCCCAGTTCCTTTGGATGTAGATACCCGGATGTGGAGTGGCTGGGCTGGATGGTGGTTCCACATCTAAAATCCTGTGGACCCTCCACACTGTTTTCCATGGCAGCTGCACCATTTCTCGTTCCCACCAATGGGGCCCAGCTTTCTACTCTCCCCATGTCTTCACCAAGCTACGAGGTGTTTTCACTTGGTCCGTCCTCCACTCTTCAGCTGTCTAGTTGCCTAAAAATGAGCAGCCTGTCAGCCCCTGGATGGAGCCAAAGCAGCATTCCTAGAAAAGGGTCCCAGTTTCTGTCTCGTGGTTTCCTGGAAGACCCCATTAGCAGAACTGTCTGAATTTGACTTGGTCCAGAGATGACCCCGCAGATAAGACTTTTCCCCAGGGGTGATGGTTGGAAATGGTCACAGACAATTAATGAACTTTGCCGTGGCCTTAGGTGTGGATAACAGTGGGGGCAAACAAGAGACTCACCAGAAAGCTGAGAAGGAAAGTCTGAGAGATGGGACGTCCACAGAGAGCCATGGAAAACACCAGCGTATTCCTCGGGGGTCTAGAAGGCCACACAAATTCCTAGGGCAGCAAGTGTTCAGGTAAGACCCGAGCTTCCCTCCCACTAGCCCAGAGGCTCTGCACCAGCAGGAAGGGGTGCATGCAGGCCATGGTTCAGCACCCGCAGTCTGGCCCGCCACAAGGCCATGATGTGACAGCAAGGTCCTGGGCATCTCAGGAGGTCTCTGTCCAGTTGTTACCTGTCCACTAAGCTAATGAAGCGGAGCCTCAGTGGCCACATGTGGCAAAAATACAGATCTTGCAGAATTAATTCAGAGAAGTCACTCAACAGGCAACAAATGCGACAAAGCAAGAGGAGCCGGTAGGATCTGACTTCTGGGATTGGCGCTTTATATGATTTTAAATCTTCAGCTTTCACCAAATACTATGTCACATGTGATGACACGAGCGCGTGGCCATGCCCACAGAAGGCAGGGAGCAGCCAATAGGAAGAATGTCTGTGGTGTCCTGGGGGCTGCACTTGCCACAGACTTCAACATGGGAAGCGTGTCCAGAGAATTAAATTATGAGATGATGTTTCACCAAACAGAGAGCATTAGGAATGAATAGAAATGATAAACCAAATCGAAATTTTGGAGCTGACAGGGGCATGAACAGAACTGAGAAATTTGCTGGAGCTAGTCCACAGTGTGGGAGTAGCAAAGAATCAGCTAGAAGGAGGTAGAAAGACGGGGGCTGCCCAGCTTGAGGAACAGAACAGTGAAGGAAACAGAATAGGGACCCCGAGACCCGTTAGGCATGGTCCCACGTGCCACCTGTGGTCACAGAAATCCCAGGAGAGGAGGGAGCTAATGGGGCAGAAACACTGTTTGGAGCCACAGTGGCCAGATGTCCCCAAGTAGAGGAAAAACACTCCCATGTGCACCCAAGGAGCGCCTCGGCTCCCAAGGAGGAAAATGCCAGGAGGTCCACACCCAGATGCCTCCCAAGCAAACCCTGTGAGACACAGAGAGACCAGCTCCCCATGTGTGAGGGATCCGCAGGTGGGTTCAGAGCAGACTTCTTTGGAAGCAGAAGCCACGGAGACGAGAGGCAGCGGGACAGGTGTTCAGGATGCGGACAGACAAAACAGCAATGGAGAATTCTCCAGGTCAAAAGACTACCTTTCAAAACTGAAGGAGAAATGAAGACATTCCCAGATAAGGAAACCTGCTCTGCAGAAACACGAAAGGGTCCGACCACAATGAGGGGAGTACGGACAAAGTCTTTAACCCCAGGAAAGGCACAGCCAAGGGCAGAGGCGGAGGTCAGTGTGGAAGGCAGCGTGAACATGCTCTGCGTCCAGGGTGCCTTCGTCCCCACACCTGCACACAGTGATAGGCCTACCGGTTACATGTCTTGATGGGCAAGGAATGTGCACGTGTGTGATTTATAGACCACGATGGCTCTAAGGGAGGAGGGAACAGAGCTGTGTACCAGCAAAGTTTTTGTACGCTATTGAGCATAAAGTGGTATTAATCGGGAAGGGGCTTGCTATAAATTAAGAAATTAATTACAGTTCCCAGGGAAACCACTAACAAAATAAATCTTAGAAACACAATAAAAGAAATGACAAGTGAATTCAAATGGGACACTAGAAACTACCTATTTAACACAAAGGAAGCCCATATGGGAGAAGAGAGGAAGAGAACAGATACAAGCAGCAAAGCCAGAACAGACGAGTGACACACATGATGTCCCTGTATGTTGTCTGCAGGAGATGGGGGTCGCACTCCAAGACAAGAGAAAACTCAGTGCACGATGGACAATGAGCCGTGCGCAGCCAACAAGACTGTGCCCAAGAGGCAGGATGGCTTCGGGACAAACGCTGTTCCTAGAGACCGAGAGGGACACTTGGAGATGAGGAAGGGTAAATCGGTCAGGAATGTATCACCATGTGACGCACCTGTGCTGTTGAAAACCCACCTAAAGTCCTGGCCTCCCTCCCAAGCTCACCTGCTTGTGCAGGGAGGCTCACAGACGTGACAACGAAAATCTTGAGGGAGAAGAAACTACTTGTGTGGGACCGGACTGTCTGCAGACAGAATCCCTCTGATGGGGGGTCCACATCCTTCAGACCCTGTGGTTGGAGGGCCAAGTTGGAGACTTTCAACTTTCAATAGCTTGTTTTTAATAATGAATAGAGCACCGAGATCAAAAAGAGAAGGAAAGAACACACAACAGAGGCCCAGAAGGCTCGAGTAACTCTACAAGCCGGCTGGATCCCACACACGCCTGTGGCCTCTAACTGTTCCGACCTTCTCCACACCTGCCTGAACGACAAGTCTCAACACATTTAAAGGGAGCGAAATAACGTGTGTAAGTTCTCTCACCACAGTGGAAGGAAGTAGAAAGTAACGGGACAAAATTTGGCTATAGCTTCTGTCCTGGAGCTTCTGGAAGACTGAAGGTCTACCTGGGACAAGGGGTCCCACCTGGGACAGGAGGTCCCACCTGAGACAGGGGGTCCTAACTGATACAGGGAGTCCTGGCTGGGACAGGGGGTCAAACTGGGACAAGGAGGGGGTCCTGAGACAGAGCATCCTACCTGAGACAGGAGGTCCTCCCTGGGATGGGGGTCCTGCCTGAGACAGAGGTCCTCCCTGGGATGGGGGGACCTCCCTGGGACACGGGTCCCACCTGAAAGCCCAGCCATACTGCTCCCTGGCTGGCCACCTGATCCATCTCTTTCCTTCTCTGGGCTTCAGGGCCTGAGGCTGTGCAGGACTCTCTACAGACCAGTGTGTGGAAGTCATAGGGACACAGTGAGCTGCTCTGGGCAGTGCCTGTCACTGGGCAGGTCCAGCAGGGCTGCCGGCAGGACCCCCGCCCTTGGGAGGAGATGCGCAGGATCTCCTGGAGAGACAGTCCTCCCATCTCTCCCCAGAATGTTCCGTACCTCCGCAGACCATTTTAGCCTTGGTGGCCCTGGTTCTCTGGGGACTGAACCTCTGCTTAAGGCCCTGGGACTCCAGCCAAAGTTGGGTCCCTTCCCTCCTCCAGGCTCCCCTCCACCCACACCCACCCAGGTGCACCCTCCGCCCCATCTCCCAGCAGGACGTGGGCGCCCCACGTCCTGACCCTTGTGCAGGCCACACCCCCTCGGGGCCTCAGTTTCTCCCTCTGCAGGGCGTGGGAGGGACCAGGTTCACCAGATGGCCATCCGGCCTCCACACGCTTAAGCACTGAGATCACCCCTTGCCTCATGACCCCGAGGCCCAGCCAAGCCGCCGTGCTGCGCCCAAGGCTCTGTCCAAGCTCTGAGTCAGGCCTCGCTGGCAGCCAGGCTGGCCATGCCTCCTGGGAGCGGGTTTGGGCGCGGGGACCTCTGCGTTCATTCTCACTTTCTCCGTCCCCGCGGGTCTTCCCTCGCTCCTCGCGGGCCAGAGAAGTCATCTGCGGAGCCAGAGCTGGAGGCCGGCTCTGACAGGCTTCAGGGCGCCAGCAGCTAGTTCCACAGGAAAAGCACGTTCCAAGGACAGCCCTGGGTTCAGAGGGGTGATGTGGTGGTGAGGCGAGGGTGCGCAGCCAGGGGGACTGGCCCCTTCTGGGGTCTGTGGCACCAAGTCCAGGCCCTTCCCTCCTGGTCAGGAAAGTGGTCCAGCCTCGCCCCGTGAGGGAGGAGGGACTGAAGAGCGGGGGCCCCTTTCAGAGGTGTAGGGAACACCAAAGGACCCAGCCCCAGTGAGGAGCAGCTGTGGTGCCCAGCCCAGTGCTCTTTCCCTGTCCCCTGCCCACACTGTCCCCTGCCCTGGGAGGCCTAGAGGTACAGGCAGAGGGTCGGCGTACACACAGCTTCCTCCCAGCAGGGCTCAGCCTGATCCCCAGCTCAGAGGCCAGTAGCCCCTGAGGACCAGGGGAAGGCCTTCCTCTCCACTCAGGGACCTGCTTCCCAGCCTGGAAATTCTGAACAGGCTCTGGCGGCCCCACAGCCTTGCGGCTGGACGCCCTGGCTCCAGGCTTGCTGGTGGCCGACTTTCCGCCTGGGCCCAGTGGAAATGTGGGTCAGCACTGGCTCCCCTGGCCTGGGGCCATACCCCACGGATGGAAGAGCACAGCCTGGGGGCTGTCTGGCGGGGCCAGTCCCCACAGCAGCCTGCCCTACTCCAGTGGCACCCCCACCCCTTGCCACCCCCCCATCGTGCTCCGCAGGCCCAGGCTGTCCATCTCTTCATCCTGATTCATTCATTTCTAGGTCTGGCTGTGAGGTTCGGGGTTGGGTAGGCCTGTCACTAAGGGAAGACCCACACTGTCCCGGGTCATCTTCTCCCCCAGAGGCAGCTGGACTGAGCCCACTGACCCCAGTGGGTGACCCTATAGACCACACCCAGCCGGGCTGGCCTGGTGGTCCCCTTGCCCTCCAACACCCAGAGCCCCGCGACTTCACCCCTCCCAGGTGTCTGTACCATCTCCTAGAGTTGCAGCACCCTGCTTTCCGTGGGTGCCCTGATCCTCCACAAGCCTCCAGGGGCGCTGCTCATGAGGGGTCCTGGACCCCAGATTCAGGGGGGCACCCTGGAGTTGTGCCAGTTGCAGTCCCTTCTTCAGGATCCTCCTGTTCAGACCATGGAAAGTCCACCTAGCGGTCAGCTGGGAGATGGGCAGAGGAGCAGTCAGGATGCCCTATAGGTTCTGGGAGATGGCTGGGAGACACGCAGGGGAGAGGCCAGGATGTCCTGCGGGTTCTGGGCGCTGTCATGCTGCACTTCTTGAGGTGTCTGCTTCCCTGCCTTCTAGGGATTCCAAAGGAGATCTAAAAGCATAGAAAGCCTTGTTCTCAATGATTTAAAGAAAGGATCAGCTGTCCCTTTCCTCTCAGCCTCTGAAAGGGAAAGAAGGAGTAGGGCTGGTGGGCTTTGAAGGGCACTGGTCAGTGTCCTGTCTCATTCCACGTTTGCATATGTCTGTTGATCCTCTTTCCCAGAGCTGGTTTGGGCAGGAATCCTGTGGGAGGGGAGTGTCTATTCTCAGGAGCCAGGTCCTGGGTCATGCCTATTGTTGTCACTACCTTAAGCCCTGGGCAATGAGTCCCCAAGGTCAGCCGCCTAGGGAGGGGGCGTTGTCCAGCCAGGCACAGACACCACAGATGGAGTTACAGAAGTTCCGACAGTGCTCATGACCGTCTGAATGGGGGTTCTCCGCAGGCAATGCCTTCCAGTCTCCCTTCTTCCTTCTCTGGAGGGTCCTGCCTCCATAGGGGAGGAGTTGGCAGTCAGGACACTGGACGCCCTAGATGTGTGGATGCAGCCGCTGGTCAGGCCCCTTGGGTCTGGGATGGCGACAAGTGGTGAGTGTTCTAGCTTAACGCCCGGTTCAGCTATCCCAGGGGGGCAGCCCATCCTGGGGAAGCAGCCCCTGGACTTAGCAGGGCTCAGCAGGGTGTGTGTGGAGGAGGGCGGCCTGCCCTCCATTCCCATTGTGAAGGCGGTAACTCAGCTCTGCGGCTGTGATCTGAATTGGGGTCCTGCGCAAGAGACAGGGGGAGGCCTGTCCTGGTGCACTTGCCCCCTGGGACGCTCATGGAAGCTGGAGACTTGCCCCCCACCTCCACCCAAACAGGGCCTTCACCTTCTCTTCTCTGCTTCCCAGCAAGGGAAAGAGGTCAGTGCCCTGGGGTCAGAGGGGCTGGGGGATTCGACCTCACGGAGGTCACTTCACACAGCTCAGGGTCTGCCAGTCTCTAAAGAACCAGGGTAGGGGGAGCTGACTTACCTCTCACTCTGCTGCCACATTGAGAAAGCAGCCGTGGGCAAATGAGCACGAGTGTGCATGGCTGTGTTCCAGTAAAACGTTACTGACCAAGACCCAAGGAGGGCTTGAGAGCACCACAGAGGGCTGAAGGCCTCCATCGCTAGGACCCACACACTCCACTGGAGCCTCTGCCTGTCCTTTCCCACACCCTTGCAAACCCATGAAGTCCTGGAACCTTGTGGGCGGATGGGGCAGCCAGGGCGGGGAAAGTACATGCTTGCTGACAGGAAGAACATGTTACTTCAAGAGAGAAAATCTTAACAAGGCCTGGAGATCTCATCTGCAATGTTGGAAGCAGAGGACAGTGAAATGTCATCCATGGGTCATGGAGAGAGAAGGACTCCACCCCAGGCATCTTATACTAGCCCAGAAGTAGTTGCTGTGAGCATGGAAATATTAGTATAAATGTCATCATATCCCACATTCAAGGGGAATACCAGAAGAGGTCCAGGAAACT
The DNA here is from genome assembly GCF_010015895.1 of Lontra canadensis. Classification (NCBI taxonomy): domain Eukaryota; kingdom Metazoa; phylum Chordata; class Mammalia; order Carnivora; family Mustelidae; genus Lontra; species Lontra canadensis. Next base: position 67,125,221 of record NW_022630995.1, on the reverse strand, counting down.
GACCGTGAATCAGACAGAGGATGCAAGATTGATGTCAAGACAGCACTAAGAGGACGGGAACCTGAGCACAAACATTGGGGCACACTGATGTACACACTGAGTAAGTGAGCACGTGTTGGGAATGACGGAAACATAAGTCATCAACCTCGATGTACCACACAACATAGGAACTAAACACATAAAGCCAAACTGAAAGGCAGCACAGGGACTGAGCAATGCAGACAAAGAAACGATCACTAGTTCTTTTCATTTTTAGGTCAAGTAATGACTGAAAAACACAACAGACTTGGATGTAGACTATGATCTTCACATTCCTCTGAGGGAAGACATAGGACTTTCTACACGGCCATGACATTACATACTTGGACGGAAAGAAAACCTTCGAATGAAAAAGTAGGTCAGTGAAAATGATCTTATTATAATCTGACAAATCCTGAAATAAATAACAAAAAGTCACATACATACTCCCAGTTTTAACCACTCAGAAACTAAAAAACACATTCCTAGGTAATGCTCAGATAAAACAGGAAATCGAATCTGAACATGAAAGGTCTCTGGAAAGCTATGAAAATATAAACACCTCTCAGCACAGCCCAAACGCTCAGATGCCCAGAGGAAGGAATGAAAGTGAGGGACTTTTGCCCATTTTAGGAAATTAGAATGAGAACAATAAAAGAACTTCCTAAAAAGCAGAAAGGAGGAATTATGAAGAGAAAATCAGAAATTAATTAAGTAGAAAACAAGTAAAAAGGAGAGATGATAAAGTGTTTTTTCTAAAAGAAAATAAAATAGAACCCCCTAGTCCTGCCTAAAAGCCTGGTTAAGTAGTGACAAGCTCTGTTTAGAATTTGTGTATATGAAATTTAGAAACCCGCATGCAACCGGGAGCTGGAAAGAGAGCCAGGGAGGAGCTGGGAGATCTAACAGCATGTACTGCAAATCTGGGGCAGCTGCCTGGAAACCTGGAGCAAAAAGGTAATTTTCTAGTGAATACCAATTATTGAAATAACTTACAATATAAGGGGAAACATGGACAGACATCTGTAAGACAGTGGAAAGATGGTTAAATATGAAGCAAAGAAGGAAAGCAGCTGGAAGAGATGTCCACAGCTGAGTATGTTTTAAGTTAAGTCAGAGGAAAAGTCGTCCCAGTGTTATTTTAACTTTTCCAAGACACATAAAAAGATGGAAAACTCTGTAATTCATCTTATAAAACCAGTATAATTTAATCTAAAAACCTGATGTTGTAAAAAAAAAAAAAGAGAGACTACAGACAAATATCACTTATAAATGCAGATGAGAAAAAAATCTAAATAGGAGAATAGCAGAAAGTATCCAATGCAGTATCTGCAGAATTACATACACTGTGACTTGGTAGGTCTGTTCCAGGCTTCCAGTGGGGGCTCAGTGCTTGAGTTCAATAAGTTCATTGACAAAATAGCACAGAAAATTCATAGAACCAGATCAATAAATATTGAGGGAATGTGACAAAGTTCAGCAATCATTAATAATACAGATTATCAACCTACATAATAATCAATTACAGTATTATTGATCTGTGCAATCTACTTCAATATAATAGTAATAGTAATCATTATTCATACCATAATAAAATAGAAAAAGAAATGAAAATCTTTGCACACAGCACTGGCCGAGATCATTCTGCCTAGAAAACACAAAACTTCCAACCAACGCAGGTGTGAGTAGTGATTCTTGCCTCTGCCTTTACTGTTCAACATTTTCCTGGAGGTTCTACCAAATATAATAAAAAATCAAATAAATGGTGTAAACATCAGAAAAAATGGATAAAATTATTTGCGTGCCTTGATGACCCTAAGACACCAGACCCTAGTTTAAAAACTTAAAGCCCAGTAAGAAACATTGATATGAGATAAATATATGAAAATGGGCAACTTGTCACTTAGCAGTGAGCACCTGAGGGTGAGATTAAGAGACATTCAGGGAGCTAATGTGAGGGTGCTGGATGGGCCACTCACTGCTTCTGCCTCCAGGATGGGAGGAATGTGTGGACACAACTGCCACCTCTTCCAAGGCCCACTTTCCTGTTTGCATGTTCATGGACCCCACGTGGCAGGCGGTTCTCTGGCGGGGCAGAGGGGCCCTCCAGGACAGGGACGGACAGGACAAGCAAGGTGAGTGGCGATGTTCTCAGGACAACAGAAACCGTCCAGAACTTGCCAAGAAATATGGAACAGACAGGAGCAGAACTGTGCAAGCTCAGTGCAGGGCAGATGGGCCCTGAGCGAAGGAGAGACACAGCAGAGTCTCAGGAAGGCCTACAGCCCAGAGTCCCCAAGTGCACACGCTCCCCACTGGATTCCCAGCTTTTCAAATGGGATGAAGCAACTTGAAGATCACTCTAGAAGGCTTTGTGCCCGGCCTGCAAGAAAGGAAGGACCAGTCTGGTTCTGACCCTGGCTCTGCATGTGCGGGGTGCAGTGACTTAGCCATCCTGTGCCTCAGTTTCCCCACCTGGGAGTTGCCTATGAGAGGACGTTAACCTATGATAAGGAACCGCTCTGGATAAACGTCTGCTCACCTGAGTGGTGTTTGCAGGTGTCAGAACATCCCTGAAACCCACCCAAATCGAATCTGTGTGCCTTCGACACACAGGAGGTGATCCCTGCTCAGAACAGAGTCCAGACCGTGTGACAGGGTCCCGAATGACAAAGTCGAGGGTCAGCATCACTGGGGAGACAGTGGCTTGCGTCATAATGAGTGATGATGTGGGCAAGAAGCAGGCCCCAGGCCCCGGGCAGAGAGCGGGCGCCAGGAGAGCCGGGACCATGAGTGGCAGGGGCCTACCTAGCACGAGGGGCCTCAGCCACCCCTAGGAGGTGGCTGGGCCTTAGAGCAAGCAGCCAGGGTGAGGAGGCTGGGACCCCAACGCCTGAAGAGGAGGTCGTGGGTGGGCCGGCTGGCTCAGTGCCAGGATCGTCCAGCTCCCATGGCCTGTCCCTGTCTGCCGAGAATGTAAACCATGACCTCATGGCTCAGGGAATGTGGTTTCCGCTGACTGCCCCGCTGCTCACAGCTGTTCCCCATCAGGGCAGCGCCAGGCGCCAGGCTCTAGCTGCCCCTTGTTTTCCAGCAGGAAGCCCGAGGCCCAACAACTGCAGGCCAGGTGTGGACAGCACTCCCATCACCACCCCTGCTCAGGGCCAGCTCTAGCTCCAGACCCGTGGGGAAGGCAGGCAGGGCCTGGGCAGGTAGAGGGCAGGGCTGGTTGTGGGGGCCCTCCCGTCTGCGGGGACATCACATCCCCGGGCTTGAGCTGGGGGAAGGGCAGGGGACGAAGGGAACAAGGAGGTGGGGCTCTGTGTTCCCCTCCCTGTTGTGGAGGGCACTGCACTGGGGACCCTCTCAGGTTTCCAGGACCAGATGCAGCCTGAGCACTTGCTGGTGGATGAACCCCCCACCCCAGTCCCCTAATCAGCCTCTGGGTGGTGCTTCCTCCCTAGCCCAAGCATCTCAGCTTCCTGGTGGGTTCCACTGGTCACATCTACAGGCCAGAAGTTTCTGGAAGTTTCAGAGGCCCCTGTGTGGCCTGGTTCCTCCCTGGCTCTTCATTTCCTTCTGCACAAGCACAAGCTGCATAAGACTGAGCCTTTGCGTTTGAGCCTATGCCCCCCACCCCCTCCCACCCCTATGAGATCTGCCCTAGGGGGCTGTATGGGTACAGCTGCCCAGGGCACCACTACCTCCTCCATCTGGCTGGGCCTCAGTCCCTGCTGTGATCCCCCTGCTCCCTGAGCCCCACCACACTCGGGATATGCTCTATGCATGAATGGTGGGGCTCCCACCAGGCCAGGGGCTGTGCCCACTCAAGCTGGGATGACTCGGGGATTCCCGACTACCCTATTGGACACCCTGGGTGGGTCCTTTCCAGCCCAAAGCTTCCCCTCCACGGGCCCAGCAAAGGCCTGGGCAGCTCCCCAAGCTCACCACCCTGGACAGGGCTGTGGGGTCCTCCAGTGGGTCAGGCCTGTGCCTAGCAGTGCAGGGGCTGTGTGTGGACAGAATGTTTTGGGAGGCAGCCCTGCAAAACCGCATGGGAGTTCGGAGTCCCTGCAGGAGGAAGGTCAGAGGGAGCCATATATTTCTGGGGAAACTGCTCTCCTCCGTGGCATCACCAGGGCTGGGCCTTGGTGCGAGCTTCCCTCTCACCATAGGCGCCCATGGTTGCCGCCGAAAGACAGATGGAGGAAGAACATTTGCTTTAAAAAAAAAAAAAAAGAGAGCTCCATTAAGATATGACTCACATGACATAAAATTCACCTTTAAAGTATTTAATTCAGCGGTTTTTAGTTTATTCATGAGGTTGTGCAACCATCGCGTCTATCTACTTCCAGAATATTCCATCACTCCCAAAGACGTCCTGTCCCCTTAGTGGTCCCTCTCAGCCCCTGGCCAGCACTCAGCTGCCCTCTATGCCTGGGGACGTCCCCATCCCAGACATGTCTGTAAACAGAATCACATGGTAGGTGGCCTGTACGTTTGCTTCTTTCCTTCCCGCGATCTTTTCAAGCTTCATTGATGCTCACACACGTGCCGGAGCTTAGTTCCTGCCTACGGCTGACTGAACTCTGAGGCATCCCGTTCCACCCATCCCCCTGATAGAGCCGTCCCGTCCCCCGCGGAGTCGGTCCCCATCCCCTGTGGAGTTGGTCCCCTGTGTGCGTGGATCACCGTCATGACCTCTGGTGGCAGCAGCCGGGCACACGCACGCCAGCGCCATGTGGACCCGGCTGGTTGTCGCCTGAGGGTGTTCATCAGTTTCAGGGATGTGTGGTTTTCTTGCGGCTTTTTTCTTCCACAATTCCTTAGTTACGTGTCCACGTTGGCTGCTCAGTACCAAACTTGTGATAGGCGTACCTAGTGAGAGATGGTCCGGCCTGCATCACATTCAGATGCGCTCAAGATGAGGGGATGCCGCTGTGAGCTCCAGCGTCCCTCCTTTGGCAGCTCTGTCCCCCAGAGACAGGAAGCAGGCCCAGACCGCGCCGGGACGATCCATCGTTTTGATTGCTGCTGTAAACACGGCTTCTGTCCTCTCTTCTTGGAAGCTGCTCGAATTGGGAAGATCCTGGTTTCTGAACACACATTTTGTGCACAGCTGCCTTCCTGAACGGTTCTGGCAGTTTCTGGGCCCACATGGAGCCGCAGTTCTCTGCAGCACCCGGGCGGGTGAGGCCCTGTGGCTGGGGCAGGAGACGTGACTGGTCCCCACCTGTGCCCCTCGAACTGCCCGTCTGGGCTCTGGACAAGCCACCGTGGGCCAGGGGACAGGGGACCACGGGGAGGCCTGGCACGGCTGCCCAAGGGAAGCCCGGTGCCAGTGCTGGCATCACCCGGGAGGTTCCTCCAAGCTGGGGCTCTTGTCAGAGCTGCACCTTGGGGCCTGTGCCTGCCTGTCCCTGTGTCTCATTTTCCTGTCTTCACCGAATGGCAGTTTGTGCCCACGGAGATGGGTGCTTTGTCGAGAGGAGGTTGCCTGGCAGCTGGAGGCTCTGGATGGGCGTTAGGACTGAGGGCCCCACCCCTGAGTCTCACTCAGGGATGTCAGTCACAGTACAGCACCAGCTGTCCCCGATAGCCCCCACTGGGTGCCCACTGAAGTCCCCTGATGTATTTACAGTGGCACCTGCTGGGATGGTGGCCTGGGGAGGGGAACTGGCTGCGGAGGGGCTGAATGCTCTCTGGTGTCGTCCAGGTCCTCCCAGGCACGTCTGTCCTCACTCATCCGGACAACCCACCCCTATACACCCCAGACTGCCCACTTCCCAGGCCTCCACAAGTTGCCCCCGGCTCTGATGCTGGGCAGGCTTTGACAGGGCGCGGGGTGGGGAGGCTCAGGGCTTAGTGACTAGCAGGTTTTGGGGTCTCCGAGGTTCTGGGCCCCACGGGAGGCAGGGTAGTAGGAAGTGACTTGGTCCCTGGTCTCCTACCTTAAGCTCTCACAGGGACAGCCTGGTCGGGGAAGGGCTGGGAGCAAGAGCAGAGGGTGGGAGCCCGGGCCAAACCCTGCCCTGCTGACTAGCCCAGGCCTGGGGAGCTGCCAGGCCCCAGCATGTGGTTCTCATTTTGGGTGTGATACCTCTTCCTGGTGGATTCTTCCTTCTCCATCCCCCGGGCCGGGGGCCACCAGGGTGACCCTGCCCTGCCCGGGGCCAGACAAGGGCCTGAGCAGGAGGGGGGGTCTCACTCTGTGTCCCCCGGCCTCACCATGTGGGCCATGAGCAGCAGCCCAGTCTTGGCCACCTCGCAGGGTGTCTTTTGGGGAGTTGGCCTTTGGAACTAGAAAGAGCCCACCGCAGGGTGGACCAGCACTGCCCACCCACTTGGCTGCAGAAGGCCCCAGCGGCCGACCCCTGGTGCATCCAGGCCACCTCGGCACCTGCGTCCCTGACCTGGTCACTGGGCCCAGGGCTGCCACGGCTCTGCCAGGACAGGCAGAGCCCAGCAGGCAAGGTCGCCTGGCTTATATGTCACCCTGGCCATGGGTCATGTGGCCATCCCCACCCCCACTGACTGCTGGCCCCATTCACCCGTCCATTCACTTCTGCCACCAAGAGTGACCGCAGCAGTGACCACAACAGGGCTACGCCTACGCCCGCCCCTGGCCCGGCCCTGCTGTGGGAACCCCAGTTCAGGGGCAGAGACCCCCCCCATGAGGGCTGGAGGTGATAGCCACTGCGGAAGGAAGGGGTGGGGAGGCAGAACTTGGGGGATGACCTGCGGCAGACACCCCCAGCCCCAGACAAGCCTCCACGCCCCCTGCTGCAGGCCTGCCTGCACAGAGGCTCAGCTGGGACACAGGAACCCAGCAAGCCTCTTCACGGACAAGGTGCCCTGGTGCTAACAGGATCTCTGAGCAAGAGGGGTGCACCTGAGATGGGCCCCAAGGAGCATCAACCAGGCCAGCAAGCCTTCAAGGTGCCCTCGGAAGAGAGCTCCCTCAGACTCAGGGCTTGGCCCAGCTTGTGGGGAAACAAGGGGGAGGGGTTCCCTGAGGGGCAGTAGGGCTTTCCTGGGGGTCTCAGTTAGGGGGCAGAGGAGCCAGGCCCCTCCAGGCCAGGAACACAAACTCACCCAAGCCCAACCAGGCGTGTGTATGGGGGGCTGAGCAGGGGTGTGTGAGGCTGCTGCTTGGGCAGGTGAGTTGGGCCACAGGGGCCACCTGGCCTGAGTGGTGGGTGTGAGGGGTTTGTGCAGGCGGGGGGCAGGCAGACAGGGTCCCGTGGTGCGGGCCAGGCTGAGCCCTTAAGGAGGGAGAGACGCCGTCCAACCTGTTGGTGGAATCAGGGGCTTCCCCCTTCCCCTTTCCGTCCCTTCCCCCTTCAAGTTTCCTGGCTTCTAGCCTCAGTGTCCCCATCGAGCAGGGAGGCAGCCACGGCCCCCAGGGCCATAGCTGCTTAGGGCACCAGCACTGGTAGCTGTCCTGGGGGCCAGTAACCGGGTAGGGGGAGGCCCTGTAGCCACAGCCCACACGCAGGACTGGCGGGCAGCCTTCCAATAAAAGTGGTGAGTGTTTTTTCACCAATGGAGGATCCTGGAAATGGCTAAGGAAAAAAACAGTCTGTGGGCCGTGCCAGGCTTGGCTGGGGAGACCCAGGAGGGGAGCAGTAGCCCTCAGCTCCCTGGACTCACCAGATGACCTTGGCGGGGACAGAGGTGGCCAGGCCCCCTGCCTAGGCCACATAATGGGCATGGGCTTTCTTTGGAGTAGAGTTCTGGTTCTGGAAGGTACGTTCCCCAACCCCTCCAGGCCAGAGCTGGGACCTGAGGCTGCGGGGGTCTTGTTAGGGGGCCTGAGATACTGGAGGCCTTCCTTCACTGGGTGGAGGGTGGGAGGGGGCAGGACCAGCTCCAGTCTGGTTCCGGTTGGGCTGGGGCCCTGGATGCATAGCCCTGGGCCAGAGGCTGGTGAGGAGTGGGGCTGGGAGGAGCTACCACTTGGAGCAGAGCCATGAGGAGGAGGAACCTTCCCTTTTCACATGGTAGGGAGTGTGAGTATGTGGGTTTTGGTGTGGATGTGGTGTGGGTTTTGGGAGGATGCACTGTAACAGCCAGGTGGAACAAAATGGGGGAGGGGTACAAAGGCTGGACCGGAGCCCAGAGTTGGCCTGGCTGCCATGGAGCTGCCCATGCTCTGGAAGACACAAAATTAGCTGACAGCCCAGGCAGTTTCCTGGGTGAAGGGGACAATATGCTTGGGCACTCAGACATTCCTTGCCCTCCTGGGGCTGGCCATTCAGTGGCAGAGAAAGATAATAAGTGTGTAAACAGTTAAATAAACAACAAATGAGGAAACTGCATTTACAACTCATACTATAGACAAAAGTTGGATTTCCTTAATAAATAAAGAGCACTTGCAAATCAATAAGAAAAAGACAAGTCATAATTTCCCAAATAGAAAATAGAGTTTGAAACAGTTTGAAAATAGGACATGGAGACATGGGCTGTATGCAGTCTCACTAGGGCTAGGAGAAAAGCCAATAAAAAGTGCATAGAGGCACAGCTTCTCACCTGCCCCACTGACGTGAATTATGTGGTTTGATCTTGCGGTGCCTGGGTGGCTGTGGGAGTGTACATTGGTTAATCTGTACAGCACGCAATTTGGGACTATCTCCCCAGATTGCACATGGACGTTTCCTGGATTAGCAATTCCAGTCCTGGGAACACACTTTGGATGAATGTGTTCACCCACAACAACCACTCAAGGACAAGCCGGAGGCTGGTTTGTAACACCAAAAACAGGAAGGCGCAAGGGGAGCCTGGGGGAAAGTGCAGTGACTCATCCCCAGCCAGGAATCCTACACAGACTCCCCAGTGCTGCCCGTGGGGAGAGGAGGCCCCAGGTGCTTACTGCTCCCAAGTGTAAGAATGCATGGAGACCAGGGGCCCACTGGCCACTGAGGGCAGCTGCTGAGGGGTCTTGTGATGTCACCCCATCTTTTTCTGCCTCTCGAATATCATTCCTAGTCATTTGTGCCCATGGCACCCCTCTGGCTGTTCCTGAGGGGTGAACTGGAGGGGCAGCAGGTGCTCACGCTGCCCCAGTGAGTGCTCAGGCTTGGGCCAAGGGTGTGGCCACTGGCTGGGCCATCGCTGCCTGGTGACCCCAGCTTGTCTGAAAGTCCTGTGCCAAGGGCAGAGGTCTGTAAGGTAGCGTGGGGGTGGGGTGCTGGTCACGAGGACCCGAGGTCCCCCTCTGAGTGCTTGGCACCAGCCCCTGGCCCAGTGGACCAGATGCTTTCCTTTATGCACAGAGCACTGGCCGCCTGGGCAGCAAGCCCAGAAGACCCATACAGCTGGCCCTTGTCTCCGTTTTCTCCCTGACGCTTTTTGCTGAAAAATCAATTCTGCAAACCCAGCTGGCGCTGGCTGGGAGCAGCTGGGGATGGTGCAGCCGACGCTCCAGCAGATGTGGCCCTGACACCCCCGTCCTGCCCGAGTGAGGGGGTAGCAGGAGCAGGACGGGGCCAGCCTGGGGGAAGGCTGAGGTTGCAGGGAGGGAGGCTGCCTCCCTGCCTGGTCCCTGCTCAGGTCACCCCCACCCCACGTCCTGCCCAGGGCCCAGTCGGTGCTCACAGAGCCCTTGCTGGGCGTCCACCCACTATCCTGAGCCCCCAGAGCGGCCCTCAGACATCCCCTTCCAGCCCTGTCAGAGAGGACAGGGGGCTGAGGGCAGCAGACCCCATCCCAGCGGGGACCTCTGCCCTGCCCACCCCAGAGCCCCATCCACGCTCAGCCAGGGGGCTCAGCACTGGAGGGGCATAGCTGCATACACACACACACACACACACACACACACACACACACACACACACGCACACATATGGGCAGCACACTGGCTCCAGGCTCCGACTCCCCTGAGGACCCTGTGTCTGCCTTGGCTGCTCTCTGCGTGAGCCCTCCCTCGGGTCCAAGCAGAGTGAGTGAAGCAGCCGCCGCAGCCCATAGTGCGAGTCCTGCCAGTCCGCGGACAGAACGTCCACATCAGTGCCCACGTTTGCTAACTGAAACACATCCAGAGGGTTTTTCACATTTATCCAAAAGCCTTCCCCAGACTAATGTGGGTCTTTCATAAAAGAAAAGGGCGGACTTGAACTTCTGGAAAGCTGGGAGACCTGTGCCCAGACCCCTGTGATTCCAGACCCGTTTGGGGATAAGATGGTGGAATTGCAGCTGGAGTTGTAAGGAACTTCTGTGCGGTTGGAGAGAAGGAGTCTCTTATCTTGTCAGGCTTCCCCGCCCCCGCACAGCCTTGTGGCTGCTGCCAGGGCCCAGAGTCCGCCAGGGGTCCGAGCGCCTGTGCTGAGTCATACACAGGCTGCCCATCAGCCTATTGGCACCCGCAGTCGGTTGATGCTGGGTTTCCTACACCGACGCCTGCTGGCGAGTGTCGGGAGCTTGCCTCTTCCCTTCCAACCTTCTCCTCATGCTCTGGTCTCGTGCTGTGGTCGCGGCCTCCATTGCACAGATGGGGAAACCAAGGCACAGGGCCATGAAGAGTGGGGACCCACACGCTCTGCCTCCTGTCCCCACGCCGGGGGCCTTGCTCTGAGGGCTGCTGGGTGGGCTGGAGGCCAGAGCAGAGCACGGCATCTCCCTCATGCCTCCCCCACAGCCCCAGACCCTGGGAGTCCCCTTTCCAGCTCCTCCAGCCACACCCACAGCCTTGGCACCAGCAAAGCGGGCTACAATTTCCTCCCAATGCATCCCACTCCCTTCCCGCTGTGGTCTAGCCCCCCGTGTGTGCTCCCGGGGCCCAGAGGCAGAGGCTCCTCTGACTGTCAGGGCGTGGGGCCCTGAGCAGACGCCGGGTGGGCTCATGGAAGGGATCCACAGGCTTGGTTGTGGGGGGATAGGGGGAGATGTAGGGTCTGGGGATCTCGGGCTCCTGGTTTGGGCCCTGGAGCCTTCCAAGGGGGCTCCAGGAGGCAGCTGGCTGGCCTCATGGGGTGACCCTCAGAACAGAGATGGGCTGGGTGGCCTTCAGCAGGGAAGCGAACCCACCTGCTGGGCGGGGCCAAGGGCAGTGGTCTCAAGCACAGTGAGGCGGGGAGCACCCATGGGGTTGCCCCCAAGACCACAAGCCACTGGCTGCACCTCCAGTGACCTGCACAGCACTTGAGAGCCAGGAGCCCAGTGGGAGACCCCAAGGGCTGGCACCTGGGCTGGGAGCTGCACCCTAATGTGACCAGGCAACGTCAGGGCTAGCGGCAAGGGGACTGGGTGTGGGGGGGGGTTCACTTTAGGGACTGGTGACTAGACCCCTTTCCTCCTTGCTGCTAGTGGGTTTGCCCTGTTGGTTTCCGTTGCTGTGGGGTGCTTCGTTGTGTAAGACACACCAGCTCCCCCTGAGCGTTCACAAGACGATGTTTCTAGTCTCTGATCATCAGGAGAGCTGCTGCCAACCTGCCTGCTCCTTCCCTGTGGGTCTACGTCTGTGGAGGGGGAGGGGGGCCAAAGCGGGGGTACTGTGGCTACAACTGAGTCCACCTGCCCGGGAAAGGCTCATCAGACAGGCATCTGCACATGGTGGACCACAGACTGTCCCAGCAGCACCCTATGGGCACTGGGAGCATGGCCGCAGAGGGAGCATCACTGCAGAGGGAAAAGCTAGGAGCATGGCCTCAGAGGGAGAAGCTGGGAGCACAGCTTCCCATAAGCGGGGCGGGGGGGGGGGGGGCATAGAGGGAGAAACAGGAAGCATCACTGCAGAGGGAAAAGCTAGGAGCACGGCCTCAGAGGGAAAAGCTGGAAGCACAGCCACAGAGGGATAAGCAGGGGAATGGCTGCAGAGGGAGAAGAAAGGGAGCATCACTGCAGAGGGAGAAGCTGGGAGCATGGCCGCAGAGGGAGAAGCAAAGGGAATGGCTGCAGAGGGAGAAACAGGGAACATTACTGCAGAGGGAGAAGCTGGGTCCACAGGTGATCAGAGCTGGCAGACCTTCAGAACTGTCCTGAACTGAGCCAAACAGCAGATCTTTCTACCAATGTCCACAGGTGGGCTTCCCAGAGGAGAAGCAGCTCTCCCCGGCTGAGGACCACACCCAGAGCGGACCCAGCTGTGAGCCATAAGCAGATAACACTACTAGCAGCTGGGGAATGAAACCTGGATACCAGAGCAGACGCAGCTGAGAACCAAGGTGCCCCAGGTAGCCTGCCCCCGTTCCCGGGGCCGGTGTGTGTTGCGGGGCGGAACATGACCCCACGGAGTTGTCCCAGGCAGCCTGCCCCTGCTTCCTGAGGGGAACACGACCCTATGGAGGTGCCCCAGACAGCCTGCCCTTGCTCCCAGAGAGGACACGACCCCACAGAGATGCCCCGGCAGCCCGCCCCATGCATCAACTGGATTCACTTTGCAAGTTCATCCCATTTGGGAACACTCTTCAGGACGATTCTACATGGTGCTCTTTCTTTCAGGAATTCGGAGTCCGAGTCAATTTCACAAACTGTGTTGGGAGGGTGTCCTCCTCCTTGTCCTCTCAAGTGTGTGTGAAATGAGTTCTTTCTTTTTTAAGCATTTGTTGAGGCTAATGATACAAGCCATCTAGACTTGCAATTTCTTTGCAGAAGTGTTTCTAAGTTCAATTTCCTTAAGGTTATAGAGATAACTCAGACTCTGCATATTCCCTGTCAGTTTGGACAAGTGGCTTTTCACTTCGAGACTTCTGGTGTCCATGACCTTGGGGGCAGCCTCTCTGTTTTCATCTGTCTGGCAGACTTTGATCAATTCTATTAATTTTTTCCAAGAACCAACTGTTGACTTTGTTGGTCCTTTGCCACCTGATTAATTCCCTCTCGTTTGTTCCTTCCGCCCGTCGACGACCTCAGACTTAATCTGTCATTCTTCGTCTAGGTGCTCAGGTCCTGCTCTTCAGGGCTGCTCACACTCCTGCTCAGGCTGTGCTTTCTTCTTGTGTGTCGCCCTCTGGGAGAAACAGAACAAAGGCAAACAACCAAAGACAGAAAGGCCAAGAACAGCCCAGAATTGAGTGGAGACACAAAGCCCCCAGCTCCAGAAGGATGATGAGTTCTGGGAGAACACCCACGGAGGAGCAGGGGGTCTGGAAACCCGGCCAGGACACCGCGTGGGACAACGGAGGCCCAGACGATGGAAGGGCATGTGTGCAGAGGGAAGGCAGCTCCCAGCCAAGAATCCTGTGCCCCGCAGACGCCTAATCAAATGTGGACAAAACCAAGGCGTTTCCCCATAAGCTCTCTCAAAGGGGCGCTTGTCCCCAGTGCCTCCCCTGGTGCAACCATGTGGGAAAGACCGCTGGCGGGTGAGCTCCGGGAGCTCGGACCATGGGCCAGTGCAGGGTAGGGGTGCAGGACCTGAGGGCGCCAATGAGCCTTCCAGGAGAACCCGTGAAAACTGCCGGCTGGGATGAGGATGACCATTTGGTCCCGAGCTGCTGTGAGGAAAGGACCACTCTGCTTCACGAGTGTCTGCGAGCTGGCAGACCAGAGGTCCCTGCAGCCTTCCGGGCCTTCCAGAACTGTCAAGGCCACGGCATCTGCTCTTGCCCCAGGCAGGCCCCGGGGAGGCACATGAGGGAGAGAGGGGGCCGCGCCCTGGCTGCCCCACGGCAGCAGCTTCTGAGCCTGGACCCACTATCCCCGCCAGGACCGCTGACCCCCAGGGTTCCCCAGGGCCACCCATGGCAGCCAGGACTGGGGCCTGCCAGAGTCCCTGGGAGGCGAAGCCACTGAAACAGACGCTGGGCCTGCCAGCTGTTTCTGGGATTTTTATTTCTTTAAAATAATTCATACAAATGGTTACAGTCACAAACATGATTTTAACCCAAATATTGCTAGCCTACCACATCAGCAGGACGGCACCCGCACAGGCCGGACGCTGGGCCCCACGTCCCCGGGACAGACGCCAACGGCCGGAGCGTACTGTGGCCCAGGCGCGGCCTCGTCTCTGGCAGCCGTCTTCGTTTGGAACAAGGGGATTCATGCCAAAATTAGGAAAAACAGCCTTTGTTTTGTTTTTCTAAATTATTCTAAAAATAAGACAAGCAGGTAGAAAAAACAATGCACTGTGTGGCGTAGAAAGAAAAACGGGAAGGATTCGTTGTCCTGAGAAGTTTGCCAACTGCCTCGTTTCAGGGCGCGTTCCAACACACAAGGGACACAGTCTGAGACCGACCTGCTGAACGCTCCCTCAGCTTTCTCTGTCGACAGCTACGCAAACAAATCCTTTGTAATGTTCTAAAGACTGTACACAGACAAGAACATCCATGATAGAGTTAACTACTAACTTCTTCTGCTTAACGAGGACGCAAAGGACACAGGACAGCGGCTGGCCCTTGGGACAGGACGACTACGGCTGACGCGGGGAGGCCGGCGCCACCTCTGCCCGCCGGGCGCCTGGACAGTCTCTGGAGCGCCGCAGCCACCGCAGGCACCGCCTCTGCACATGCCTGTCCGAGGGCACCGCCCGGCCCGCGCTCCGCCCGGGCTACAACTGGTCGCTCGCGTGGTCTCTATCTGCCTCGGGCTTGACGGTCTGGCCAGGAGAAGGGGCGTGGGGCGGGTGGGACACGGGGGGCAGGCCGTGGGACAGGGACATGGCGCTGGGGACAATGCCTTCCACTGCTGTCGGGATGCCGCTGGGGGCCACGCCCACCACACCTGGTGGGTACCTGCTGGGAGAAGGGACGTCGTGTGAGGCTGGCGGGGTTCCTCCTGTGGCCGCGGCTCAGGCCTAGGATGGCTGGGGGCTGCTCCCAAAGGCCCTGCCTGGTGGGACCACCCCCTCCAACTCTTCCCTCGCCTTACCCCCCACCCCCAGGTCTGACATGTCCAGCTCTCACCCCCAGACCTTCTGGTCCATGAGGCCCACAGGAGCACGCCCATCCAGGAAACCCCCCACCCCCAGGACCCCGCCTACAGTCATCACAGAAGTGCTGTGTCCCCTGAGCTCACCCCACCCACTCACCTGTAGGCGGCACCGTTAAGCTCAGGGTGCACGACAGCAGGATCCATGCTGGCCCAGTGGGTGGCAGCAGTCAGGTGGTCCTTGTTGACACAGTTTTTCAGGCTGTCAGGGATGCGGCCTAGAGACGCAGCGGGGATGCGAAGGGCAGCACCATGTTACACGTCAAACAGCTGCATCTGGGAGTGCGGTGGCTCAGGGGGGGAGGGGTGTGCGCAGGCTGCAGGGTCCCCACGGCTGGACCTCCCTCCCTCTCGCTCTCTTCCCCTTGTCTGGATGCGGTCCCCTGACAGCTCAGAGACCCCCCCAGGCCCGAGCAGTGCCCTCAGCTCCCCCGTGGCCCATGTCTACCAGGCCCAGGGATTTCAGGGAACAGCAGACAAGGTCCAGCCCAGCTGAACCAGCACAGCCAGACTTGGGGTAAGAAAGGGCATACATGCTGGATTCCCACAGGGTAACCGTGAGCAAGTGTCCTAAGTGTGACGCACCAGGGGGACCAAGGGCTGCGTGGGGAGACCATGTGTAAACCGCGTGCTGATCTTGCCCCTGGGGGGATGGCATGGGGTGGGCCCTCTGGTAGGGCTGCCTGGCGATGCAAGCCTAGGGAGGAGGCTCGGTCCTGCTGGCCCCCCTCACCTGTGATGGCTCTCCGGATTTCCCGGGCGGCCTCCTCTCGCATCTCGATGGATGCCTGCTCGCTGTACCAGGCTGCGTGGGGGGTGCAGATCAGGTTGGGTGCGTCCTTTAGGGGCCCCTGGCTGAAGCTACAGACGGTACGAAGCAGGTCAGGGTAGGGCAGAGGGTACCTGACCCCGCCTGGCACCACAGTCCACCCTGGGGTCAGACCAGGGCACCCCAGGTGGGTCACACTGGCCATGAGCCCGGGGGGAAGGAGTCAGCAGCAGGGAGGAGTCCCAGCCTGGGGTATAGCACCCCAGCCCTCCCAATAGGGAGGGCACCAGTCCCCACAGTGACAGGCTCCCAACAACAGGACTGGCTGCTGCCCCAGACGGGCTTCTCAGCGGTGGGGTCCTTAGAGAAGTGGCCGCACTGGGGTCGGCGGACCCCTGCACCGGGGCACCCCCAGACAGTCTACATGAAGCACAGGTCCGAGCCCCCCCACCCCGTCCCCTGCCCGCAGCTGGACCTCAGGCTGGACCCGGAGCCCTAGGACGGGGCCTGCAGACTGCAGGGGGGCATCAGGCCCGGCTTCATGCCTGACCGGGGCCAGCATGGGCTGTGAGCCAGCGCGAGGGCCTGGCGTGGGAGGCGGCAGCCAGGAATCACCCAGGTGCTGCCAAGAGGCACCTGAAGGGCTCGGACTCGTGCACGTCTAGGGCGGCACCCCGGATCCGCCCCTCCTTCAGGGCCTGGGCCAGGGCCTTCTCGTCCACCAGGCCACCCCGGGCCGTGTTCACCAGGAAGGCGCCTTGTCGCATCTGGGAGGAGACAAAAACAGCGTGGCAGTGAATCAACACAGGCCTCTGCACTTAGCCCCCGCCAACACCCAGGGGACGGGACTGGCAGGGAATCGAAGCAGACAGGGGCTGGCAGCAGGACGAGGGCTCAGGGGTCTGTGCAAACCGTGCCCCACCCTGAGGATGCCTGGCTGGGCCACAGGCGCCAATACGCAGCCTGCCTCCTCCTGTTCCTGGCAGTGAGGTGTGGGCTGGGGCATAGGGTGTCCTGGCCCGGCCCCTAGGATGCACTGGAGAGCCTAGAAAGGGTGTGGCATGTCTAGGATGCACTGTGGCCAGGAGTGAGGGACACAGGCCCTAAGACAGCTTCCTCAGTGCAGCAGCCCCACCAGAGGCCCCTGTTTCCAAAGCTGGACAGCAGCTTCATCTCTCTTTGCTAAAGGCCCTCAGAGCTGCCCTGAAGGCGCTCCCCTTCAGGCTCCGTGATAATGGGGGCTTCCCCTGCGCCAAGGGGATTGAAGGGACAGACTCCTAGAGACCAAGTAAGCTGCCCCTACCTTGGGGCTCAGGGCAGCTCCTCCTCGGTCAGCTCTCCCATCCTGGTTTCACAGCTGGTTCTTGGCAACAGCACCCCAGGGCCATGCCCACCCTGGCCCTCTGTCCACACCCACTGATGGCAGATAGATAAGACCCCAGGTGCCAGGCCTCATGCTCCCTAAGGGGGCAGGGACCGTGGTGTACAGCACACAAGTACAGGGCAACCGGCAATCGGTGTGCAAGCATGCACACACACACGCACACGGATGCGCACACATCCCCACCCCCGCAGGCTACACCCAGGACAAGGCCCGAGACCCTGAGCGCAGCATGTGCTGCAGCCGTGGGGACGCCGGGAGCCTCGGCACAGCTCCAAGTGCAGGCTGGTCTGCAGTGGGCTCCCCAGCCTGCAGGTGCACCCACCTGCTTCACGGTGAAGTCGTTGATGAGGTGGTGGTTGTGCTCATTGAGGCCGCAGTGCAGGGTCACACAGTCACTGTGGAAAAGCAGGTCCTGCAAGGTGCTCACCCGCTGCAGCCCCAGCGCCCGCTCGGTGCCGTCCGACAGATACGGGTCGTAGAAGAGCACGTTGAAGCCGAAGGCCTTGGCCCGGAGCGCCACCGCCTGCCCCACGCGGCCTGACAGGGCAAGACTTGGCGTCAGCACGGCCACGGACAGAGCAACACCCACACAGCCTGTATCCCCACGGACCTAGGGCTGACACCAAGGGGAGCGAGGCCGTGTCTGCCCCGGGGCCCCTGCCCGGCCGTGCGGTGGACAGGGCATTTGGAGAGGAGGGCAGGGGGCTGGAGGGGCTCCCTGGGGAGTGTACGGGGTGACAGCCACAGCATCGCAGGTGTGGCCCCTGCACCTGGGAGGGTGCAGGCCAGATGGCTCACAGCCCCGTACCTGAGGAGGCAGGTGCCAACCTGGACACTGGGGGCCACCAGGAAGTCAAGTGCTGGGAGGTGGTGGCCAAGGTTCCAACATCTCAGGGGGCTCCCCCCAACCCCTGGACCTTGCTCTGAGCAAGAGGATGCTGACAAAGAAAACAAGCAGGAGATGGAATGGTCCCATCTGCACCTGCCTGCCAGAGAGCATCTGCCATAAGGGCAGGGTCCCCAAGGCCCCAGGGAACCGCCTTGCCCATGAGTGACCCCAGGTGAGGCCAGAGTGGAGCCATCCTGCCAATTCTACCCAAAACATGAACCCACAGCACCGTGAGGTCAAGTGCCAGCTGTCTCCTCCTGTCTACCTCCCAACACAAGCTGGCAGACGGCACCTGACATGTACCCAGACCCAGACCACGGTGTAAACAGTCGCAAAATGGCGCCCTGGTGTCAGAGTAGACTGAGCATCTGACTCCTGACCACAGCTTGGGCCACGACCTCAGGGTGGGGAGATGCAGCCCAACCAGGTCGGGGCTGCACTGAAGTCAGACCTGCTGAGTCTCCCAACAACACTGCTTCAGGAGGCCAGGTGGCCCCTAAATCCAGCCAGCCAGGCAAGCCCAGCTCCCCACCAGCCTCCAACAGCCCCACCCCAGGCCCCAAGGTGCAGGGTGCCCCCGGGGACCAGTGCTGGGGGCCGCGTGCCCATGGACACCGAGACAGTGAGCTCTCCTGGACAAGAAGCCCATGTTGTGGACAGCCGTGGCCCTGGCGTCTTATACTAAGGCAGGCGTGTACCTGTCAGGTGTCCCCCACGTGGCCCAGTAGGGCACAAGTGGGGTAGGGGCAGGCAAGGGGCCCCCCAGAGGAAGGGCAGGAAGCAGTGCAACAAGGGGCTGCTAGTGAGTTCCCACCCCATCCACCCCGGGCCTCCTAGGTGCACAGATCTCAAGTTCAGAGATGGAGACGGACCACAAACATGGCAGAGGAGAGGGCTGTCACCGACCCCGAATGGCTGCCCTCACCACGGGTGAACCAGCTCGCTCCACCCACAGCAGGGCTGGGGCCATCTGGCCCTCACCTGAAAGCCAATTCCCCTCAACCATGGGGTGGGGCGGGGGGACGGCAGGGGGAGCATGTCCGAGTGTGGTGAGGACCCGTCAGTGTGTGAGTGACAGGCATGAGTGCATGGCTGTATGCACAGGAATGGGATCGGGGCCCTGCCGCCCGTGTGTGTGTGATCCACACTCAGCACTCCTGGGCAGACAGGTCAGCCCCATTGAGGCCCTGTGCAGGAAGACTATCCGGCAGCCTCACCAAGCCCTGGCTCACGGGCTCTGAGCCCCTGCAAAGGGTGAAGACGGAGCTGAACTCACCCAGTCCAATGATGCCCAAGGTCTCCCCGCGGATCCTGGCAGCTCCAGAAGCCACTTCCCGGATCTGTTCCACGCTCTGGACCCGCGTGCCCTCCCGCAGCGCCTGGTGCAGCCACGTGGTCCTGCGATACAGGTTCAGGATGTGGCACATGGTCGAGTCGGCCGTCTCCTCGACAGACGCCGCTGGCACATTGCAGACAGCGATGCCTGAGAAACACAAGACACATGGGGGCGGTCACCCAAGCCAGTCCTGGCACTCCCCCCTCCCCACAAAAGATCGGACCATGAGACAAATGCAGGGAACACACCCCAAGCCACCTGGAGAAGCTGCCTGTAGGTCCAGCAAGTAGACAAGATAGGACTTAAGAGAGGCCACCTGGGCAAATGCCAACACCTGGGTCTGCCCTGCCTGAACCGCTGGCCACTGGACCTTCCAGGAAGGGGTCATGGGCTGGTTGGCATCAGGAGCGTTCCACAGCCTCACACACCCACACAGGCCCCACCCAGCCTGCCTTCGTTGGCTGCCAGGCCAACTGGGACCCAGCATTGGACAGGGTGGTCCCATTCTCCCAGCTCCCACAGACCCATCAGCCCCAGCAGCCACAGACAGAGAGCTGGTCCAGGCTTCTCCTCTGCACTGAGCTTCGCTGGCTCGTCCCGTGCCCGCATGAGCTGGTTACCACCGGGGGCCAACGGTTCGCCAGGGCCTCGTGGTCCAGAGGTGGACCCAGCCCCTCCACGTTTCTATGCGCCTCTCCCAAGCCTGGCCCCTTCTACCCTCGTTCTGCCCTGTCCTGCCATCTCCTCGCTCTGCCTGGGGACTAGTCACCTCCCTTGCCAGAAGAAGCTCTGATGCTCCTTGAGCTATTCCAAATGCCAAGACAATACTCAACACACCCACAGGGCCCAGGGTGAACCTCTACTCCCTTCCAGAAAAAAACTCAGCCTGCTGGGAAATCCAAGGACAGGTGGGAAGCAGGAGAACCGTGCTATGCCATCTCCTAGATTTGGGGACAAAACTGCTGGTGGAGAGCGCAGACAAGGTCCTGGGACTTCTAAGTCCCCACCTACCAGGGCTGACCACAGGGCATGGCCCTGCCTGTCCCAGGTGCCGGAGCAGAGCCCTGGCTTGTAACATCACAAAACAGGCAGACTTGGTACACAGGGACAAAGGCCTCCAGGAGCCCACGGGGCAGAAAGCACGCAGGCCATGGTTCCCCACAGCTGCAGGCGCCTTCCTTGGGAGGCTGCCCAGGGACGGGCGACAGTAGGGCCAGAGGGCTCCACCATGTGAGCCCGTGCTGGGCAGGGGCTGCCCATGGTCCTGGGCAGGTTTACTCTACACAAGCAGAGTAAACCAAGTCTGTGGCAGACACCGACACCAGGCCACTCTGACTCCAGCGCTGTCAGCAGCCTTCCGGCTGAAAGGACGGGCAAAACCAGGCACCGGGGGCACCCCTTGCAGTTGCAAGCCCTGGGCACACGCTCACCTCACCAGGCCTCAGCTGCTACAGACACACAGGACGTGCATGCCCCCCACAAGGCTTCCTTTGAGAGCTGTGCTGACCTGGGTGCCAGCATGGGGGCCGCACCCCGACAGCAGGCTCACAAGTCGCCTCCAACCAAACTAAGGGCTGCAACGCAATCCTTGGTGTAAAGCGAAGCCAGCCCACAAGGGGTTGCTGGGATGCAGCCGCTAAGGGAAAGGCTGCGCACACCCTACCTAGATCCCCAGCTGACTTGATGTCGATGTTGTCGTAGCCGCTGCCAATCCTGACAATGACACGCAGAGCCTTGAACTTCTCCAGGTCCTCCCGGGTCAGCGCGATGGTGTGGTACATCAGTGCTCCCACTGCCTCGTTCAGCACCTGCCGTCAGGACAGCAGCCACCCAGTCAGACGCTGGCCCTCAGGGACCAAGCCTGGCTGCCTGTGGGCTAGCCTGCTATCCCCAGGCTCCAGCTGCCCCAAACCAGCCCAGACAACCCCCTGGGGGGTGGAGGGGAATGCCTGCTGCCCCAAACCAGCCCAGACAACCCCCTGGGGGGCCTGGGGTGCTGCAAACGCTCCCCCACCCCCAGCCTGGAGGCAGGCTGGGACAGTCCTTAGAGGCCCACAGTTCCCACGGGTCTCCTCCCCTAACTGCACTGCAGGCGGCCTTCCCAGGGCAGGAGCCCCTGCTGGGATATCGGGGTGGGCAACTCCGCTGGCTCTGGGCTCGACTCCCCAAGCAGCGCAGGGTCCCGCCCAGGGGACACCACTGTGTGTGTGCGGGGGGAGGGGAGAAGGAGGGGTGTAGGTTCACCTTCCCTGTGGGCACCGGTGAAACAGGATGCTGAGGACAAAGAGCATCCAAAACCCCCAGACCCTGTGAGGGTCACGCTGTCGCACTATGGGGCGGTGGGTGTGGAGGGGGCAAACAGCAACAAATGGTCCCAGCACAAACACACACAGGGTCCCCAGACAGCAACGTGCCCCTGGGGAAGGGCCGGCCTCCGGGTCACTGTCCCCACCCACCCACCCACCCCACGTGCTCCCCTGCAGCTTCCACAAACGGGGGTGAGCTCCACGACAGCCCTGGACGCCTGCCCTGGTGTCCATGGGTCTCTGTGGCCTAGGTGACCTTGCGAGAAGCCCCACGAGCAGGTGAGTATCCTGTCTCCCCAGGGTTTGGATGACATGTGCTGAGGACACTCTGTAAAACTGTCCAGTGGGGAAAACCCTCCCCAAAGTTGAGGACCCACCCACAGCCCCGCCCCCACAGGAGTCATAACTTGAATTCTCCATGGGTGAGGACAAGCCCTGAAAAGGCAGGCCCATGCGGAACCCACGCAGACCATACCCACACCCCGCACAGGGCCAGGTGGAGCAGACCACGCACTATGCCCCAGGCCCGGTCAGGTCGGTGCAGACCACGCCCCACACTGCTGCTGCACTGTCCCCAGCATGCACAGCAACCGCTGCCCCCACCCCGGTGCCTTGGAAATGACTGAAGCCCCCAGGTGTGCCCCAGCCAGGCTGGGGGGGCCGGTTGGGGTCACCCAGCTTCTCGGGGGCTTGTCCCGGGTCCAGCAGGGCGGTGGGCCTGCGCCCCAGGGCCATGAGTGCTGCCTTAAAGGGCTGTAGTGTTGCACCTGGGACACACTCTGATGACAGCCAGACGCTGGCAGAGAGCGTGCACTGTCCAATCTCCCGGCCCAAGGGCAGGGGACCCAGGACGCAATCTATGACCTGTCATGGTTGAGGGGCGGGCTTTACTCGCCCCTGGCGGATACAACAGTGAGCCTTACAACCGAGGACACGTCACATTCAGCAAAATGCTACAAGGCATCTATAACCCGGTGTGGGCCACCCCGTCCTCCTCCACACAGGGGTCTCAAGGATGGCGACGGAGGCCCGTCCAACAGCAGGTGAGGGAGGTTGCCCCAGGGGCTGTGCGCAGGCTGCTGGCCCACAGGCCCCATGCGTGAGCCAGGGGCACCACACCCCTCCCAGCCCGCATGTGGGTTGATGTGCTGAGTGGCCTAGAGCAGTGTCTCATGTGGGGTATATGGCCTACAGTGAGCTGCCCACTCTTCCTCTCATCCCCTTCTCCCCAAGAGCTGAGTCTCTGTCAGACAAATGGCAACCCAAAATGCAGACAACTCCCTCTGAGGCTGGCATGACCTCCCTTCCCCTTCTAATGGCAGATGGGGCGAGGAGCACTTGTCCTTAGGGGACCACACAAAATAGGTGGAGGAAGAGACAGTTAAATAGCGGGACAGAGGTGGCATAGGACCCTGGTCCTGGGAGCACTGGCGGGCCTGACGTTAAGGGAATGGTTGGGTGTTGCTGGCACCTGCTAGGATTCCTACACTGAAGATTCTAGAAATCTCAGCTCCTGTTCCTGGGGTCCAAAGACCCCAGGAACCCTGGCTCCTGATCCCGCACTGAAGATCTCAGGAACCCCAGCTCCTGATCCTGCACGGAAGGTCCCAGCAACCCCGGCTCCTGATCCCACACTGAAGATCCCAGGAATCCCTACTCCTGATCCCACACCAAAGATCCCAGGAACCCCAGCTCCTGATCCTGCACCGAAGGTCCCAGCAACTCCGGCTCCTCATCCCGCACTGTAGATCCCAGGAAGCTCAGTCCTGGATTCCTGGGAGGACATCAAGGCCGCACAGGCATGGACTCCTGGTACCTTGACTGGACCTGGTGTAGGTGGGGTGCGGGCCCACATGGGACAGCTGAGTGGTGGTGAGTGCCCACAGGGCAAAGTGCATGGGGACGGCAGCTAGTAAGCGGACACAGCGAGGGCCTGAGATGGAGGGGAGAGAGCAGACCTTGCTGACAAGACCCAAGGAAGACCCCCTCCGGCCACCCTGTGCTGAGCTGTGTGGACTGGAGAGGAAGGTGGCCATGGCAGTGGGGGGCGAGTGGACAGATTCGTCAGTGCCTACTGTGGGCAGACAGAGCCGTGCACTGGGAACAGAAAGATGCATCCAGGCCAGCATGAGCACCAGCAGCCCTGGACTCAGGGACAGAAAGACTGTAGAGAGGAACTCTCCAGAGGTGAGCCTGAGTCTCTGACCTGGGCAGCGGGACACATGTGGACCTCCTCCTGAGATGACCATGGGGAGAAGGCTTAGCTGTGAACAGGCGAGAAGGAAGAGCCTCAGAGCACAGGCCAGCGGTGTGCATGCAGATGGCAGCCTTCTATCTATCTTGAGCACTGAACCACGGCAGTAGTCGGTCTCCAAATCACAACTTTGTCCCATGTTCCACCCTGACACGGACAAGCCATGATTCTTCCGGACGTTCCCTACTGCTAGGGCTTCTGGACTGCTTCCGCTGTTGGCTGGGCCATGATAAAAATGCATGATTTCCTTGAGCTTGAGTCCATAGGGTGGAAACTAGCGGGTGTGCTGGAGATCCATCTGTGAGGCTCCGGGGATGGCCACCAGCTGCCCCTAGCAGTATACCCACCCTCGGGGATGGACTGCACAGCCCTGGGTGGGCCGGAGAGCAAAACCCCACACGTGGTGTATACAAACTGGCATCCGTTGTTTTCACCTTAATTTGCATTTCTGAGGATGACTTGCCCACATAAGTCTCTTGATAAATTACTTTTTCACATCCTAGTTGTTTATCTGCCGAGCATATTTTTAATCACATGGAACCCAGTGAAGCATTCTCAGAACTGGGACCAGAACCCACTTGGTGGCTGCCTAACCCTGACCCTGGGCCAGGGAGGCCCCACTCAGCTGCAGGTTGAAAGCCTGCTGCATGGGCAGCTCTGTCCAGAGGGACGAAGGCCTGGGCCACCGTACTGCTCCAGCCAGCCGCTAGGTCCACTGTCCTTGCAGGTTCCTCTTATTCCTGGCTGTGACTGCAAAGTGGCCAGGATAGCCCCAAATATCACAAAGACCTCCCAGGGAGGAAGTCGGCAGGAATCCCTAGGGCCCAGTCTGTTTCTGTAAGCTGGAAACCAGCAAATGTCCATTCACATCGCCCTCTACCAGCTGTGTGACCAGGTGGGTGACCTGTGTCCTTAGCCCCAGAATGGGGTGCATGGGGCCCACCTTGCAGAATGAACCCAGAGCCCTGGGTATTCCCAGTGGTAGCAGGGCCTGAGGGAAGCCAGGTCTGGCTGGCCAGAAGGATTCCTACTGGTAGGCCCTCACCATAGCCCACCACACCATCCCAGAGGTGGGTGTCCCACTCACATCCTTCACACACAGACACGCATGCGTCCCGTGACTTCTGTAGATTTTACTTACTTCCTGGGTCATTTTGTGCAGCTTCAGCTCAGAAAAATGTGGCACAGGGCCTCCAACACACTTCTCTATGGTTCCAGACACTCCCCTGTGGCAAACAGCCACGTGCAGGTCCTTCAGGTCTGCACAGCCATGCCGAAAGCCCACCAGAGCCAATGTGGCCATGCCCCCTGCAGAGCAGGAGCGGTGCCTCACGCCTCTAGGTGTGCCCATGGGGCGGGGACAATGTTATCTGCTTACCAGTCACTCTGTCTTTGCCCAAACGCCCCCTCTGTCACCCACCTTCTTCTGGGAGTCTGATCATCCGCCATCAAGCCCTGGCCGTTGCAGGGACTGCCACTGTCCACCCACTTCTCATATGTTCTGTTCTTTCTTTAGCCACGATTGTTTCTGATTGCCTCTGAATCAAACCACTTTCCCTGTACGCGGCCCCATTTTGTGCACCCACGTATCTCACTCAGGTAGGAAGCACGTCCCCTCCAGAAGGTCCCCTAATACATCTGCTGCGACGCGTGCACACCTGCAGCCGTGCCAGGCCTCACTTCCCCACCCTCTTCCCTTCCCCAGGGGGTCTGTCCCATCGACTCACAGGCACTGACACAGCCCAACTTTCTGCCCGGTTGCTGGGGCTCTCCTGTCGCCCTCCGCTCACATCTGAGCTTATTTCTGCAAGTACCTAGATGCTCCCCTCACATCTCCCTCCCAGGACTGGCTCCTCGCGGTTTTCCCTGGCATGTCCCTGAAGTGCCGCCTTACTGCCCACTGCTACGGGTGTCCCGCTTTCCCAGATGTGCTCCTGGGGGCCCCCTGCTCCAGGGCAACAGAGAGCACCCTCCCACCCCATGCAGCCCTCTCTCATGAGGACCGCTTCCTTTGGGGCTGGAGGTCTTCAAAGAGCTCTCCAAGAGAGTAACGGGAGCACCCTGCTCCAGTTTGGTCGGACACACAGTGCTAAGTGAAAGCTGTTTTCCCCGGAAGTTATAAAGCACCTGGCGTGGGGCAGGTCTGATTCTCGTCTCTTTGCCGGGAACACTGGGGCAGCAGAGCATCCTGTGAACCCTGTCCTGGGTTCACACTGTGAGAGCTAGTCTCCGCTGACCTTAGAAGGTTTCTTCAGCATGACGTGCTGAGGATGGCACGGTCTGTCCTCTGCGACACTCAAGTGTCTGCCATATAGCTAGTTACAAGGGTCCACAGAGATGCGTCGTTTCCCTCCAAGCCAAAGCCTGCAGACAGGTGGTCCAGGGCCCTGGGTCAGCTCCACAGCCAGCAAGGGCCAGGGATTCTGTCTTGTTGCTTGGCCAATCCCAAACATGGTTCCCCTTATGGTCCAGGTGGTTGCACAGGCAGAGAAGGGAGTTCTGCTGTGCTCTCCCTGGCTGGACTCTGTCACTTGGCCATAGCACCAGCAAGGCTCGGGAAAGGAAGCGTGTTTCCCCGGACATGGGCTACCCGAGGCCTTCAGCCACACCCAGCAAGGAGCTCCCCTTTAGCCTCCTCACCTCGTCTTCCTCCCAGGCTCCCCTTAACTGCATCTTCCAGGCTCCTTGTTAAAATTTAAATCTTCCACTCGCATGTTTCATTTCCAAGAGCACCTTCAAGTTCTCAGATGACCCCTTTCGGTACTGCTGGCTGCACGGGTCTTGCGAGGGATCACTCCCGCTCATCTCCAGAGCACCCCTCACAGGGCGGCTTCCTGCACACTCACCCATTCTCCAGATGGGCGCCGTCCATGAGCTGGCGCGGAGCAGAGTCGCCAGCTCGCTGAGGCTGTCCCTGCCCTTCCCCAGGTCTCTGACTCGCTTCTCTAGGTCGTATGCTAACTTGAGATCTTTTTGGTAAATTACAATCTTAAAGGAAAACATCCGCTTTGTCTTAGTTTTCAGATTTATTGACAGAACTTGTTTTAATATTGCTCACAATTTTTAAACATTTCTATCTGTCTCTTTCATTTACTATCTCTGATTTCTTCTATCTTTTTAGTTCAAAACGGTTTCACATTCACAGAGAGTTGCCAGAAGCTGCCCTCCCCAACTCTGCAGCCTGTCTGTCCACCGTGCCTGCACGTACACAGACGAGCGGCTCTAGCTCCTGGCGGTGAGAGCACCCCCAACCCCGAACCCTGGCTACTCTGCTCCATCCTCTGACCTTGTCACTGAGACGAGCAGAAGCACACAGCACGGAGCCCCCACGCGCCAGCCGCATCGCACATGCTCCTCCCACGGCCCAGGACACTCGGGCGCCCCCGTGCTGCCAAGGCCACCGGCTTCTTCTGCTTCCAGGGAGCAGGGCCACGGCCACACTCGAGGGCAGGATTCAGCGGACACTGAACTTCGCCTTTCTGGGGCAGACACCAGGGGTGTCACCGGCAGGCACATCATGGCATGTGCCTGCTCCAGAAGGACCACAGCCGGCTGGTGGGTGACACCTCATCACGTTCCTACACAACTCCAACCCCACCGGGTCCCAAGGTTTCTGTCAACTGCACCGGACCCTCAGCTGCCCCACCTCCGCCCCCTCCTGACCTGTCCCCTCCTGCTGCGTTAGGACCCTCTGGGTCTTCTAGACTTTCCCCAAAGCTGCTCCCGGAGCTGTCAGCTCCTCGTGAGGCTGCAAGCCCAGTCTTTCTCTCTGCCCGTGTCCTTGGTCCTGGGACAGACATGCAGCAGTAAACGAGTCCTGGGGATGACTTGAGGCCCGGCCAACAGGCCTTTCCTGGGCAGAGGATTGTCTTTTGCTCCTACCGGCACCCCTGGGACAGCAGGGTCCCCATTCAAGGCTTGCTGTGGCGGCTACCAGGCTGCACGGTAGGCAGTATGTGGGCACAGCTGCGTCCCATCCATCCTGGCGCCAGGACCCAGACCCAGACCCAGGGCGTCAGCTCCGCTTCCAGAAGGGCAGACACCCCAGGCCTAAGGTACTTGACTGCCAGCCAGGGACAACCTGGGAGACCAAGGCGGGACCAGATGACACAGCTCATCGGCCCCCACTGCTGTCGGCCTCATCCATGGCACCAGGCTCCACACTCTAGGAACATGTGGTTACAATGGCAGTGGCTCACAGAGCCACAGAGTAGCCCTAGGTCCACGTCAGCAGGGGGTATGACGGGGACCCAAGTCTTGGTGGCCTGGAAGCCACGGAGGCACACGCTTGAGACCCTGCCCAACTCGCTCCCCCGAGCACCCCGCACAGTTACCTTCTCATGGATCTCCTGCGTGGACTGCGCATCACAGAAGGCCACCGTGGCCACGTCCTTCAGGATGGGCATCTCCACTGTGCAGTCCCGGCCATCGAGCAGGGCCACCAGGGGCCGGGGGTGCATGGGCCCGTTCATGATCGGGGGTCGGACACCTACAGAGACAGGAGTGATGCTCAGTGCCCATGGTGGCCCCAGCAGAGACCTCGCTTCCCCTGCTGCCCACCACCACCCATGGCCCCACAAGTCCCAAGTGTCCACCCATCGGGATCTTGTCAAACCTGAGTAAAAACACCTCTCCTAAAAGCCAGCCCATGTCAGCTACGGCTCACCGACCCCAAGTGAACAAGGACCCCAGCCGACCGGCACCCCCGCCACAAGACTTGGGGCCCAGCCACATGTGGAGGTGCCAAGGCAGCCCTGCGCCAGGATCTGGACAGTCTTGACCAGGCACACGCAGACTATGACGTCACCGGCTTCCAGACAGCACCCACTGGCCCTTTTCCATCCGCAGCTGCCACATGGCTGCCCAGAAACACTGATGGGACCATCGCCCAGGCCCGGCACCCTCTTGTGCACAGAAGGTACAGAGGTGGGAAAGGGCTAAAACACGGGGGACGCAGCTGGAACCCCCGACCTGCCTGGAACAAGATAGCAACAACCAATAGCTCCTTCCGTAGGAGAGGTAAGCCTGCCCTGACCTGCACCAAGCGGATACACGAGGCCTCCCAGGTGACCAGACCCACGGCCTCGCCAAGACCAGCCCAACCACCGCACAGGCAGCCCACCCACGCAGGAGAACAGGAGCAGGAACAGCGGGCTGCCCGGGGCCCGGAGCCCAGCTGTGGCCTCCCCGCACCCCGGGCAGGAGGTTCACCCTCCGCCACTTGACGGGCACAGACCTGGCAGCCCCGCTGGCGGCTCCGTGCGGGCCCCTGTGAGGCCAGAACACCTCCTGGGCCGTGTCCCCCACTCCCTGGCGAGCAAAGTGATTCCTGCCCCTGCAGGGTGACGGGTCACCCACAACCGGGCAGACAACATGGGAGTCCTGTGTGTGGGGACCGTGCCACTCCTCTCCCTGGCCTTCCTCAGAGAACGGCGATGTTTCGTGTGGGAGGGTTATCTATATGCTCGGAGCGCGCCGATCATCACTGCTTCTGAGTGAACTGGAAAATGCCTACCACCGCGTCCTTCGGCTTCAGTTTCTAGAGAACACGGCCTGATGGACCGCCTGTGAGGGGAGCTTGTGGCACAGCTACGAGGCTGTGAGAAAGGCTGTAGCATGTGGGGGGAGCTGCCGCCAGGTACGAGACACCCCCAGCCGCCAGAACCCGCCGTGACCCACTGGGCAGCGTACAAAAGGATGCTGCCTCCTGACCCCAAAGTCGGCACCAGAACAGGCCTCGGGTTCCTATGGTAACACGGAGCTCACGGGAAGACTACCAGAATAGACCTACTGGCAACCTGTGAGGCCTGGCCCACCAGTGGCTTCAGGCCTCCGTCCGGGACCCCCAAGGAACTGCTGTATTCTGCTGCCTGGGGGGGGGGGGGCTCACTGTGGCCGGCGTACCGCAGGGTGTGTTGCTGCCCTGACCCACCGCACTCACCACAGGGAGAACCCGGAGTCCACCGGCCCCTTCCCGGTGCTCGGGCCGCCCTGCGCTGCACGGACATGAGTGCCGCGCAGTCTCCAAGGGACTGGCGTAGAGCGGCTGCACGCTCCAGGAGCCCCTACCAACCTGACATTTCTTAATATGGGCTCGGCTTCCACGACCATGAATTCGACTTTTCAAAGCGTTTTATCTTCAGAATCCCCGGGCAGAACCGCGTCCTGTCACTGGATCCTCATCCCACGTCTTTAATTGTCTCGAACCAAAGCTCTTAGGCTCCTGATCCGCAGCAACCACTGAAGCCTGCACCAGGGTCAAAGTCTGACTAAAAATTAAACACAAGAGACACGTTAAAATCCATCCAGGGCCAACAGGAACTTGTAGACGCCAGAAGGTCCACAAGGGGGAAGCTTCTCGCTGCATCTCTCTGTGGCCAGGCTGGGACCCGCGAGTGAGCAGGAGCCACCCCCAGTAGTCTGAGCAGACAGCGGGGCACAGCCAGGGTGCAAGTCTCCCTCCAGAGGCCTGGCCCCAAGGTCCCCTGCAAGGACTCAGGAATCCCGCCCCAGGTGCCACCAGTGTCCATGACGTGTGAGGTCTGTGGTCAGCTCCACACATTAGTACCTCTCTGCCGACAGCCTCCTGGGCCTGTGACCGCGCAGGGAGAGGGGACTGCAGATGAGGCTTCCAGGAAGGACCAGGGGAGGCCAAGTGGGACACAGGCCCCCCTGGCCAGTCCCTGTAGGCCACATCCCAGGGAGAGGCACTCAGCTCAGGCACAGCTCGCCTGACAAGGCACAGAGGACACGCATGCACACGGGTCACACACCTGTCAGGGATAGGCTGAGGTTTCAGGAGCGCTCCAGATCCACGCCAAACATGGGACCCCTGCTCCCAGCATGAGGACCCCACACCTGGGCTGGCCCCCAAGGCGAGGCTAGACACCACACTGACCAGGACCCACACCACCACCAGCGTGTACCTCAGGAGCCCCAAACAGAGCAGGAACATCACAAGGGTAGGAGGCTGCACGGATGGACACGGGGGTTAGCTGCACCCCGCCCCCAAATGCTGGCCACATGGAAACTGGGCAGACGAGCCCCCGCAGGGACCGCCCTGCAGCCCACGCAACCCGGGCAGACCCCTGCTGCAAGCAGCATGTCCACACCTAGGGTGGGTGTCCCGCCGTCCTGCCCTGCAAGCCTGAACTCCTGAAGGCATGATTTCTGACTGAGCTCCTGTCCCTGCCCCAGTGCGCATGTGCTTGAGAACCCACACTGCAATTGGGCTCAACCAGACAGGACCCAGACTGGCTTGTGGGGAAGCCAAGGCCAGGCCAGCCATGTGCAGCCGGCAGCAACGCCAGGATGTGTGGGGGTGCGGGGCAGGAGGGCAGCTATGTGTGCTGGGCGTCTCGGGCCCAAGCTGGGGCCAGTCTGAGCGCTTCTCCCCTCAATTCCTTCTGTGGGTTTCAAGCACCCATACTCCTGACCAGCTCCCAGGTGGCTGAGTACACTGGCTCTCTGCCAGGACATGGATGGCTCACAGGCCTTTATCCCTGTGATGGGCTCCACACTGGGCCACCTGGTCAGAGGGCACTGAAGTCCCAACATGGGAGGAAGGGGTCCTGACAGGTGGCCCAGGGTCCGCAAAGACCCTCAGTTCCATGAGGCTGCGTGCCGAGGCCCTTCCCTGGGGCTGGGCCAGACTGCCCAGGCCAGCATCCCGCTCCCATGCCCCTCCACAGCTTGCCAGAGCTGACCACCGGGCAGGGACCACTGGCCAGCTCAGGCCTGGCCAAATTGGCTCTGTCCTGTGCTGTTGGGGGCTGAGCTGTTCCCTCTGTAAGAAGAGGGACCCTCCCTCAGTACAGGATGTCGGAGCCCCTTCTCTCCCTGTCACTGCAGTCATAGCTAACAGTCCTTCACGGGCAGGTGAGCGGCAATGGGTGGGCTCTTGGCAGGGGACCGTGACATGCTCTGCCCAGGTCAGACCCACACCAGTGCTACTCTGAGGTCAGGCACAGATGGCAGGAAGGGGCTCGAGGCCCCAAGGGCCTGAACCCTCCTGAAGCACATGAACTTCTCCTCACAAACTTATAGCTTCAGGATACCTGGCTCAAGAAAATATAAAATGTGGAAAATCGTCCGTGATGGACCCTCCTTTAACTCTGTTCCACAAAGAACATGCCCGACAAGCCACGAAACAAGACGCGTCGCTCACACCTCATGACGCAGGACGGGGTGCTCTGTGACAGGATGACGCCCCTGAGAGCTCTCAGGGACCCTCAGGGACTGTCCGGCCCTGGCCTCTATGGGTGTAGGAAGTGGCGGCAAGTGCGAGGTGTCTGGACAGGGAGCGGGCAAGCTGGCCGCCAAGGACACAGGCCACCCTAAGGATGTAGGCCTCAGGTCAGGGGTCAACCAACCTCAGCCCAACAAAGCACTCTGGTCTGGCTGGCTGGCCCAGCTTCCTCAGGGCTTCCCACCCCCACACAGCGGCGAGCACCCTAGAGCAGGCCCCACGGGAACCCCACGCTGCCAGGTGCCTGCAGACGGTAAGGGAGGGTGGACACCAGCTGCAGAAGACTGGGGCTGCGACAAGGCAGAGGCAGGAGAGAGCGCCACAGAACCCCAGGCCCTACAAGCCAAGTCTATTCCATCTCGCCAGGTCTCCGCGCTCCTCGGCTTTCCGGCACTGGCCCCACACCTACTCCAATGGCAGCCACAAGACAGCAGTCGCCTCACGCTGGGCAAGACCACAGCCATCCCCTCCACAGAGCCCAGGGCGCTCAGCCTTCCTCAGCCTGGAGGGCCCTGTGCATCATGCTCAGCACGTGCAGACGACAGAGAGTTTGGAAGGGGTCACACCAACCACGCGGTCACGAGGCTTTCTGCAGTTTTCTTCCTAAATCCTAGAGAAGGATGCACCAGGCATGCCTGACAGCAACCAGAGTCCCCGGCTGAGTCCTCCATGGTCGGCGTGGCCCCAGCAGACAGCACATGCCAGTGATACGTGTACAGATGGCGGTCTTCTTCGCATCTGCATGCTCATTCCCGCTGAGGATAGGGAGAACCAGAACCCTTAGGCATGTGAGGCATCTCCCCACGTGCTCGACCTTGTCCCCAGCTCACCTTTCTCGTGAAAATGATTTCAAAAAGAAGCATTACTTTGCCAACAGCTGACCGAGGTTCAGAAGCGCACAAGCAGCCTAATGGGCCAGGGTGCGTCCCAGGCTGCCTTCCCAGGGGTGGTGACATGTGCCCACCCAGGGGAGCGCAGGCAGCCGTGGAGCCCCAAGGTCAGGTCACAGGTTGCAGGACCCAGCGTGCAGATGCGTGGTGATTCCAGGCCCAGGTTGTACATACACAAAGGTGAGCCTGGCTCTTGCCCATCCTGGCCCCAGGGCCCCAGAGACAGCATGACCACATCTTAGGGAGGGGGAAGCTGAGCCCAGCCCAGCAACAGCAAGTGACATGGGACCCTGCCATCCACCGGACTGTGCCGGACAGCGTGAGACGAGTGACAACAAGAAGCATCTGGGCTAGTGCTGGGGGGCGTGGAAACGCCACGCGCTGCCTCGCTCCTGGAAAACACCCAACAGAAGCCCTGTCAGGCAACCTCACGGTGCAGAACAACCACGGACACAGGCGGTAGCCGGGTACGGCGAAGGACAATGGTAACACGTGGGGTGGCCATCACCCAGACGTGGAGGGAGGCCCCCGCATGCAGTGTGGGGGTTAAGGACATGGCTGGGGGGACAGGGCCTCATGGCCAGCAGGCCACCGGAACCTGCCATGGGTCTTCTGGTCACCGCTGCCCAACCAGGCCTGAGGTTTTCACTGAAAGCATCTTTTCTCAAGCATTTGCACTGCACGCCTAACCATCTGTAAGACAGCTTTGCCCTAAAGAATAAAATCACAAGAACTAAAGGACATTCGTTAAAATGAATGTAATAAAACACAAAAAACAGACAAGAAAATCATAGAGAAGTTACTGCAAAATGCTTGCTATTTGAACACATTTAAACTGTGGAGGGCAGGTTCGGGTGGTCCCAGCTAACAACTGGCTGCATTCTGCACCCACCCCCCAGGCAGCAGGTGTTGCCCCTGTGAACCCCAACAGGAGCACAGCCATGGTGGCTCAGACCCACACCCCAGGAGGCCATCAGGGGGCTACACATTACAGAAGATCCAAGGGGCACCCTGCCCCCCCACAAACAAAACAGAAATGCCCCACAGTCAAGGAAGCCGATACAGCTAGAGTCTGTAGTCATTTTCTTCCAGAGCAAAATGCCCTGCAGGCAGTTAGGGACCCGGTACTCATGCCTGCACCTCCGGGAGGCCAGGCCTCTGCTCACCGTCTGCCCCCAGGGGATGGCCCACATTTACAAAGGGACAGCTGATAGGCGGACCCTGGGTTGGCCTGTGGCCCTCAGCTCCACTCCACATCTCCCAGGTGCCTGTCCCACAGCCGCTGACATGAGGCTCCTGGGAGCCACCTGCTCCAAACAGCCAGCCCGAGAGCCCCTCGACCAGGGATGGGCCTGAGTGTCAGGGGTGGGGCTCAGAAACCAGCCTGGGGGACTGGGAGGGTGGGATGCAGGGTGGGTGTCTCATGCCTGTGGCAGGCTGCTGTTGCCCCAGCCCTTCCCCCAGGGTTCCTCTCTGGCCACCTCCGGCCCAATTCTGATGTCCCACTCTGGGTGGACACCTGGGCTGCTCACAGCTTCACCGGAAAAGGGGCTCATGGGCACCAGCTCCACACCTCGCAGGCACAGGGCACACAGCAGCTCCAACACCCGCAGCTCACAGGGAGTGACTGAATCCTGACCACCGCATTGACACGTGCACAGGCTTTATTCCCTTATGATAAGCTGTGCACTGAGAGGTGGTGGCCCTGGGGGGCTGGGTGCCCACGGAGGAAGGTGACCAAGCACACACACCTGCACCCCTACAACTCAGTAAGGTGGTGGGGGAAATGCAGCAGTCAGCATGGCTGGCGACACAGGAGGCCCTTGCGGGGAGGTAGGGCATGGGGCGGCAGCAGGACCCCAAACGTGGGCACAGAATTTCAGGTCAGACAGGCAAGTGCTGGTCTGGCGGCAGCGGGAGGGGTCCCACTGCTAGGGGGCAGCTGCCTTCAGCATCTTCCTGCCAGTCTAGAACTGGTCTCAAAATTCATTTTAAAGACAACAGGCAAGGGAAGGGACCTGCAGCCCCCCAGGGCCTCCCCACCGGTGACTGGGCGATTAGGCGGAGCTCTCCTCGGCTCAGCCCCACCCCCCGACCCCCAGAAGGATTGGGGATGCAGCTGGCACACTCTGCAGACACCCGAGGAGTTTCCCCCTCCCCAGACCAATCACAGCAGCTCGCTGGCACCTACACCAGCAGGAACCCCTGGGGGGTGCTGAGAACCCAGGCCCGCCTGATCTTGGGATCCCATCCCTGGCTGATCAAGCCTCCCCCTTGCAACTCTGACAAGCGTCCACACTCAACACCCAGAATTTGCCCCTAGAGTGCTCCCTGATGCTTCTCCAGCCTCAGAAACTAGGCCATCTCCCACCTGCTCGGGCCCCAGACTCCAGTCTCCCAAACCCCAGAGCAGCGCCCCACCCCCCAGTCAGAGGCTTCAGAAAGGAGACCCAGAGCTCGTCACACCCTCAGCATAAACACGGAGTCCTTAGTATGGCTGGCCCCTGCTAGCCCTTCCCTCCACCTCCACGAAGCCAGGCCCTCGGCCACAACAGGCTTCCCATTATAGCTCACAGCCTCCGAGGAAGGGGCTCTGGAAGAGCCGGTGGCAGGGAGACATCACTCCCTGCTGTGTGGGAGCATTTCCCAGAAGACAAGGAGCTCTGCTCCCTGCTCCCTCGGGTGATGGGCTGACGGCCACTGGCACAGCGCTGTCCCCTTAACTCATCGTGAACCAGCAAGGCACTCACTCCCCCACACGTGAGTAAGTCTACTGCAGACGCATCTTCTCATCCCAAGACACCCACATGCCCTTCTCTCGCACTATTACGTGTGTGCACACGTGTCCTGCTAGCCTGGTGGTACCTCAAAATCCCACGCCCGAGAACCTGGGGCTGAAGGACCATCACCTTCCTGCCCTCTGCGTGTGACATTCAACAGCTGCTGCGAGGAGACCCCAAGTGGGGACGCGTCTCCCAAGGCCGGGCCTCCTTGCACCACACAGACGTCACAGACTCAGGAAGACCAGAATCAACGGCTCCGCAGCCCAAAGTAGGCAGCCTAACAAGGGGCCCGGGGGTAAGGAGCGGGGGTCCGACAGGCCAGAGTCCATGCCTGGGGGTGTCCAAAAAGTGGCCCCACCCGCACTAGGATTTCTTCTCAACTGTCCCAAGTTCCAGTCCTACCAGGTGGTCACCGTCCTCCCAGCCCCAGTTAGGGCCAGACTGCAGGGCTGGCAAGGACATAAAGGACCCCCCCACCGCCAGGGGGCCACAAGAAGAAACTCAGCATGTGACGAGAAGTCCATGAGCTCTCTGGCTCAGCAGAACATTGGTGCCCCCCTCAGGACATCCGGGGGCTCGTCGGGGCAGACAAGCACAGGCCCCACGCCAGGGCACAGCCGGTGGGCAGATCCACAGCTGAGCTTCCGCAGACAGTAGTAACATGGGATGTGAAGTTGCGTTTGGGACCTGGAGGCAAGTGCATTGCGGCCTGCCCCCGACCCATGCAGATGACGGTGTCAGGGCCAAACACAGCCTCCCCTCCCCCAGAGCCTGCCATGGGTCCTCCTTCACACCACCAGTGCAGGGAAACCAGAAGTCTTCTAAAAAGACATCTGTCACAGGATAAAAAGCCTCTCCTCCACACCCAAGAGCTGCAGGCAGCCAGCAACCAGCCGTGCTCTAGCTGCTCAGACCTGGCAACACCCCAAGGGCACTGGCACAGGGTGCTCCAGGGTAGGTGAGAGGCCACAGCAGAGAAAGACCATGTCATGGGCCCAGTCCTCTGCTCATGGCTGGCTGGCCACAGGAAGTCGCTGCCAATCTCAGCTTCCACCGGGCTGGTGGAGCGCGAAGGCCAGACTCACTTCTGAGCCCCAAGGGCCCTTCTCCTACAGGGATGTGCTCAACTGGGGTTCCCCCAGTGAACATCTGACAGCTCACCCCATGGCCAAGCCATGTGTACACATGGATAGAGAGAGGGCGGCTCCAGCCTCCCAGGGCATGGGGTTCTCAGAACAGTTAGCAGGACCTCAGCAGCTCTGGGCTTCCAGGCGCCCACCCCTGTGTGTCCTCAAACTCAAGAGGCTGTAAGGGAAACCCCAAATGCAGCCAGGAGAGGGGGTCCAGGGCTGAGACAAGTCACTCCAGCCACAATTTCATTTCTCAGAGAGAGGAGGCAGCAACCCGTCCAGGCAGAACAGGCTGGAACCGCACAGACACCCCCAAGGGGGCTGGACGGGACATGCCTGCACACAGCAGACGCAAGTGATGCCCCAGGTGTGTGTCTCTCCCAAGATCTCATAGAGATGCCCAAAGCAAACCATGTGCTCAAAGATAGTGCTAAAACCCAAGTGAGAAGAAACCTGGAAAGCCAATGGAGCAGAGCACATAGCAGGCACCGCCAGGGGCTGCAAGGAGGGGGGACAGACCAAAGCCCAGGTCCAGAGAGAACCCTCCATGGCCAACTTTGGCAAAACTCTGAAGGGCAGAGAGAAGACGAACCATAGATGCCACGTATAGCCAGGATGTCTTCCAGGGACAGCAGGACAATGATGGTGAGCACACACAGCAGCTACGGAAAGCACGGGACCCTCACCCTGACCCTGTCCCCACCGTGGCCCTGACACCAGACTCCAACACTTGGTAGATGCTCACTTGTGATCCTAGATGGCTTCACATGGCCATCTTCACCTTACAGACACTGGTCAACGACTTGGCTGGGATATCCCAGGGATAGGCTTGGGTCTGTGTTTTGACCGTCTCTGATCACTCCCCCAAGAACCTTGGGGATGCCTCCCCACACAAGAGCAGATGGCCTGCGAGGACCCCAGGGTGGGTGTGCACAGATCCAGGTGCCTCCAAGACCTGCAATGCTGGAAGCCAGCCACTCCCAAGAACTCTCTTGTGTATGTTTTTATACAAACGAAGTCACTGCTCCTGAAGGGGAGGCTGATCCTGGAAAAGGGGATGTGGACATTCCAGCCACCCCAAGAAGTGGGAGCTGAGTGAGGATTTCATGTCTGTGAGTACTCTATTCAGACTAACCGGAAGAAAGCCAATCCTGTTCAGCTTCTGGATGGCAAATGGCTCCTCTCTCCCCCATCCAGAAGGTTAATTCTGTCCTAAACCACGGGGAAAATGATCGCTACAAAAGGGTCTGGCTGCTGGCCAGGTTCCGGGCTTCTCCAAGATGCTGCCAGCGTGAAGGCCGTCCTCCCGGGCATGCCCAGAGGTGGTGCCCTCATTTCTCAGCAGGCGGGCAGAGGACTGGGCAGGGCACCCAGCCAGAGAAAGATCTAACCTCCAACGCGGAGGCTCAGGTGTGGCTGCAGGGAGCCCCAGGCTCCGACGGCCAGGCAGAGGGGAGGAAGAGGAGGAGCGGCGGCCGCGGGCCCACCCAAGGCCGGCCCCTCCCCGGCCGCCCCCGGGAGCGCCCCTGTGGACGAGGCCCCAGCCCGGACAGCTGGAAGTGGACCAGGAACTGCAAGATGGCCCCCGACGCTCGGGCTCGACAGGGGCACCAGGCACCGAGCGGGCCAGCGAGCCAGGACCCACCCGGCGCGTCCCCCGCTGGCCCGCCGCCCCCAGTCGCAGGCCCCCCGTGTGGTCCGGAGCGGCCGCCAGGGGCGCGGTCACCCTTCAGGACACCGAGGGGGACAGCTGCTGTGGGGGCAGCAGAGCCGGGGCCACCGCTCCGAGCAACTGCGGGGGCGACGGGAGAGCCAAGGGCGCGCGCGGCGACTAGGGCGCCGAGCTGGGATGCGTGCGCCCGGGCCGCCCTCCCCACCAACGCGGCCTCCTGATTGTAAACGTGCGGCAAACGAGAGATGCCGCGGTGCGAGGCCGCCCGGGGGCACGCGGGGCTCGGGGCCCGCACGCAGCCCGCGCCCCGCCGGCCCACGCCGGCCCCCGAGGTGGCTCCGCACGCCGGTGCGCCGGGGCCCCGGGGAGCAGGGACGCCGGCAAAGGCCCCCGAGGCCCAGGCGGGGCGAGCCCACGCGACTGCCAGGAGCCCGGCCCCCGAAGGGTGCGCGCGGGCCTGGAGGCAGGGGGCCGGGCCCGGGAGGGGGCTGTGGGTCAGCCGGGTCCGGACGCCGGGGCGCGCCGCGAGTGTGGCGGGGCCTGGACCAGGGGTCAGGGGCCCAAGTGCGGCGCCCCTTTGTGTCACCTGCGCGGGCGGCTGCGGCGGCGGCGGAGGGCGGGCGAGCAGGCGGGCGGGGCGGGAGTGACGGCAGCGCCGGCGCACGCGCAAACACACGGCGCGGCTCGCGCACGCTCACGGTCCTCTGCAGCCCCGCCCCTGGCCCCGCCCCCGACGGCGCGCGGATGCCGGCGCGCACGCGCACTCGCACACAAAGCCAGGGCCCGCGCGCCCCCGCCCGCCCCGCCCGCCGCCCCGCCCCCGCGGCCGGAAATGCGCGCGCGCGGCCTTACCGAGCGGCAGGCCCTTGTTGAGCAAGTGCGAGCTGCCCATTGAAAGGCGCGGGCGGCCGCGGGCCCCGACGAGTCCGGCGCGCTCCGCCGCGAGCCCGGCGCGTGGGGCGGCCTGGGCGCCGTCCGCTGCTCCGCCCGCTCGCCTGCGCCCGGGCGCCGCCGTGCCGAGCCGCGCCGCGCCGCGCCAGCAGCCGCTCCACCGGGCGGGGA
The DNA here is from genome assembly GCF_010015895.1 of Lontra canadensis. Classification (NCBI taxonomy): domain Eukaryota; kingdom Metazoa; phylum Chordata; class Mammalia; order Carnivora; family Mustelidae; genus Lontra; species Lontra canadensis. Next base: position 67,085,615 of record NW_022630995.1, on the reverse strand, counting down.
CAGGCGGCGCGCGCGCGGGCGGGGCTTCCGGCCCAGCAGTCTCCTGTTTCCAGGCGCGGGCGCCGCGCTTCACGACGCGGGCGGCTGCAGGCCGCGCCCGCCCGCCCCGCCCGGGCAGCGTGGCTCTCCTGCCAGCCGCGCCTGCCCACACCTGCCTGCGTCCGCACAGAATCCTGCCCCGCACCCGGGCTCACGCTCGCGCGCGCGCGCACACACACACACACACACGCACCTGCCCCGCCACCACCGGGCCCCACTTGCCCGCACACATATACACACGTGCACCTGCCACGCACCTGCCCTGCAACCACAGGCCCCACCTGCCTCGTGCGCGCGCACACGTACACACGCATCTGCCCCGCACTGGGCCTACCTGCCCACACATATATATACACACACACATACCTGCTGCAGAACCGCACACCCACACAACCATCCATCTACACACTAACCATAGACACACATTCACCAGGCCCCATCTGCTCGACACCTGCTGAGCCTTAACCGCCAGGCTGCACCTGCCTTACCCCCGCATCCAGGGCAACCCGGGCGTGGTGTGTGACCCGCATCTGCCCCATACCTCGGAGTGCTTCCAGGCAGGGATCATTTTAATGTACTGGGCCACCGCGAGAAGACACAGCAGGTGCACAGCTGTTGGCCTTCGGGCTCTGGGCCCATGCAGGGTCACAGGAGGCCGTAGCAGGGATCCCAGAGGGTTTCTTTGGGCAAACCTGGCCTTATGCTTGGATTCCTGGGGCTCAGAAGGAGGTGCACCCCTGGTTGGGAGGCCCCAGGGTGAGCCACCTGATCCTGCAGAGAACACAGTGGCCAGAAGTCAGCATCAAGTAGCCTCAGCAGGGACTTCCTGATCCCAGTGGTCCCTCAGAGGTGGCCAGATGTGGCTGAAGCAGGGTCCCCAGCGCTCCCGCCATCCCCGCCCCAAGCAACCTATGCTTCATTCCAGAAAGGCACCAGTGGAAGGGCCATGAGAGTTGCCCTGGGGTGGGAGCTAGCCAGGCCCCTAGGGTGAGATGATGGGGAGATGGAAAAGGGACTGAGGCCAGCCCTGGCAGACCCTGATCCTGGGAGCTGGAGTGTTCTCAGGTGACAGTGAGCATAGGCAACATAACTGTCATTTCAGGTGAAAACACATTAGCACATGACACTGTGACACTGCGTAGCTAGCACTGACCTACTGTACTGCTCACTGGGACACAGGGAACAATCCTGAAATCCTGTTATCAATCCTGCTATTGTTTTTTAAATTCTAAAATTGAAAAGGAAGCTTGGGTGGATTCAATCAAAGGTAATAGGGAACTGGATATCTATTTGCAAAACAAATGGTTTTAAACCTTATTTCGTACTCACATACGAAAATACCTCTCAAATCGGATTAACTAGAACACCGGGGAAATGAAAAAAACAGGGTACAAGTGCACATTTAGCAAATGTCTCAGAGAACTTTCCTAAACGCAGGCTCAAAATGAGTCACAGGGGACAGATCAAAACTCCAGAACTGGGTGCATGTCTTACCCACATCTCCCTCACTTCCTCAGGCTGTGGTCACTCATTTAACAGAGTCCAGGACCAGAGCCTTTGACATGGCCTGGACCAGCAGCTCCAGCTCCTCCTGTCCTGTGCTAAGACCCATGGTGCCCCTCAATGCCTATCCCCTCCATCTCACTCTCACGCAGCCCAGAGTCATAGGGCATGGCTTCTTACCCGAGAGGGGCCCTAGAATGTAAAACTGGTGCTGTCATCCCTTGCTCAAATCCCTTTGTGGCTTCTCATGAACCAAACAGGAAGTCCAAGCTTCTTATCACAGAGAGCCCTGGGTCCGGGCCACCTAACCTTCTTCTAACCTCCCTTTCATCCTTCAGTTAGGAGTCCCTCCCTGCCTACTATGTCCCAGCCATATGGCCCTTCTTCCCCCTGGCCACAGGACCTTTGTACATGCTATTTCCGCTGCCTTCCCCTGCTCTTCCCTCCTTACCCTCTTGCCTGGTAAGGAAATTACCTTTCTGTCTGAACTTTCTCCCAGCCATACTGCCAGCTCCCTGGAGGCAGGGGTTTTTGCTCCCCTACCCCCATGTATTTGAGGTGGGACCCTGCTCAATGGAGATGTGAAAAGAAGTGGCGTGCTCTTCCAAACATGCCTATGCCGTGCTGCATGCCTCCCCTGTCCTCAGGACTGGCCAAAGGCACCAAAGCCAACTCCGGGAGCCCGCCACCCTGATGCCTTCCACCCCCGGTCACCACTCACTCCCCATCTTTGCATATGACCCTGAAGACCCTGAATTACCTTCAGAGAACTGGCCTGAACACAAGGACCTGAGATGGGCAGATGAGAAGGCCCAAGGGAAGTTCATTCCTGCCCTGGGTGTCCCCACCACAGCCCACAGGGTGGACCCTGATACTTAGGACAGTACACACCCTACCCTGCCTGGCCCAGGAAACTGTCCCCTCCAGGTAAAGCTCCCTCTCCCCAGAAAACTCACCACCTGGAAGGACAGGATGGGAAGAACGCCACCCCTTTGCTCCTCACAAGAAGCGCTGGGGCTGGGTTTACAGCCAAAGTATGCCCTGGTTATTCAGCTCCACCTTCTGTTGAAGCAAACCCAAACACAGACTCCGCTGTGACTGCGAAGGACAGCCCCAAGCCCAAGAAGACTAGCCTGGGTTCCTCTTTGGGAAAGAGGCCAGGCCCACCCCACCAGTCCATGGAGATGTTGCCTGGCGGTCAGGCTCCTTTCCTTAAGGAATTTCAGAATTTTTTTTTTTTAAGATTTTATTTATTTATTTATTTGACAGACAGAGATCACAAGGAAGCAGAGAGGCAGGCAGAGAGAGGGGGGAAGCAGGCTCCCTGCCGAGCAGAGAGCCCGGCATGGGGCTCGATCCCAGGACACCGAGATCGTGACCTAAGCTGAAGGCAGAGGCTCAACCCACTGAGCCACCCACGCGCCCCCAGAGTTCTGGTACCTTCCCTAACACCACTCTCCACGGCCTTGTCAGTGTCTGATCATGGCTCCAATGTGGCCCCAGACCCCAACCCTCCATCCCCAGGGGCTTTCTTCAGTTACTGTTACTAGATCTGCAGTGATTCCCACGCAGAAAAGAGGCAGCCCAGCTTTGTGCAGGCCCTGCCTGACTCTCTTCCCTCCATCTGCGCACCCTCCCCTTCCGGGCGTGAGTGTTTGGGCCTACCAGCCCGCTTCTGTGCCCAGGTCTGTCCTGGGCCTGCCCAGGGCAGGGACCCAGTCCCCGTTGCCCTGCAATGGATGCAATTGTCCCCGGAGCTGCTGAGGAGTCCCCTCAGTGAGAAGCCAGGGCCCAGAGCTCTGGTCCGGTAGCACCAGCTTCAGCCCCTGGGGGACGACCTGGAAGAAACCACGTCCACAAAGAGCCACTAACATGTGGATGATTCTTCGTGGAGCTCCGCGTTCGTGACCTTGCATTCCACATATTTGTGAGTCTCTTGTGGTCACGTGTGGAGGCAGAACCCCATTCAAAGCGTTCACACGGGTTGCCACTGGGAAGATGGGAACATCCACTCCCCTTGCCGTCACTTCTCATTCTGGCACAGACACTGGGGGCAGCCACGTTTCACCCAGGGCCTGGGGTGCAACCTAAGACTGTGCTCATTGGCCAATAAAGCCGGAGCTTTAGATCCTGTGTCCCTGGAAATTCTGAGGCGACAAAGCAGCTACAGTAAGAAACGGTGGGAAAACAGAATCACCACGAGCTGCACTGGAGACAGGAGTAAGCAAGTCCCGTGGCAGCCGGGGGCTCTGTCCGTGAAGGGTCTGTCTTCAGCCCAGGTCATGATCCCAGGGTCCTGAGATCGAGCCCTGCATTGGGCTCCTTCATCAGTGGCAAGCTTGCTTCTCCCTCTGCCTCTCCCCCTGCTTGTGTTCCTCTCTTTCTGGCAAATAAATAAATTAATTAATCTTTTAAAAAAGGAAAGAAGTGGACAAATTCCTGCAGCATTTGTCCCACACAGACTGAGACTGTCCTGCACACTCCTAAGTCCTGTAAGCCTCGGTTATCTGCCATGAGATGGGACGGGTACGAGGCTCCACCCGCACAGGCTCAGGGAGGGCCATGGGGCCCAGAGGTCGACCTGCTGCTTTACCGGCCCAAGTCTGGCTTCCTCCATCAGCAAATGAGAACACAAGGTCACTTTTGGCAGCCTTGCTAGGCTTAGTGAGACAAGTCACAGCAACTGAAGGTGGCCTCTTTCCATAGCCTGCAGGGTTGAGGAAGGTGTGGAGGTCCTCGCCACAGGAAGCCCCTTGCTCCCAGCAACTCCCCTGGTTAGCACAATACTGACATCGGATATTCAGGGACAAAGCTCCCGAGACAAGTCACATCAGCTGAGTTCAGCAAAAACATGGAGCTTATGAGCCATTCACAGGGTTTTAGGTAAGAGAGGATGTAATAGGTTGAATTGTGTCCCCCTCAAATTCACATGTCAGAGCCCCAGTATCTTAGTACGTGACCTTACTTAGAAATAGGGTCTTTGCACACAATCAGGTTAAAATGAGGTCATTTGGGCAGGCCCCACCTGAATGACTGGGACAGAGACACAGAGAATGTCATGTGTAGGTAGATGCATTGACAAGGCTCTGGAGATTGCCAGCAAAGCCCCATGTGTGAAGGGAGAGGCAGGAACAGACTGTTCTCGGTGCCCTCAGATGGAAACACCTTGCCAACAGCTTGATCTCAGACTTCTGGCATCAAGAGCTGGGAGGCAGTCAGTTTCTGCTCTGATACCCTGTTATGATAGCAATAGAAGACTGACACCGAGGGGAAAAAGACCAGAACATGATCCCGGAAGGAAGGCAGACACAGCCTCCCATGTGTGGTGTCCCTGGTCCCTCCAGAGGGACAGGATCCTCCAGACCCTGTCCCTGCAGAATGTGCAAGTACAGGATGGAAACAGCTACCTTTCACACTATAGCTGAGCTCCCAAGGAAGTTGGGACTGTCGTGGGCACCATGGAGGGCAGAGGCGCCGGAGATGTCTTGCACCCTCGTGAGGGAGGAGAGAGGCCTGCGAGGCCCACACAAGGCAAGGGCTGGGCAGACAACCTCTCAGGGAGGGCATGAGCAGATCTTGCCCAGAGGAATGCCTGGCCAGCTTGGACACATCTCTGTGGAGAGCCCATAACCAGGACCTGCAGCCTCACAGAGTGTGGGTCCTGAATTCTAGAACAGTCACAGTCCAGGCCGCTTTATCCCTACAACAGATAAATTAGCATACAAAACTGGGCCCAGGACAGAAGAAGTATAATCGGCGTGAGGGAGAAGCTCTTGGTCCAGCCCCATATGATTCCTACCAATAAAAGATGAACTCACAATCAGAAAGTACAAAACTCACCAAGAAAGAGCCAGCGGGTGGGGGGCGGGGGGAAGGGGGATGGGGAGCAGACATGCAAACAGGAGGACCCCCAGGAAAGAACATGGGATAACATGGGATAAGAGCATGTGAATTCCCACAGTGAACACGATGAACACAGTGAAAGGACTGGAGGAATGAGAGAAGAGGTGAATGAATAGGGATAAGGTTCCAAGGGAGGGGAAGAATGGGCAGATTTGGGGTGTTTGGACAAGGCAGCCATAGTTGCTAAAATGACTCAATACCTGGGTTCACAGGCGGTTTGGATGCAGCCAATTGCCGCACTTCCCAGAGAGGCTTGCAACGCCCAGGATGCGAATGAAACCAAGAATACAAAAGACATGAAATTTAAGAGGAAAAAACCCCTCAGATTGCCTCAAAAGTAGTTATTATGACAGCAGACTTATCAGCAATGATGATAAAAATCTAACAATAATTGTGTATCTGTGTTTACAAAGTTTCAAGATGAAAACTATTAATTTGGGATTTTACACGTAGCATTGATTTCTATTGTGGTGTAAAATTTACCGCAAAACTGCACAGTTCTTCCCTCACAGCTCCTGTGGGTCAAAACCCAGGTGTGGCTTAGCTGGGTCCTCTTCCTGACGGGTTTCCATTTGGCTGCAGTCCTGGCACTGGCCGGGGGCTGTGGCCTCATCTGAAGGCATGGCTGGGGATGCCCGCTTCCAGGCTAGCCCCGTGGTCTCAGTCCCCCTGGCTCTGAGGCAGAGGCACCTCACCTCCAAGCCTCCTGCACCTCTCCCAGATGGCAGATGGCCAGGATGGCAACGGGGAGTCTGCTAGCAGGATGGAAGGTGCAGTCATTGTTAACCTGATGGTGGTAGGCGTCGCTCTAGCTCCCAGGTGGAACGGGCAGTGTGCCCAAGCGCACAGTCAGACTGCCATCCAGCGAGGGCTGAAACAAGTCACCTGCACACACACACGATTCAGAGCTGACTGCTCCCCCCAATCTGCGTAGAAGGCTCTCCTGTAGCTTCAGGGGGAGCTGAGTGGGACAGAGGGAGAGGTTTGTGGCACAAAGCAACTGGGACTATGAACAGTGCCCCAACCATGGAGGAACAGAGCAGTGGAGCTGAAGGGACGATGCTGAGCCAGCCCAGCTCCACCAGGCCCTCGCGTCATTCAGGAGGAGGCTGGCCCTGCAGTGTCCGTCCCTCCTCCTAAGTCAAGGACTGGGTTTAAAAAGGGAAGTCAGCTGCTACCAGGACACAGAGAGCTTCCAAGTCTGCAGGGGATCTCGCAGGGGTCAGGAAAGGGGATAACAAGGCAAAGATGAAGTCTGGTAAAGGGAAAACACAAAATGGGGGAAAACTCAATCTGAACTCTGATTATAATGAAGTTCAATAGATTAAACTAGCCAGTTTTTTAAAAATCACTAATCGACTTGGGTGGAGAACAGGAAATGTAGCTGTGTCCTCATTTGCAGGACGCAGCTGAAGCAATAAGGAAAGAGAGGTAAGACGTAGCTGGTCACCAGCAGAGAGCTGTGATGACATTCTTGATGCAGATAAAAGGCGGGGGAAGAGGAACAGCATGGGCGGGAGGAGGGGTCCGCCGCCAATCCGGGAGAGGTTTGCTGGGGAGACTAAATCACACCGAACTTGTATGTGCCAAACACGTGGCCTGAAAACCTGTAAGGCAGATATTGGCAGAAGTCTAAGAACAAATGATGGGCTGTGCAGTCAGAAGGAAGTTGAGATGCACATCTCTCAGGACAGACAAGACAGACCTTGAATTCATAAGGTCACAAAAACTTGAGGAACCCAGTTACAAGTGAGACTCAGTAGACGTAAAACCCTGCACACGGAATTGAAGAATTCCCCATTTTCAAGCACACGTGGGATGTTTACCAGCAAGGGACACACTGCACGACCACCAAACCAAATCTAAACAAAATATCTGAGAATCTGTTATTTTGATCATGTTCTCCGACCACATGCAGTGACAACAGGACAAACATTCACCAAACATTTGGAACTGTAAAACCGTAAAATAATATTTGACTAATGGTTCAAGGAATGAATCAGAAGGGGACCCGAAAACAGGTAGAACCCAACCACAAGGGGCGCCTGGGTGGTTCAGTGGGTTAAAGCCTCTGCCTTCGGCTCGGGTCATGATCTCAGGGTCCGGGGATCGAGCCCCGCATCGGGCTCTCTGCTCAGCGGGAGCCTGCTTCCTCCTCTCTCTCTCTGCCTGCCTCTCTGCCTACTTGTGATCTCTCTGTCTGTCAAATAAATAAATAACTCTTTAAAAAAAAAAAAAAAGAGAGATCCCAACCACAAACAAACACCACCGTGCAAAACTTCTGAGGGTATAGCCAAGCTGGATCTTGGGAAGGAATTTCTATCCTGAAAGTTCACGCACAAGTGAGCAGGAAAGGTGGAAAAGTAGCTCTCTCATTAGAGATGCAAAGAAAACAATGAAGACTAAAGAAGTGATTTGTGGGATCGAAAACTGGAAAGAAAAGCAAACATTAGGCAGAATGGACAAAACTCCAAACTGGCTCTTTGTGGTAAGAAGCCTCTAAGATGGCCTCCAGTGACCCGACCTCCTGGCGCTCACTTGCGGCCAAGTCCCTGCCTGAGCCAGGGCGAGGCTGGCCAACCATTCCAGGGAATAGGATACAGCAGAAGTGATGGGACATCCCCTCCAAGACTAGGCCACAAGAAGTTTGTGGCTTCTGTGCTCCTCAGATCCCCCACTCTGGAGAAAGCAGCTGCCACGGGAAGAACTGATGCCTCCAGCTGAAGGCCACAGGAGTGAACTTGGAAGTGGATCCTCCCAGATGAGCCCTCCAATGGCTGCAGCCCCAGCCAATGCCTTGCAGCCTGTCAGACCCGAGAGAGAGCCACCAAATTCGGCCACACCTGGTTCCTAACACACAGAAACTGTGAGAGAATCCATGTTTGCTGTTTTTAGCCACTAAATTCTGATGCCATGTGTTGCCCGGCAATAGGTTGGTCAACATAAACTAGAAGGGTCATAATGAGGCAAGACAGAAGAAGAAAGGAGGAAAGAGCACATCCCTAAACAGTATTAAGAACGAACAAGGACACACAGCCACAGAAAGAACAGAGACCTGAAAATCAAAAAGAAAGATTATAACCAATTTTGTCAATAAATTCAAAGCTTAAATAAGATAAACAATATTCTATAAAAAATTGAACATAACAAAATCACTCGAGGAAAAAATACAATACCCCAACAGCTCGATAACCATAAAGAAAATGAGTCGGTGGTTTATAGAAGTACCCCACCCAAAGAAACAGATGCAGATGGTTTAAAGAAAAATTCTATCAAGCATTTAAAGAATAGGCCAAAAAGAAAAAAAAAAAAGCCATCCCCAGGTGCCTGGGTGGCTCAGTCGTTAAGTGTCTGCCTTTGGCTCAGGTCATGGTCCCCAGGTCATGGGATCAAGGCTCAAATCAGGCTCCCTGCTAGGTGGGAAGCCCGTTTCTCCCTCTCCCACTCTCCCTGCTTTTTTTTCCCCTCTCTAACTGTCTCTGTCTCTTGTCAAATAAATAAATAAAATCTTTAAAACAAAAATAAAGAATAGGCCATCCAAATCTTATACAAAGTGTTTTAGATGATTAAGACGTTGGAAAGCTACCCAAGTAATCTTGAGAGATGAAAACCAGATAGTGTTAAAATGAAATTTAAAATAAGATGTAGACTAATAATACTTAGAAACAGAAATACAAATTTATAAAATGACATATGAACAAATGGAATCTATCAACATGCACAAAAATAGTAACTATGCCAAATCAGGTTTATTCCAGGAATGGAAGAAGGAAGGACTTATCATTAGAAAATAAATGAACATTTAACACATTAACAAATCAATGGAACTTTTCCACTGAATCATCACAACACATATGAGAAAAACTGATAAAATCTAGCTCACACTACTCTCTCATTGAGGTAAAACTGACATAACATCAAATTTAACCATTTTGAAGTGTATAATTCAGTGGTTTCCAGTGTATGTTCACAGTGTCATCCAACCAACGCCACTAAATAATTCTAGACAATTTCATCACCCCAAAAAGAACCCCATACCCATTTAGCTGCCACTCCCTATTTCCCCTCACCTCATTAATTTGCTTTCTGTCTCTGTGAACTTGTCTATACTGGATATTTCATATAAATTAAATCATACAACTCATAGCTTTTTGTGTCTGATTTCTTTCACTTGATACAATGTTTCAAGCATGTATCAGTGCATCATTTTTATGGCTGAACAAAATACCATTATATAGATATACATTTTGTTAGTCCATTCATCAGCTGATAGACATGTAGACACTCTTTTGGTTGACTGTTGATTGGAGAGTCTAATCAATTTATATTTAGTGTAATTATTGATACGGAAGGACTTCTGCCATTTTGCTACTTGTTTTCTATTTGTCTTACATCTTTTTTATTTTACCTGGATTCCTCCATTTCTGCGTCTTTTGGCTAGGTAGATATCTTCTGGTGTAACATTTTGATTTTCTTCTCATTTCTTTAACTCTCTGTATATTTGTTATTAGGGCCTGCCATGTGGCTTACAAGTAACATCTTAATTTATGATGATCTAGTCTGAATAAATACAAACTTAGTTTCCATAGTATACAAACTTTGCTCCTACATAGTTTCATTCCCCCATGTTGCTTTTGTTGCAAATCACATTTTTATACATTGCATGCCCATCGACAGGGTTTATAATTATTGTTTTATGTAACTGTCTTTTAAAGCAACAGGAAATGAAAGAGGATTTAGAAACCAAAAGCACAATAATACTGGCTTTCAGGTTTATTGTTGTTCTATATTTCTTCGTATGGATTTGAATTGTCATCTAGTGTCCTTTCATTTCTACCTGAAAGGATTCTCTTTCGCATTCTTCTATGGCAGGTCTCCTAGTGACAGATTCTCTCAATTTTTTGTTTATCTGAGGATGTCTTAATTTCTACTTAAATTTGGAAGGATAGTTCTGCTGGGTACTGAATTCTTGGTTGGCATTTCTTTGTTTAGTGTTTTCCAAGCATCACGCCAATGCTCTCTGGTGCCCATGATCTCCGATGAGAAATCAGCTGTCATGCTTAGAGAAGACCCCTTATAGATGTTCACGGTGTATTTGGTTTCCAGCAGTTTGATTATCACATGTCTTGGTGTGGATCCGTTGGAAGAGTTTTCAAACTTGGACTTTGTTAAGCTTCTTGGATGGGTACATTCATGGTATTCATCAAATTTGGGAAGGTTTTGGTCATTAATTCTTCAAATATTCTTTCTTCCCTGTTCCCTCCTCCTAATATGCATATGTTGGTTCACCTGGTGGTATTCCATAAGTCCCTTAGGTTGGCTTATTTTTCTCTCTTCTTTTCAGACTTTCTAATGCCTGTTGACCTATATTCGAGTTCACTGAGTCCTTCTTATGTCCGCTCAAATCTCCTGTTGAAACACCTCAACTGAATTTTTTCTTTTCAGTTATTGTACTTTTCAACTTGAGAATTCCCATTTGGTTCCTTTTAATAATTTCTATATTTTCATTGACATTCTCCATTTCATTAGACAATGTTTCCATGGTTTCCTTTGGTTATTGCTACATGGTTTCTTTAGCTCTTTGAGCATGTTTAATTAGTTTATTTAAGGCCCTTGTATGATTAATTTAGTGTCTAGGTTTTTTCAGGGACAGTTTCTAGATACTTCTTTTTGTTCTGTGTGCAGACCATATGCTCTCATTTATTTGTATGCCTCATAACCTTTGTTGTTGTTGAAAACTGAAAATTTTGCACATTATAGTGTGGCATCCTTGGAAATCAGATTCTCCTCCTTCCTCACGATTTGTTATCACTTCTCATGGTTGCTGTTGTTTAATGACTTTTCTGAACTAATTTTGTGAGGTCTGCATTGTTTGTCATGTGGCCACTGACATTTTTGTTGAGCTAGCTTAGTGGTCAGTTAGTGATTCTATGAAGACTTCTTTAGAAGTCTAGAACAGCAATACCTTCCCAGACCACAAAAGCTCCCAGTCTTTGCAGATGGCCATGTAAATGGATTAGGGCACACTTCTGACACTCATCCAAGAAGTTTAAAATACTCTGCTTCCTCCCTCACTGCAATTTGCATGGAGCCTGAAGGCCACCCGGGGATGACAGATGAGGCCACTTGGGCTGCCCTCTGCCCAGGGAATGTGCATGCGGCTTAGACCCACAGAAGCTCCCAGCCCAGCCTCTCCTGCCAAGCTTTTCAATGTGTCTGTTGTTTGCCCCCCAGCCATCAGCAGCTAATAAATACATGTGCCTTTAAAAGTTTTAACAGGAATCGTCCCTCCCCCCATAGCTACTTCTCTGTCCTGGAGACTTCCTAGTTGAGTGAAACAGAGGCAAGACTTTTTTGCAAGAGTCCTTCAGGGAGCGCCCAGAAGATCAGAACAAAGAGTGACAGTTCTTACTGCCCTCTCTGCCTCCAGGCACCCACACCTGGTTTTCATGGCTGCCAACCAAGCACGGCCCAAGGGGCAGGCCAAGGGCAGGAACAAATGCCCAGAGCCCTCAGACCATGATTGAACTGCTTTTTCTCAATCAAGCATTAACCTGTTGGTATAAATCTTTGGTCATTTTCCAGAGTTTCAATAAAGTTGATTCTGATATTTTTTTGCCAGTTTACTTGCTGGTTTTTGAAGTATCTTACTCCACCCTTTTCATAGGCATCACTGCCTAAAAAGCATTTTTGATGAAACCCTGTCAGGAAACTGTAAGTTGAAGGAGAATTCCTTGAGTTGATACAGAATATCAGCCAAAAGCGGGCAGTGAGCATCATAAAGAAGGGTGTGGTGGTGGTCACGTAATGCTGGGTACTTAAAATGACTGAAATGGTCACCTTATGCTGTATTTTACTATTCATAACATTCTGTATCCAGTAGCCATTAAAAAAAAAAAAAGTGAAGCGTCCTAAGCCCTTACTGTCGGGAACAACAATACGCCTGCCTTACCACAACCCTGTGCTGGGTTTTTGTGCCCCAGAAGCCCAAGTACGCTTATAGCTGACTGGAGGGTATATGGAAACCTACACAGAAAATCAGGGGTCTGCAGACTAATATTAGCACCAATAAAACATCTTTAAACATCAAAATATAAGACAATAGAAACAGTTAGAAAAAGGAATCCTTTGACAAGAGATACAGCAGCCAGGACCTGTAGAGCGACCTGTGTCTGGTCTGCTCCCCTTTCTGTTGCACCGAGGCGCACATGTCTGGACCCCCTGCACTGGAGTCAGCCCCAGAGATCAGCCCAGACCAGAGAACTCATGGGAGGCACGTGTTAGTCCTGAGCCAAAACCTTCCAGCGCTCTCTTCTGCCAGGTCAGCCATCGGACCACTAACTGTGGCCGTGCTGCCTTGTGTCACCACCTCCTGTCCCCATGCTCATGGAGTGTGGGGGGTCCCCTCTGAGCCCGAGGGGGACCTTGCAATATGTTTTAGCCGGTAGAATGTGCAACTGTGATGCAGTTTCACTTCCATGATCATCACTGTGATGAGATTTTAGTGCCCACATGGCCAAGCAACACCCCCATTGCTGGCCTGGGGAAGATCCATGGGGCAAGTCGCTAAGAGCGACTTCCAGCTGGTAGTCAGAAATTGAGGTCCTCAGTGCCGCCCCCTGCAAGAAGCAGAACGCGGCCATGGCCATTGAGCTCAGAGGTGGGTCCTTTCTGGGCTGGCCTCAGAGGAGAGGGTGGCCGGGTTGATTCCTGACCTGCAGAAATGGTCAGAATCAAGTGCCAAAGTGTGTGTTGTTTTAAATCACTGAGTCTGTGGCAATGTGGTCACACAGCCGCAGCCACCTGCCATGGTGATGGAGGGTGGTGCTGGCCACAGTGCCCCACAGTATAAGGAAAGTCAGGCTTTGGTTTGGAGTCATTGTTGTCTGGGGCCTTGGTGACCACACAGAACCTGACCTGATGATTATCATTCATCGTTGGAAAATGACCTTCAGCCCACGAGCAATGTGTGAGGCCCGTGAGGGGGTAGGGGAAGCAGGGGGCAGTTCCTGCAACCCACGGGGGAGCTGCCGGACAGAGCAGAGGCTCGGGCCCTTGTTGGAGGGTGAGAAACAGCCAGCACGAGGGGACCCAGCAGGACCACCTCACCTCTTGCCTGCCAGAGGTCCTCTGGGGCCATGGGCAGTTGGGGAAGGGGAGAAAGGGGGACATCTGGTGCACCTCCTCATTTGATGTCAGGGCTTGACCCACGAAGGGTCACTCAAGTCCAGGGCAAACAGCCCAGCACCAAAAAGAAAATGGATGGAAGCCAGAGCCAAGCCCCAAGGGCTAAAGACCCTACTGGCCACTCACTCCCCCAACCCCTCCTGCCTTCTCCCTACTCCCCCTGTGTCAGGAGTTTGGGGTTTGAGAGTCCCCAGCACCTGCCTCTGGAAACACAATTGAGCCAACTTCCCTCCAGCTCGGCCTGCAGGGTGGTGGTCAAAGTGCAGCACACCCCTGGGGTCGGACGAACCACGGAGGGAGACAGAACCATCCCAATGGCAACAATTTACTCCCTCCGCCAGGCGACAAATCAAAGCAGCTCAGCAGAGATATTTTGGGGAATCTCTGAAAGAAAAACTGCACTGGCAGGAGATGGGGCCACGGCTGCGGGACATGGGAAGGTTCCCCTTCTTGGAGCTGCTGGAGTCTGGGTGCTCAGGTGCTCAGCCTTCCCTGGGATGCCCCCCAAAAGTCCTCTCCCCACTGCATGCACCCAAAAATCCCTCAGACCTGCAGAAAGCAGAGTACCCCACCCCGGCCTAGATCTGAGGCCCCAGCCGGCGCAGGGTCTCCAGGGCCTGGGAGTCATGAAGGAAAGAGTGTGGTACAAACCAGGCTCCAGGTCAGAGCCCGAGCCCAAGAGCCACAGAGTCGTGGCTGCTGGCAGAGCATAGATGCCACAGAAGCGGGCAGATAAGACGGAGCATAGCCTGCAAGGACAAGAAGGGTACTTACTCGCAGAAACCTGGAGAACCCTAGAACCAGTCTGCACTGGGAGACTTGCCTAACTCTCAGAGCCAGTGAATGCGACCTTGTTGGTGTTGGGGTGAACCCAAATCTGGCACAGAGGAGGGACATTCCGGCACAGACACAGAGAGAGGAGGAATGGCTGAGCCCAGGGCCGCCATGTACCTTCTGTGACTCCAGCAGCTGCAAGAGGCTGAGAGGACCATCCCCAGGAGTCTGGGTGGGAGCAGTGCCCTGGACACCTGAACCTCGGACTTCTGGCCTCCAGAACCGAGAGGTTAAGTTTCTGGGATTTGAAGCTGGCCCAGGGCTGCTACTTGGCTGCAGCAGCCACAGGGAGCAAATATGTACTGTGACTGCTCAGCGGCCATCAGAACCTTCTTCTCAGGAGCAAGGAGCTCTCACGGCGCAAACGCCCAGATGCCTGCCTTCCGTCCTTCCTAGTTCACTCATCCCTGCTGCTTCTATTCAAATTACAGGAAAGTAATTTTACATGCCCACCGCTCAGCTCTTCACCCTGCCACCTCCCCCAGCACCGCTCTCTCCCTGAGTGGGTGCCCCGAGTGGCTTCCTATGGGATGGTCACCAGCTCGGCCGGAGACAGATGGAACAGCGAACACTCTCCTGCTTTTACAGTTTGTGCTCCTCTATATTTCTTGGGTTGTTATCCTAAGATTGCACATTTTTATAAAAACAGTGCTGTTTTGGGCACCTGGGTAGCTCAGTTGGTTAAGCATCTGCCTTTGGCTCTGGTCATGATCCCAGGGTCCTGGGATTAAGTCCAGATGGGGTCCCCTGCTCAGCAGGGAGTCAGCTTCTCCCTCTGACCTTCCCCACTCTTGTGCTCCCTCTCTCTCTCTCAAATAAATAATATCTTAAAAAACAAAACAAAAACCACAATGCTATTTTAGCAGATCTGAAAAACTTGAGTGGGACTCCTGGGAGCTGTGGCTGTGGAGCATGGCCTGCAAATGGGGCCATGTATTTCGTAACATTTCTTTGAGTCAAGAATCTTGAGAGAAAACCACTGTTACCTGGTGTTATTGGTTTCCTAGGGTTTCCATAACAAGCCAGGTGGCTTCGGATAGCAGGAATGGATTGTCTCACCGTTACAAGTCAGGAGCCTGAGACCAAGCTGTCCGCAAGGCGGTGCTTCCTCTGGGGACCAGGTGCTCCTGGGCGCGTGGGCCTCTGGCCTCTGCACCCGTCCCCACGTGGCGTCCTCTCCTCCTGTGGCTCATTTTACAAGCACACGAGTCATGGTGCACTGAGGGCCTACCTTGCACCAACAGGGCCCCGTCTTAACCGATTACACCTGCCATGACCCTATCTCTGATTCCGGTCACTGTTTGAGATCCTGGGAGTTACAGTGTTGACGTCACTTATTGTGGGACACAATCCAGTCCCCGGCACTGGGTCCAGGGTCAGATATGCGCAATAGCCCGCTTGCTTCCACAGCTTGCCAGTCTCCCTCCAGAGCTCTCCATCAGAGCTGGTGGAGAGGGCCCGAGGCCCCCAGGGGGCAGACACTGACCGGGCCTCTCTGGTCATGAGAGGGGCTATATCACCACCATGAGGCTCCTTCTGCACAAGACGCCACCGATGTTTGCTCACAGGCCCCTTCTGTGCTGTTATCATTTAAAATCATTACTATGAAAATCAAAATCATTACCATTAAAGTTACAGATGTTTGTTTAAAAACCTTCCAAGTCACCACCATGGCCTTAAACTTGAGGGACTTCTTTGCTCTCCACTGCTTTGCATGGATTCAGTTTTCTCCTTTCTGCGTGCACACTTTCACGATCTTTTCAGAGAATGAGTATGAACTCCCAGAATCTGGGCATGCGGGGAACTGCTTGTCTCCAGTCTGGAAGGATCGTTTGGTGTGACTACTCTTCACCTGTGGGCCGTGGAACTCTGACATCCAGCTTTTTCGGTTGAATATGTAGTAACAATTTACTCATTAAAAAATATTTTGGGGGTGCCTGGGTGGCTCAGTCGGTTAAGTGCCTGCCTGACTCTCGATATCAGGGTCATGTGCTTGAGCCCTGCTTTGGGCCCCAGCACCTAAAAAAAGTGTGTATTTTTGGCGGCTGCCATACAGATCTCATGAAGCCACGAACAGGACGGGCAGAGCCCTGCTCATGGACCTGACACACCACCGGCATGGGGGAGCCACACTAGCTACCATGCAGTGCCAGGAGGTGACAGCTGCCACGGAGAAAGATGTGGGGGAGATACCAGGAGCAGACCCAGATGACACAGGAAGGGTCCTCCGAGGAGAGCCCTGAATGGCAGAAACAGTGGGCCTGCACAAGTGGCTGGAGCCCAGGGTATGGCTCTCAGCACCCCGTTGTCAGTGCGATCTGTCCCTGCTCCCGCTGCTCTATTTCCGTTTGTCCTGCACACTCAGGGGTCCTTTCTCCCTGAGGACAATGGTGGGGTGGGAAGGGGTGCAGCCAGCCCTGGCCTCACCATGGAGCCCGTGTCCTCATGTCCTGTCCAGATGACCTCCTCAGAGCTCTCTGTCCTCATGCCACCAGGAGTTCCTTGAAATAGTCACCTCCCATTTCTGCTCCCACCCCCAGCTCTGAGATCTGCTCAGATGATTTCCCACTTTCTTTTCCAAGTGATTATCAGGCATTTCTGGCAGCACATGTACACCTGTGTTCTTGAGGGTCCCATGCAGATTTCCCAGGAGGCTGGGGAGCACAGGGCCCCGAGCCTGGGGCTGGGAGCCCACAAGCCTGTGCTCACCAGCCGGGTGCTGGAGGCCAGGGGCCCGTCTCTGCACCTGCCAGTCCTCACCCGGGGTTGGAACCTGGGAGGGCATGGTGCCCTCTGTACTGGTTGCTGGAGCCTAAGAGGATTGACGAGAAATGTGGACCATGCCCTGCGTCCCCCATGTGTTCTGAGAGCAGGGTTAGTACGATGTCCCTTTCCCTGGGGTGACTGGGGGCCTGAAATCAATTGATGGAAAGTGGAGAATATGACGACCTCTTCCCCCCAGATTCCTGGCAGACTGAGGGAGATTGTTGGGGAGGAGATGGGCTGTGAATCGAGCTTCTGGGACTCTGAGATCCCGAGACGCCTTCATGAGAACGCTTGGGCAGAAGCAGTTGAGCTCATGGGATGTCCACCCGCATGTGGCTGGCCGGCGGAACCAGGTAGGTGTGCTGTCCCCTGGGAGCTCATGGATGGAAAGTGCAGATTATCTCCAGGAGTTGCTAGGGGGAAGAGGACAAGAGGACAGGGATACTTGTCAGCTCCTTCCTCACGGTTGGTCAGCAAGGAAGGTGGCGAGCTCCCTGACCAGCTCCTCCTGGAGCTGGTGGGAGGGTGAGAAGTGTAGGTTGTGACAGCACCCTGCTGGAGGTCTGGACTCGGGACTGTGGGCTGGGAGGTGAGGGGTTGAGGGAAATGGGCAGGATTACCACGCGTTTTTCCCACGTGGCCTGGGAGCAACAGTGGCAGAGTGGAGGAAACATGGTGAGTGTACCCTGTGTGGCTGACAGTCTGAATTGGACCAGCTGACGCTGGGAGGGCCAACAGCAGGGGGGCTTCAGAGATCAGCCGGAGTCCTTCAGGCGGGACATAGACAGGCCTGTGATAACACGGAGAACCCCGCCCACCCCTCCAATGATCGGGCCCCCAGGTTGCCCCTCTTCTGCCTTATTCCCCACTGCACCCAGGGCTCCAGCTTACCTCTCGTCTTCCCAATGACCCCCCCCCCCCCCCCCCCCCGTCCCCTCCCCCCCTCTCTCCCCCCCCCCCCCCCCCAACAGCCTCCCCACAACAGGCTTCAGCCCCGCAGGAGCTCCACCTGTGTCTTCTCCAGGGGGAAGGTGGACTGTCCTTTGTGCAGCCCCTGGAGCCGGTGCTGGACCCTGGACAGCCCTGCAACTTGTTTCCTTAGGCACCTCCAAGAACACAATGTGGAAGAATGCCCCCAAGCTGGCCAGACCCGGGGAATGGAGTCTGGGCTTCCTCTGGGATCAGGCAGGCAGGGACGGAGCCTCCGCCTCTTGCGCTCCTCACGCGCCTCTCCTTGCGGCTCCGGGACCTGGTCTCCCATCACACCTGCTTTCTGGTTGTAGCGCCACCTGCCTAAAATGATGCCTCGGGAAAGGGTCGGGCTTTTCGGCTATGGCCGCCCCCCCGCCCCACCGGCTTGGCACAGGCTGTGCGGACAGAGGGGAGCAGGACCACCGGCAGGGCGACATCCGCCACACGTGCTGGCAACAGTGAGGAAGTCAGGGGCTTCGAGCAGGGAACCGGGAGGGCACCCGGAGGAAAGGACGTACCGTGGGGTGCGGGGCAGGGAGCCGACCCATTCGTTTGGGAACTCGGGGAAGGTCAGTGCCCCAAGGAGCAGGAGCTGCAGGCGTGTCCGCGAGGGCAGGTGGGAGGCCTAACCTGTGCCGGCAGCTGGCGGGGCGGTCCCTAACCCGGGCAGCCAAGCAGCGCGGGTGGGACTGCAATCAGCCGAGAGTCAGCGAATCTGCGTGGAAGGAAACGCCGAGGGGACGACTCAGAGAAAGGAAGCGACCTTCCCTCCCCACGCGCGGATTAGCTTCGTGTCCGTCCGCCTGCTCGTCGCCTCCAGAGGCTTCCGTCCTGGAGCTGCACCTGCAACAGAAGAGCGGCGGGAAAGGGCTTCCCGATCCCTCCGGAACCCACGCGGCCCTTCTCAGGACACAGAAGGACGACGAGCGTCCGCTGCAGAGCCTCCAGCTCCAGGGACCGATCTCCGTCCGGGGCAGGTGCCCGTGCTCCCGACAGATTCGGGGCCCCAGGCTCACCTGCTAGGGCGCAGGGAGGCCCCGGAGTCTCCGGGTCACCAGGCGCTAGGGGCCGGAGCCGGAGCCCGCGAGGCCTAGTGCCGCCCCACGTGGCGGGACCCTGAAGTCGGGCCGCCAGCAGTTCTCCGGGCGACACCGCGTGTCCGCGCGAAGACCGGGGCCGGCGGTGCAGGACAAACCGGCACCGATGCACCGCAGAGGCGGGAGAACCCAACGGAGGACGCGCTTGGGCGACACCGCCTCCACACAACCCGCGGGGCAGACTGAGAGCGGGAAGGGCAGTGGCTTCTTATCGACTGGGCTTTCCAGAATCTCACAGGCTGGGCTGGGACTGTCTCTCATTGGCTGGGCTATGATTGTCTGTCATTAGCTGGGCTGGGACTGTCATTGGCTGTGCTGAGACTGTCTCTCATTGGCTAGGCTGGGACTCTCACTGACTGGGTTATGGCAATTTCTCATAAGCTAGGTTGTGCCAGTGTCTCATTGGCTGGGCTGTGGCAGGGTCTCATTGGCTGGATTGCGACTCTCCCTCATTGGCTGGGCTGTGACGATCTCTCATTGGCTGGGCTGTTGCTGGGGGAGGAGGAAATCTTCCTTGCTCCTGCTGGGATAGTAAAGTGGTAGCTAAGGTAATAGCAGGTGTAAGGTTCATGTCTTCCTGTTGGGTGTGCGGTTGACCCGGAGTGTAGGGCGGGAGCTCCCCTGCCCACCTCCAGTCTCCGTTCTAAACGCACTTCTTACTAATGTTCACGTGGTGGCATCCCTACAGCACCCCCATCGCTGGCCTGTGGAACGAAGACTCTGCCGGGGAGGTGAGCAAGGGGCCTGGGGAAGGGTCCGCATGGCACTGATCCGGCTGGCGGGGCCTCCAGGAAGGGGTCCCGGTAATGAGGTCAGGCGGCTGGGGAGGGGAGCAGGGGTGACATCCGGAGGAGGCTGGTGACGGCCCAGCTGTCGTGGACGCCGGTCCCGGCGAGGCCCCGCGGTGCAGGGAGACGTGCTTCCACTGCAGCCCCGCACCTCCCCCGCACTGTGTGGCCTGTCCCAGCTGACGGCTGACCCCCTCCCACGCCCCCTGCGGCCCTCCCAGTCCCGCTCCCCCCCACCTGCAGGCTGGCACCACCTTCATGCCCCGCTGTCCCGCACGCCAACACCTGGCACCTGGCGCTTGGCAGACCCGCGCCCCTGGGGCCGGCCTGACCATCCCAGGCATGTTCCCATCCAGCAGGCAGAGGAGGGGTCTTCACCTGCCAGGAGAGCTCCTCCCGGACCTGCAGGGCTGCAGCTGCGTCAGCACAGGGAGGTGACCCCCAGCACACTGCCCCCTGGGTGTGGGTACCCCCTATGCGGACGCACACAGGGAGCCTCCCGGACCTCCAGCCAGTCAGGCAGTGTCTGCCCTCCAGCCCGAGGCAGACCGGTCTGCCGGCCGGAGCCCTCTGACTAGCTCAGCTCAAACTGGCGCCGCGGCCACGGGGCTGGCGGAGCCTCCCACCAAGCGGCTCGGGGCGGCAGGTGCCCGCAAGCCCAGCCCACGAGCTGGTAACAGACGCCCAGAGACTATCCGCCGGCTGGAGCCCCCTGACCCAGCTTCTGGAGAACCCATCAAGCCGTCTTCCTAGAGGGCCGTGCCCGAAACAGTCCCACCAGCGACCTGGGACAGAGCCCCGTCCTCCCAGCGTCGGGGTGTCCCTTAGCTTACCCACGTGCTGCAGGGGCAGGGATGTACATTCGGGTCCTTGTTTGGATTTCCCTAATGGCTAAGGACGCTGAATACCTTCCGTTCGCTTATTTGCCATCTGTCTATTCTCTTTGCTGAAATGTCTATGTCTTTTGCCCATTTTCTGTTTGGCTAGTTTGGGGTTTTTTTCCTGTTGACTTTTGAGCATTCTATATACATTCTAGATACAAGTCCTTTGTCAACTACGCAGTTTGCAAACAATGTTCTCCCAGGGGGTACCTTGTCTTTCATCCTCCCGACAGGGTCTTTACTAGAGCAAGTTTAAGTCCAGCTTTTCAAGTGTTTTCTTGTATGGATTGTGCTTCTGGTCCCATGTTTAGAACCCAGCAATACCAAGGTCCTGAGGATTGTCTCTCGCACCTCCTTCTGAAAGGGTGGCCCTTTCACAGTTTTCGTTGAATACATGCTGAGGTCAGTTTGAGCTCAAATTTGTATAAGGAGTGAAGTTTAGGACGAGGTCTTTCTATTTTGTTTTTGTTTCTCATCCGATGGATGTCCAATGGCTCTAGCACCTCTTGTGAAGAAGCCTGTGCTTCTGATGAAGTGCATTCTTCATTTTTGTCAAAAATGAAGGAGTCAGGGGCACCTGGGTGGCTCAGTTAGTTGAACATCAAACTCTTGGCTTCAGCTCAAATCCCGATCTCCGGGTTGTGAGATAGAGCTCCTCACTGGGCTCTGTGCTGGGCATGGAGTCTGCTTGAGATTCTCTCTCTCCCTCTGCCCCCCACACCCTCTGCTCGATCTCAGGCTCTTTCTCTCTATCAAAACAAACAAACAAACTCAGTGAGTCATACTGGTGTAGGTCTACTCCTGAGTCCTCTCCTCAACTGAACCCATGTCTTTCCCTCCACCAACACCTGACGGTCTTGAGACTGAGCACAGATTCCCCCATTTTATTCCTTTTCAGAAGTGTTTTAGCTCTCCTAGTTCCTTTGGATTTCTGTACATACTTTGGAATAATTTCGTCTATATGTACAAAATAAATGTTGCTGCAATGTCTTTAGGGAACATGTGAGGCCAGTACATCAATCTGGGGAGACTTGACATTGCTATGACCACGTGTCTGCCATTCACTTGGAGGTTTGATTTCTTTCCTCACTGCTGTGTAAATTTCAGCAAACAGGTCTTGTACATGTTTTTTAGATTTATATCTAGCTGTTTTAATGATTATAAAATTTCAAAAATTGTGATTATGTATTTTTTAAGTTTTTGTTTCCATGTGTTCATTGCTAACATATAGAAATAAAGTTGATGTTTATCTTATATCCAGAAACTGTGCCAAACTCACATATTCATTCTAAAGCTGTTTTGGTTTGAGATCCAGCAGGTAGAGGATTTGTTTGTTTGTTTGTTAGATTTTTGTTTGTTTGTTTGTTTGTTAGATTCATTGGAATTTTCTGCATAGACAGTCGTGCTGTCTACAAATGGAGACAGTTTAATTTTCCCTTTTCAAACCATATGCCTCCCCAACTCCTTGCCTTGCCTTCCTGCACTGGCTGGAACTTTGAGCACTAGGGTTGAATAAGAGTGGTGAGGGAAGACTTCCTTGCCTTGTTCTGATCGTAGGAGAGAAGCATCAGTTTTTCAATTCTGTATTCTGTAGCTAGAGGTTTTTATTGACGTTCTTCATCAAGATAGAGAATTCCTTCTATTTCGATGTTTTCTGAGTTTTTACCATAAATGGGTGTTGAATTATGAATCAAAAGAAATGTTCTTTCTGCACCACCTGATGTGCTCATGTAACTTCTCTTTTTCAGCCTGTTCATAGGATAGATTAGTATTGATTGATTTGCAAGTATCGGACTGTCTCAGATGTCTGGGGAATATGCCCATATGGTTGTGGTGCGCAATTGTTTTTATATGGGGATGAGTTCTATTTGGTAATGTTCTGATGTGGATTTTGGCGCCTCAGTTAATGAGGGATATTAGTCTGCAGTTTTCTTTTTCTATACTATCTTTCTCAAGTTGAGTATCAGGGTAATACTGGCTTCATCAAATAAATTAGGAGGTGCTCCCTTGTTTCCTCTCAATTTCCTGGAAAATATTATGTAAAATTGATGTTAATTCTTCTTTAAATGTTTGGAAGAATTCTCCAGTGAAACAACCTAGGCCTGGAGATACCTTTTTTTGGTGCTCTCTTGAGAACTTGGTCCATTTCACCTAAGGTGTCAAATTTGTGTAGGGGGAGTATTTCCTCCTCATTCTTCCCTGTGTGCAGTGTCTGAGCCGAGGCCCCTGGTTCATCCCCGATATTCTCTGTGTCTTCTCTTTTTCTTTATCAATTTTGCTAGAGGTCTATCAATTTCATGGCCCGCTATTTAATTGATTTTCTGTTTCTTTTTCCAATTTCATTGATTTCTGCATGTTTTTATTGTTTCCTTCTGTATGTCTTGGGTTTATTTTGCTCTTCTTTTTCCTAGTTTCTTAAGGTGTAAATTTAGATGATTGGTTTAAGAGTTTTCCTTTTTTTAAAGGTAAGCATTTAATGCTGTAAACTTTCCCCATGGTACCTCTATAATTGTGTACCACAAATCTTAATCTCTTGTATTTTATTATAACTTAATTCATTAATTTTAATTTCCCTGGAGACTTGCTTTTTGACCTGTGCATTGTCAGAAGTGTGTTGTTCTGTTTCCAAGTGCTTGCAGATTTTCTTGTAATCTTTCTATCATTTCTTAGTATGATTCCATTGTGGTTGGAGAACATAGTCTGCATGATTTCAATTATTTTACATTTGTTGAGATTTGTTTTGTGGCCCAAGATATAGGCCATCCTGTTACATGTTCCATGGGGACGTAAAAACAACTTGAACTTTGCAGCTGTTGTGTGGAGTGTTCTATAAATGTCTATGTCAGGAACCTAAATGTGTTCTTTCCAGTAATCTACTTTCTGTCTCTATGGATTTGCCTGTTTGGGACATTTCATATAAATGGAGCCATACCGTATGTGACCTTTTGTGTCCAGCCCCTTCCACTCCACGTGTTTTGAGGGTTCATCCATGCTGTGTGTCGGTCCTTAGTTCCTTCTCATGGCTGAAAAATTTCCCATTGTAGGGATGGGCCATATTTTGTTTACCCATCAGCTGGTATTTGGATTGTTTCCACTTTTTGGCTATTGTCGGTAGTGCTGTTTTGAACAGATGGGTAAATTTTTTTTTTGTATGAATGTCCCTTTCCATTCTCTTGGGTTTATACTTAAGTGTGGAGCTGCAGGATCATACAGTAATTCTGTGTTCGAAACTTTGAGGGACCTCCAGTCTCTTTTCCACAACAGCTGCACCATTTTTCATTCCTACCAGCAAAGTAGGAGAGTCCCACTTTCCACTCCGTCCCTAACTAACTTGTTGTTTTCTGGTTTTGAATTATTTTGTTATTTGCCCGTTGGGATTATGGCTGTCCTAGTGGGTGTGTGAAGTGGTATCTTTTTTTTAAGATTTTTAAAAATTTATTCATGTGAGAGAGACGCAGAGACAGAGAGAGAAAGCACAAGCAGGGGGAGAGGTGAAGGAAGAGGGAGAAGTAGACTCCCTGCTGAGCAGGCAGCCCGGTGCGGTGATTGATCTCAGGACCTGGAGAATATGACCTGAGCGGAAGGCAGACGCTTCACCATCTGAGCCCCCCAGGCCCTCTGTGAAGTGGTATCTTACTGTGGTTTTGATTTGCATTTCCCCCATGATAAAGTATGGGAGGTAAAACTTAACCTTGACCCTCTTAGGGTTTCTGGCTAGGACTGGCGTTAAGTGTGTATGTGGGAGTCCTTGTGGAAAAAAACACCCGAAGGAGTGATGAGATCTGTTGTTTCTAGAGCAGGTGAATGAGGAAAGGTAACCAGGAACCATGACTAAAACACCCAGGGAGGGCAAAGGCAGAGGAAAGCTATCTTAACAAGCTCTGTCTGCACAAAATCACCTAGGCCTGACTCCTTGTCTCTGGTGACAAGAGTGTTACTTTCCTTTTGGTGCGGGGGGGCTGGGGGGGGACTGTCTTCCGCGTGGGAGGTCTAGCTTCTGTGTTCAGGAAGAAATGCTAGTGCTGGGAAGTCAGGGCCTTTCTTGCACCTGCTCTCTTTCAAGCAAGGAACAGGACAGCCCGATGGACTCCGGAGCGGCGAGTCTAGCCTGACAGACTCGAGCGACGTGTCCCCAACTGCTTCGCTGGTGGTCGAGCGTCTTCCCGTGGACTTACGGGCCATTCGTGGACCTTCTTTGGGGAAGTGTCTGTGCAAGTGCTTTGTCCTCATCTGAAAGGGGTCGTCTGTCCTTTTGTCATTCAGTTGTCAGAATTCTTTCTGTACCCGTGTCGGATAGATGGTTTGCAAATATTCTTTCCCCTTCTGTAGGTTGTCTTTTCACTTTCTCAGTAATGTCCTTTGATGCACAAAAGTTTTTAATTTTGATGAAGTATGATCCTTCTATTTTTTTTTCTTTTTCTTCTGTTACTCGTGACTTCGGTGTCACATCTGGGAATCTGTTACCAAACTGAGGTTTGGCTTCCTGGAGTGTGGTTTGCTCTGGCCTCTCTGTCCTCAGCTGTCACTGGTCTGATGCTGCATCTTCGTCTCTACGTGCTCTGCCCACGTGGTACTGTCCACAATGAAGTCCAGGTCCTTTGTGTCCTGTCCCTCAGTCCTGCTTACCTTGGCCACCCCTGCACTTCTCCAAACCCTGACCCTTGGCCACCTCTTGAACTCAAGTATACACACTCACTGTGCTGTCCAACCACGGGGAGCTGGTCAGGGTCCGCCTATGGGGGCCCGGGAGCAGGATCCAGACTGGTCGGTGGGATTCTGAGGCTGCAAGCATATAGGCAGATTCTAGAAGGGGAGAGGGTGTGTGGATGCACATGGCCCCTTGGCCCAAAAGACCCATCTATGGGGACGAGCGTGACCAGAGACAGACCCCCAGGAAGGTCCTGCCTCCAGTACACCTCCTTTTGGTGCTGCAGATGGTTGGATGCTGCATTGGAAAGCAGCACCACGTGGTTTTATTCCCCCATAAGGAAAAGGGCTCTGTAAACAAAAATATTAACCACAGATGTGTGAGTGTTCATACCACCACAGGGTGGAGGATCCTGGGAGGCTATCTTGTCAACCTGACTCCTTTCTTTGTTTCAGTGTATTTTCTACAAAGAAATTTAAAATTACTACTAGGGCTCTAAATTGGTTACCTAATTAAAATTCTGCCTGTGAGCTTAAATGAATAACATACACCTGTCAAGGTGCATGATCCATTTCATATGAAAATAAAGTCAGAATTCAAGAGCAGGGGTGCCTGGGCGTCTCGGTCAGTTAAGCATCCGACTCTTGATTTTGGTTTAGGTCATGGTCTCAGGGTTGTGGGATCGAGCCCCGCTTTAGGTTCTGCTTTGGGCATGTAATCTGCTCAAGATTTTCTCTCTCCCTCTCCCACTGCCCCTCCCTCTTCTCTAAAATGAAAAGAAAAAAAGAATTCAGAGAGCAGACATATAGAATGTGGAACATCTGGAATGAGTCATTACCCTTAGAAAGCAAAGGGGCTCTCAGCTGGTGATGATGACAAGTCCATTTTTATTTTAGTAAAAGCAAATCCCAACGAGCTGGAGAATCGGCAGAATATTCTTCTTACTAAATGTGTTGGACAGGGCCAGATATGCCATCACAGCACCTGGCAGATGAGATCACAGTTTTGGCCACATTAGCCCATCTCTCCCAGGCACTGAAACAAACCTTCAGAGAAGACGTCTATCTCCACATAAGGTAGACATAGTCACCCCCATCATTCTACGCTTGCCTTTAAGGGTTCCCTGTTCATTTTGAACTTCACAAGAAAGCTAAGAATGTCTGGATAAGGCAGATTCCAGAGTCGTACACCTGTCCTGGGAGGGGAGAGAGCCACCCCTGCGTTCCCCTCTGTGGAGTGGTGAGGAGAATGCCATGCATGATCAGGGCAGGAATACACTGGCCAAACCTCCAGTGGACAGGCCAGGACAGCATGTGGCCGGTGTGGTGACTAACATGAAGGGAGCATGCCCCCCCCAAGTGGGGTCTCACCCCTGCCTGCTCGCCCTCAGGGCTTGCTGAGTGGATGGGCAGAGTGGAGGCCCTGGGGGCACCCTCCCAGACGTGGACCTTTGCTGTGTGCCGGCAGCAGCCTGTGAAGTTGGGGACAGCACACAGGACAGAGAGGGACATCCTGACATGGAGAGCAACAGTGGATAGCTGGACTCTCAGGCAGAGAAAGAGGTCTCCTAGGTCAGGGTCCCAGGGCCCTTCAAAGTCTCACCAGAGCTCAGATCCCAGGAAGCCAGAGCCTCCCGTTTCATCCCTCATTTATTTAAAATAGAAGCATAGTTGACACACAATGGGGCATTAGTTTCAGGTGTACAGCATAGTGGTTGGGCTACTCTCTGTTCCACTCTGCTTATGAGGGTAGCAACTGTCACTTTACAACATTGTAGTCTGTGTGTTGTACCTTTCATCCCCTTGACTTATTCATTCAGGTCCATTCTGGACCTCCCACTCCCCTTCATCCATTTTGCCTGCCTCTTCTTCTCCCCCAATTTTTAAATTGTAATATATATTACAAATCACTTAACCATTTTAAAAAAGATTTTGACACACAGAGAGAGAGAGAGAGCACAAGCAGGGGGAGCAGCAGAGAGGAGAGGGAGAAGCAGGCTCCTCACTGAGTAGGGAGCCTGACTCGGGGCTCGATCCCAGGACCCTGAGATCATGACCTGAGCTGAAGGCAGCGGCTTAACCCACTGAGCCACCGAGGCATCCCCATCTTAATCATTTTTATATAGTTCAGGGGTATTTAATACATTCATAATATTCTGAAACCAGCCCCACCCTCCATCTCCAGAACTCTTTTCATCTTGTAAAACCGACACTGATTCGTTCCCATCAAGCACTGATTCCCCGCTCCCAGCCCCTGACACCCACTATTCTGCTCGGTTTCTATACTCTGACTCCTCTAATGGCCTCTCATACAGGTGGAATTACACATGGTCTGTCCTTTTGTGTCTGGCTTATTTCAATGAGCATCATGTCCTCAAGGTTCATCCGTGCTGTAGCAGGTGTCAGAACTTTCTTCATTTTTAAGGCTGAATAATGTGCCATTGTATGGATGGACAACATTTTGGTAATTCTTCATCTGTCCATGGACACTCAGGTTGCTTCAACTTCTTTAGCTGCTGTGACTAGTGCTGCAGTGAACATGGTTGTGCAAATATCTCTTCAAGACCCTGCCCTTGATTCTTTGGGGAATATACCTGCAGGTAAAATGGTGGGATCATATGATAATTCTATTTTAATGCTTTGAGTAACCTCCATCCTGTTTTCCCCACCAGTAGCATTCAGCACGCTAGTTCCCTCACATCCCTGTAACAACCATTATTTCCTGTTGTTGTGTCGTGGTCATCCCACTGAGTGTGAGGTGGGATCACGTTGTGGTTTTGACTTGCATTTTCCTGATGCTTAGTGATGTTAAGCATCTTTTCATGGCTTATTGGCCCTTTGCATAACTTCTGTAGAGGAATGCCTATTCAAGTTCTTTGCCCATTTTGGACTCAGGTTGTTCATTTTTTTTGTTCCTGAGTTTTAGAGGTTCTCTACATAGTCTGTATAATAATACCTTGTGAGACACATCATTTGCAAATATTTTCTCCCATCCTGTGGACTGCCTTTTTATTCTGTTGAGTGTGTCTTTGGATGCACAAAATTTAAAAAATTTCATGAAGTATAATTTGTCTGACTTTTCTTTTGTTTTCCTGTGCTTTGCTGTCCTATCCAAGAAATCATGTCAAATGTTGTGAAGCTTTTGTCTGTGTTTTCCCCTAAGAGATTTATAGTTTTAGGTCTTTGATCCATTTTGAGTTAATTTTTTCGTATAAGGTAATCCTCCAAAGTCATTTTTTTGCTTGGGGATATCCAGTTTTCCCAGCACCATTTGTTGAAAAGACTGCCCTTTCCCTATTGAGTGGTCTTGGCACCCTTGTTGAAAATCACTTGACCATGTTTGTGAGGGTATGTTTCTGAGCTGTCTATTCCCTTATATTGGTTTATATGACTGTCTTTTTGCCCACACCACACTGTTTTGATTATTGTAGCTTTGTAGTAAGTTTCAAAACCAGAAACTGTTACTCCTCTAGTTTTGGTTTCCTTTTTCAAGATTATTTTGGCTATTCAGGGTCCCTTGAAATTTCATGTGAAATTTAGAATTGGATTTCCAGTTTCTGCCAAAAATGAAATTTGGATTTTTATAGGGATTGTACTGAAACTATAGATTACTTTGGGAACTTGGAGATTTTCACAATATTGAGACTTCAAATCCACAAACACAGCATGTGTTTCCATTTATTTATGACTTCTTGAATTTTTTCAGCAACACTTTGTAGTTTTCATTGTACAAGTATTTCACTTCCTTGGTTAAGTTAATCCCTAAGTACGTGATTCTTCTTTATGTTATTGTAAGTGGAATTATTTTTTTTACAATTTCCTTTTAATATTGTGCATTGTTCAAGTATAGAAATGCAGCTGACATTTTGTTGACTTTGTATCCTGCCACTTTGCTGAAATCATCTATTAATTCTAATGGGTATTTTGTGTATTCTTTCAGGTTTTCTAATATAAGATTACATCATCTTCAAACAGAGACAGCTTTAGTTCTTCCTAAAAATTTTTTAAAGATTTTATTTATTTATTTGACAGACAGAGATCACAAGTAGGCAGAGAGGCAGGCAGAGAGAGAGAGAGAGAGAGAGAGAAGCAGGCTCCCTGCTGAGCAGAGAGCCCGATGTGGGGCTTGATCCCAGGACCCTGGGATCATGACCTGAGCCAAAGGCAGTTGCTTAACCCACTGAGCCACCCAGGCGCCCCTGATTTTCATATGTTGAACCATTCTTGCATTCCAGAGATAAATCCCACTTGGTCGTGGGATAGAATCCTTTTAAATATGCTGCTGAGGGGCCTGGGTGGCTCAGTGGGTTAAAGCCTCTGCCTTCGGCTCAGGTCATGATCCCAGAGTCCTGGGATCGAGTCCCACATCGGGCTCTCTGCTCCGCGGGGAGCCTGCTTCCTCCTCTCTCTCTGCCTGCCTCTCTGCCTACTTGTGATCTCTGTCAAATAAATAAAAAAAAATGCTGCTGAATTCTGTTTGCTTGTATTTTGTTGAGGATTTTGGCATCAACGTTCATAAGTGATACTACTCTGCAGTTTCTTTTCTTGTAGTCTTTGCCTGGCTTTGGCTCAGGGAAATGCTGACCTCATAAAAATGAGTTAATAAGTGTTCCCTATTTTCAATTTTTTGAAAAAGTTTGAAAGTAATTAGTATTAGTTCTTTAGATGTTGGGAAAACATTTTTGTAGTTTCCTACAGTTGTAGGTGAAACCATCAGGTCTGGGGCTTTTCTTTGTCAAGAGATTGTTTTACTTTTTTATTTTTTAAAAAATTTTACTTATTTATTTGACAGATAGAGCGAGAGACACAAGCAGGTAGAGCAGCAGAGGGAGAGGGAGAAGCAGGCTCCCCACCAAGCAGGGAGCCTGATGTGGGGCTCGATTCCAGGACTCTGGGATCATGACCTGAACCGAAGGCAATTGCTTAACCAACTGAGCCACCCAGGCACCCCAGTAGCAGACATTATTATTCATTCAATTTACTTACTAGTTCTATCTCTATTAAGATATTCTATTTCTTCATGATTTAGTCTTGGTGGGTTTTGTGTTTCTAAGAATCTGCCCATTTCATCTAGGTTACCCAATTTTTTGATGTACATTTATTCATAGTACTGTCTTATAATCCTTTTTATGTCTGTCACATTTGTTTGAACATTTCCACTTTCATTTCTAATTTTAGTAACCTGTTTTTTTCCCTAGCCCATCTAGCTAAAGTTTTGTCAATTAAGTGGATTTATCCAAAGAACCAACTTTTAGTTTCACTGATTTTCTCTGTTTTTCTCTCCTCTATTTTGTTTTTCTCTGCTCTCATCTTTATTATTTTCTTCCTATTGCTAGCTTTGGGTTTAGTCTGTACTTGTTTCTCTGATTCCTTAAGTTGTAAATTTAGGTCATTGACTTGAAATCACTCTTGTTTTTAAATATGTTTATAGCTATAAATT
This sequence comes from Lontra canadensis, assembly GCF_010015895.1. Taxonomy (NCBI): domain Eukaryota; kingdom Metazoa; phylum Chordata; class Mammalia; order Carnivora; family Mustelidae; genus Lontra; species Lontra canadensis. Next base: position 67,054,558 of record NW_022630995.1, on the reverse strand, counting down.
TCCTCTAAGACCACTGTCAATGAATTCATTAGTTTTAGTAAGTTGTGCTTTCTTTTTCATTCATCTCTAATTATTTTCTAATTTTCTTCATGATTTTTAACATAGATTCATATTTGATTCATTGGTTGTGTAAAAGTGTGCTGTTTGGACAACAGATTGAGCCTCTGATGTTCAAAATAGGTCCAAAGTTGTTGACCGTAATTATAGTCTCTACAAACTTACAGCTTCTAAACATAAAATGAATATTGAAAATATAAACAGAAGAATTCTTTTATAAGCATTCCTTTTATTCTGGAAACACCTGTGAGAAGCAGAATAGCTTCAAGACTTAAAACAGTTGATTTTTGAGAAGAGAGAACATGGAAGAAATCATAAGCCCCCAGCAAGCTGCTCAGATGGTGATGGTCATGCTTGGTCCTCCTCAGTAAATGTGAACATTCTAAGTCAGTACAGTAAAAGCAAAGATTAAATATTAAAGCTACATGAATATGTGAAGTGTTTTTAGCTTTCTTTGTACAGCTTCTAAAATCTGAGTTTGTATTAAAATTAAATATATATATCAATAAAAAAATAAAAGTGCATTGTTTGATTTCCACAGTTTTGTGAATTTTCTACTTTTCCTTCCATTATTGATTTCTAGCCATATCCCATTGTGATCAGAGAAAACCCTTTGTATGATATCTTTTTTTTTTAACCCGGCTTCATGCCTAGTGTGAGGCCCAGTGAGGGGTCTGAACTTATGACCCTGAGACCAAGACCTGAGCCAAGATCAAGAGCTGGGCACCCAACTGACTGAGCTACCCAGGCATCCCAATATCTATCTTTTAAAATCCCCTGAGACTTAACTAGTAGCCTCAAAGATGGTTCATCCTGGGAAATACCTGGTGTGCACTTGTGAAGAATGTGTGCATGGTTGTTGGTGGATGGGTGTTCTGTATGTCTTTTGGATCTGGTTGGTTTATTGTCTTAAGTCCTGTTTCCTTATTTATCTTTTTTTCTAGTTCTACGTATTATTGTAAGTGAGGTAATCAAATCTCCAAATGTTATTGTAAACCTGGCTATTTCTCCCTTCAATTTTGTCAGTTTTTGCCTTATGTATTTTGATGGTCGTTGTTAGCTATGTAAATGTTTATATTTCTTCTAAGTTCTTGCTGTATTAATTTAAAGTCTATTTTGTCTGATATTAGTGTAACCACCCCTATTTCTCCTTTGATCAGTATTTTTATGGAATATGTTTTTACATCCCTTCACTTTCAATCTGTTGTGTCTTTGGATCTCAAGTGAGTCTCTTATAGACAGCCTATGGTTAGATTACACATTTTTCCCATTCTGCCAATCTCTGTTTTTGTTTAGAGAGTTTGGTTCATTTGTATTTATGATTTTGCTGAAAAGGAAATATTTAGTTCTGTCACTATACTGTTTTCTATGTGCATTATAGTTTTTTGTCATTTGTTCCTGCATTACTGTCTTCTTTTGTGCTCAGTTGATTTTTTATAGTGAAATATTTAAATTCCTTTCCCTTTTCCTTTTGTGTATATTCCATAGCTGTTTTATTTGTGGGGTTTATATTTAAAATACCAAAATTTGGGGCACCTGGGTGGCTCAGTCATTGGGCATCTGCCTTCAGCTTGGGTCATGGTCCCAGGATCCTAAAATTGAGCCCTGCGTTGAGCTCCCTGTTCAGTGGGGAGTCTGCTTCTCCCTCTCCCACTTTCCCTGCTTGTGTTCCCTCTCTTTCTGTCAAATAAATAAATAAAGATCTTTAGAAAAAAAACTACCAAAGATACAATAGTCTAATTTGAATTTATATAATTTATATCAGATTAATTTGAAGAACAATAAAACATCTGTTCCTTTATAGCTCTGTCCCCTCCCCCTTCAATTATCAATGTCACAACATTATACATTATACCTTTGTACACTGTGTGCACAGAAACATAAATTAAAATTTCTTTTAAATGAATTGTTCCCTTAAATTATGCAGAAAACAAGAATTGGAATTATAAACAAAGTTATAATACTAGCTTTTAAACTAATAATTTCTTAAAATGTATTAGTCTCTTAAATTGTGTAGGAAACAAAAAGTACAATTATAAACCGATGTTACAATACTTTCAAAATTGTCATGTATTTACTTTTATTGAGATTCTTTATTTCTCCATATGGCTTCAAGTTACTGTTTAGTGTCCTTTCATTTCACCCTGCAGGACTCCCTTGAACATTTCTTCCAGGGCAGGTCTACGTAGCCATGAAAACCCTTAGCTTTTGTTTATCTGGGAATGTTTTGTTGGATATAGGATTCTTGATTGACAGGGTTGTTCCCCCCCGCCACCGCCTCTTAACACTTTGAATATGTTGACCCAATATCTTCTGGCTTCCAAAATTTCTAATGAAAAATCTGCTTATCATCTTATTCAAGAGCTGTGGTTTTTTTTTAAGATTTTATTTATTTATTTGACAGACAGAAATCACAAGTAGGCAGAGAGGCAGGCAGAGAGAGCAGGGTAAGCAAGCTCTCTGCTGAGCAGAGAGCCCGAAGTGGGCTCGATCCCAGGGCTCCGGGATCATGACCTGAGCCAAAGGCAGAGGCTTTAACCCACTGAGCCACCTGGGCACCCTCAAGAGCTGTTTTATGTGATGAGTTGCTTGTCTGTTGCTGTCTTTGAGATTCTCTTTGTCTTTGTCTGCAATGCCCACAATGGGTAGCCTGATCTGCTTGCTATGTCCCATAGGTCCCTTAGGCTCTGTTGGTGTTTTTCATAAAGTTTCTGTTGATATATTTTTTTCCCTCTAAATGGGCCATACTTTCCAGTTTCTTTGTATGCCTTGAGATTTTCCGTTGAACATTGAACCCTGAACATTTGGATTTAATAATGTGGTTTCTCTGGAAATCAAATTCTCTCCCTACCTTAAGGTTTGCTGTTTTTTGTTATTGTTTTTATTTTGCTTTGATTGTTGTGCTGAGGATCAGCCTGAGGTATAACTTAAGGTCTTCTCAAGTCTTTTTGGAGCCCTTTCCTGGACATGCATGGCCCACTTTCTAATTTTCCCCTCATATGCAGTTGTTCTAAATATCTGGCTCCCAAAAAATGAAAAAGAAGAAAAAGTAAAGTAGTGGGAAGGGAGCTGGCAGTGAATTCCCCTAGAAGTTGTTCAGCCAGAGGGAGAGGGTCTTACAACAATGTGGGAAGGGGCAACAAGTGTGGCTGCCTGACTATTTGTCTGAAACTGTGTTATTAGAAGGAGAAATCAGCAGTCAAAGCCCAGATTCCTACTCTTTGCAAGACAGGGTCTTTTTGCCCACACTGGCTTCTGCACACTGTTCAAGAAACAGTTGGACAATTGCCTGTGGTGTGACTAGGGCTGAAAGATGGGGATGGGTAGCTGCTACTGTGCTAAGAGCTGAAATTGACCAAAAGTAGCTGTAATTTACTTTCCAAGTCTGGAAGTTTCAAGCCTCCAAGAGACTCCTGAGTCCAAGATGGTCATTGCATCAGATTGTTTCTGCGACTGCAGCTGTGGTCCAGGTGGGGAGGCAGTTTCTCGCTTACATGCACTTCCTACTCTGCTGTCTTCCCAGAATCCTCTCCTTAAAAAGTTTCTTTTTATTTGGGGTTAAAACATTTGGGGTTATTTCTTTTGAAGATCCTGTATATAAAATGATGACTCCCTAAAATGTGGGATATATTACCACTTTCAGTATGGTATTTTTGTTGTAAAGCAGTATTTCTGGAGTGCCTGGGTAGCTCAGTCAGTTTATCATCTGACTCTTGGTTTTGGCTCAGGTCATGATCTCAAGGTCCTGGGATCGAGTCCCACATCAGTCTCTGTGCTCAGCAGAGAGTCTGCTTCTCCCTCTGCTAGTGCTCTCTCTCTAATAAATAAAAAAATACAATAACTTTAATAACACATTTTAGTCACACAGTTAACATGGAACATAGATAATCAATAGCTTTAAAACAGAAGGTAGATGGAGTGCATCTGAATTTTAATGCTTTCAGTTTCAGTATTTGGTAGCTTCCAGCACTGTCCTAAGACACGTAACTGATTTAACTATTTGTTTCTTTACCAAAGCAGACACTAGTTGGAACATTTAGATCAGAGAAAATCCAAAACAGAAAAAAAGTCACTCTTTTTTCTCCAGGCCTTTTAGGAACCAAATCAAATTATAAATCATTCAAAATTCCTATTAAGCAGTCGTGTTTTTCTGTGTGTAATTGTCTAGAAAACAAACCAAAGAAGATTTCCTTATTACTATGAGAACATTAACTTGGTACACTTCTATTAGAAATTGGGAACCTTGAATAGCATTTTGGAGTTCTCTTATACACCCCTGTTTGCCCTGCCTTTTGCCAGCTATTATGGCAAGTGCATTTGGGGGGTCATGCTTGACAACTGAGGCTTAAAGACCCTTTTTTAGAGAGCTCTCTAGCTGAGTAGAGACCCTTCTGTAAAGCTGGCTGTGACTTGAAGCTATACTACAAAGCTGTAGTAATTTCAAAAAGTGTATTACTGACATAAAAACAGACATGTAGACCAATGGAACAGAATAGAGAGCCTGGAAATAAACCTCACACATGTGGTCAACTAATATTTGATAAAGGAGCCAAGAACATCCAGCAGGGAAAGGATAGTCTCTTCAACAAGTGGTGCTGGGAAAACAAGATAAACACACACAGAAGAATGAAATTGGACCCCCTTCTCACCACTCACAAAAATTAACTCAAAATGCATCAGTCTTAAGCTTAAGAACTGAAACCCTAAAGTTCCTAAAAGGAAACAGGGAAGAAACTGCTCCATATTGGTCTTGACAATGATTTTTTATGACACCCAAGAGAACAAACAACAAAAGAAAAAAATCAACAAGTGAGACCACATCAAACTTAAAAGCTTCTGCACAGCAAAATAAGCCATCAACAAAATGAAAAGACAATCTACAAAATGGAAAAAAAATTGTAAACCAAATATTTGCGGTTAATATCTAAAATCTGTCAAGAACTCATAAACTCAACAACAAGAACAACAACAAAACCCCTGAACTATCCAGCTTAAAAATGGGCAGAGAACCTAAATAGACCAAAACTGAATTTTTCCAAAGAAGACATCCAAATAACCAACAGGTACATGAGTGGGTGCTCAATATCACTAATCACCAGGGAAATGCAAATCAAAAGCATGATGAGATATTGCCTTACACCTGTAAGAATAGCTAAGTATCAAAAAGAAAAGAGATGGGGTCCCTGCGTGGCTCAGTGGGTTAAAGCCTCTGTCTTCAGTTCAGGTCATGATCTCAGGGTCTTGGGATTGAGCCCCACATCGGGCTCTCTGCTCAGCAGGGATCCTGCTTCCTCCTCTCTCTGCCTGCCTCTCTGCCTACTTGTGATCTCTGCCTGTCAAATAAATAAATAAAATATTTAAAAAGAAAAAGACAAGAGATAACAAGTGTTGGTGAGGATGTGGGAAAAGGGTGCCTTTTGCACAGTTGGTGGGAATGTAAACTGGTTCAACCACTATTGAGAACAATATGGAGGTTCCTCAAAAAGTTAAAAATAGAACTACTATATGATTCAGCAATCCCACTTGTGGATATGCATCCAAAGGAAATGAAAACAGGATACCAAAGAAACATATATACTCCTCTGTTTAAGGCAGGATTATTCACGATAGTCAAGTTTTGAAATAACCTGTGTCTATCAATGGATGGATGAAGAAGATGTGGTGTGTATATACACAATGGATAACTATTCAGCAATGAGAAAAGAGGAAATTCTGCCATTTGCAACAATGGAAGGACCTTGAAGACATTAAGCTGAGTAATGTAAGTCAGACAAAGAGAAATACTTCATGATTCATATATCTTGCATGTGGAACCTAAATAAGCTGAAATCATAAGTGCAAGTAAAATGATGGTTACCAGGGCTTGCAGGGTGGGAGAATGGGAGAGATATAGTTTAAAGGTACTTACTGGAACTAGTAAGCCACTTAGTCCCAGAGACCTAGTACACAGTACAGTGATTATAGACAACAAAAAGGTATTGAGCATTAAACTTGCTCAGTGATCAGAACTGAATTGTTCTCAACACTAGAAGAAGTGACAGTTTGTGATCCATGGCTGCATGCCCAACTCTATGATAGCAATTATGTTGTAATGTAAATGTATCAAATCAATACATTGTATACCTTAAATTTACACACAGTGTTGTTTGTGGAATGTATCTCAAAACTTGGCGGGTTCTGTTACTCTAGAGGAGACTTACTCTCTCTTGGAATGATCAAATGGCATTTTCTTTTGGGAAAGAGCATAGAGATAATGAGGATTTATCGACAACTTAGAAGGCAATGTATTAACCTTAAAAATAGAACAATTTTGGGGTGCCTGGGTGGCTCAGTGGGTAGAAGCCTCTGCCTTCGGCTCAGGTCATTGTTGGGTCCATGGTGAAAGGAGCGAGACTGATACAGAGTGAAGGTCAAGCAAAGCTTTCATTTGCGCCAAGCATCGAGAATAAAACTGACCGGCCAGGGCCGTCTCTTGCAGAGAGAGCAACCCTCCCCTGCCTTACAGACTAACTTTTATAGAGCAAAGGCCATGTGGTTTGGCCTGGCCACACACAGGTGGCGAATGAGATTGTAACACACAGAGAAAGCTGCACAGTTATGCTAGGTCCCACACAGGTGGCCAATTGAATTACAATTCACCCCCATAGTAGCTATTTGAACTAGCCTATCACCTTAGTCAGAATTGGCGCCCAAAAGGCAGGGCCCACACTCCTTGGTAGCTAGGGAGACAGTATGCGCGCTTTACTGATTGGATGTCTCCACCTGGCCCAACTCATCCCTGCGTTTGGGCTGTTATCTCCACCTGACCTGACCCACCCTTGTATTTGGGCTTTGTTACCTGGGACTGGTTTTCCGGATTTGCTTTTAAGTAAGTTCCCCTAGGGGGGCAGGGTCAATTTAAGTTTTACTGCATAAACAACAAAATGGCTGTTCAACCGGGGCAGGGCCACTCTGGCTGAACAGGCCCTTACAGTCAGGATCCCAGGGTGCTGGGATCGAGCCCTGCGTCAGGCTTCCTGCTCAGCAAGGAGCCTGCTGCCCCACCCCTTGTCTGGCTCTCTGCCTACTTGTGATCTCTGTCAAATAAATAGATAAAAATCTTTTTTTTTTTAAAGGACAATTTTTCTTGCTATTTTCCCTATAAAACTGGGTTTTCTCAGGAATAGCAGAGGACTGCAGTGCAGAGCCAACAACCCAGGGCAAAACCATAGGCAAGTCAAGACAATAAGGCAGAGGAGGCCCATTCACAGTGGAAAGAGGAGCTGGGAAGGCTGTTGTAAACAGTAAGTCCACTGGTGTATACTGGGAGTTTAAGTGTAGTGGCAGTGTTTCATTGGCTGGGCTGTGGCAATCTCTCATTGGCTGGGCTGTGACTCTCTCTCCTTGGCTGGGCTGTGGCAGTCCCTCATTGGCTGGGCTGTTACTGGGGGAGGAGGAAACCTTCCTTCCTCCTGCTGGAATAGTAAAGTAGTAGCTAAGGTAATAGCAGGTGTAAGGTGTGTGTCTTCCTGTTGGGTCCCCCGTTGACTTGGAGTGTAGGGCAGGAGTTCCCCTGCCCGCCTCCAGACTCCGTTCTAAACCACACTTGGTTTCAATTTCCACTTTAGTTTTTAAACTCCTGAAAATTGAAAACAAGACAACTAGGTTAAATAATACAGTTCTCCAAAGCTGCATGTGCTAATTTCAAGTTCAGTTTTTCTCTTTTTGAAATACAAAAACAACTTGCTAAACTAGACAGGAACACCACTATTCTGATGAACTGTGATTAGATTTGGGATCAATCATAGTTGGTAGCATCCCTTTTTATCCTTGCTAAGGGTTTAAAAAATGCTAAGATGGTGCACTTTTTTTTTCTTTTTTATTTTTTTTGCTTCAAATTACTGCCTTTATGTTTCCCAATAAGCTCACTACTGTTCAGTATTCTCTGAAGTCTTTTTAAAAATGTTATTTTATTTTAATCCAATTAATTAACATATAGTGTATTACTAGTGTCAAAGGTAGAGTTCAGTGATTCATCAGTTGCATGTAACACCCAGTGCTCATTATATCACGTGCCCTCTTTAATGTCCATCACTCCGTCACCTCATTTCCCTAGCCCCCTCCCCCTCCAGCAACCCTCAGTTTGTTCCCTATGATTAAGAGTCTCTTATGGTTCTCCCTCTTTGATTTCATCATTTTATTTTTCCCTCTCTTCCCCATCCACCTCTGTTTTGTTTCTTAAATTCCACATATGAATGAAATCATATGATAATTATCTTATATCACTTAGCATAATACCCTCTAGTTCCATCCGTGTTTCATTTTTGATGGCTGAGTAATATTCCATTGTCTTTATGTATATTTATATACCACATCTTCTTTATCTGTTCATCTGTCGATGGACATCTGGGCACTTTCCATAGTTTGGCCATTGTGGACATTGCTGCTATAAACATTTGGATGCACGTGCCCCTTCAGATCACTACATTTGTATCTTTGGGGCAAATACCCAGTAGTGTGATTGTTGGGTCATAGGATAGGTCTATTTTTAACTTTTTAAGGAACCTCCACGCTGTTTTCCAGAGTGGCTATATCGGTTTGCATTCCCACCAGCACTGTAAGAGGCTTCCCCTTTCTCCACATCTTTGCCAACATTTGTGATTTCTTGACTTGTTAATTTAGCCATTCTGACTGGTGTGAGGTGGTATCTCACTGTGCTTTTGATTTGTATCTCCCTGATGCTGATCGATGTTGAGCATATTTTCATGTGTCTGTTGGCCATTTGTGTGTCTTCTTTGGAGAAATGTTTGTTCGTGTCTTCTGCCCATTTCTTAACTGGATTATTTGTTCTTTGGTGTTGAGTTTGATAAGTTCTTTATAGATTTTGGATACTAGCCCTTTATCTGATAAGACATTTGCAAATATCTTCTCCCACAGAATGCTGCATTTTTCTAGTCTTACACCAATTTTTTTTTAAGGATTTATTTCAGAGAGAGAGTGTGTGTGCACTTTTGTGCAAGTTGGGGCAGAGGCAGAGGGAAAGAGAGAATCCCATTAAGACTCCCTGATTGAGCCTCAGGCGGAGCTCCATCTAACAATCCTGAGATCATGACCTGAGCCCAAAACCTAGAGTCCCACATTTAACAGACTGAGCCAGCCAGGCGCCCCTAGTCTTACACCAATTTCATTCCCAATGTCTCCTTAGAGGCATACACCACACACAGGAATCTGTCTTCCTCCTTCTCACTTTCACACTTCATTGGGGTGGACCTGTCGCATCTATTTACCAACTGGGAGAAAGCGTGATTAGTACTGAGCTGTAAGCACTTTCTGATGATCCTGATGAATTCACTCATGCTGATGCAACCAGTACAAGGACTTCGGCTGGATCCAGGACAGGAAGCTGCCTCCCACCCCAGTGTGCTTCTCTCCTCACCTGCATGGCATATGGGCTGGGCAGAGGTGGGGGCAGAGGATCGTGGCGGTTCCCCCTCCCACAATAGCGGTCCCGCCTTGTATAGTCTTAGGTGTTTTACACTAAGCTTCAGTTTTAAATAATTGTTTCGGGAGTGAGTGAGAAAGACGAGAAACGGCTTAACTTGGAAGTCTTCTCCTAATTGATGAAACCTAATTTCATTTCTGTTTTAAAAGGGGAGTAAGAGGGTTATTTGGAAAGGCTGGATCGTGAAGCAGTGGGCAAGGAACTGGAGCGCCGCGGTGGACACCGGGCCACGTGCCCCTGGTGGGGAGGGCACACTTGGGGCGCTTTCCGGACATTCGGTAGTACCAAGTCCGCCTTTCCTTCTCCGACGGGGCAGCCGCCACCCCGTCCGTAAGGGGGTAAATCCATGCGGCCCGGAGCCCCATGCCTCTCCGTGCTCAGCCTCCCAGCTCCGGCGGACGCTCGAGACCTTCAGCGCACAGACGCCGAGACTCGCCGGAGCAGACAGGCGCAGAGCCGGCCCTTCCCGGCCGCTGGTTCCAGGGGGAGCCGCCGAGCCGGGCTTCCCGTTGATTGGCTGAACGAGAGAACGGCCAGAGATGATTGGTCCGGCCGGATGCCTCTCCGCGCACAACCCGCGGCCGCGCCTTCTTCCGCCGCCACTGTCTGGTGGGCGGACGCGATTGGAGCAGACGCGTCGGCCCGCCCCAGCCCGCCCCGCCCCGCCGGAGGGCGCGACGTCACTACCCGGCGTGCCGCGCGCGGCGCTTCCCCCACCCGCTAATGTTTTGGCCGATTCAAGATGGCGGTGCAGGAGTCAGCTGCTCAGCTCTCCATGACCCTGAAGGTGCAGGAGTACCCGACCCTCAAGGTGGGGTCTGCGGGCCGGGCTAGCGACCGCGCTTGGCTAGTGCCCGCGGACCGCGGGGGGTCGGAGGGGAGGGAGGAGGGGCAGGGTGGGGGCCGGGGCGCGGCCTGGGGCACCGGGCGGGGTCTGGGGGGGGGCTTCTGCGGGGCCGGGCTTCCGGGATCCGGGGGGCTCCGTGCCGCGGGTTCCCGGGTGCCCTGGGGTCTGGGAGTCGGGGGGCCCGCGAGGTCCGCCCTTCCCAAGGTCCGGGGGTCTACCGCGCCGGGTTCTCCGAGATCTGGGGGTGTGTAGGGCCGGCCTCCCCGGGCCTGGGGGTCTGCGAGGCCGACCCCCTGGGCTTCCCGGCGGCGGCGGGGTCTGGGGGCCAGGCTTTCCGGGATCTGGGGTCCTTCAGGCCGGCCGGGTGTGGTGTGGGGCCGTCCATTGCCGGCCCTACCTTCGACTTCGTGGCAGGGCGTGGAGCGCGTCTGTCTGGCGCCCCGCTTCGCCCTCCGGAGCCCGATTGTGGACCCTTCGTCCAAAAGGAAAAAAGAAAAAAAAAAAAAGGAAAAAACAAACAAACGTGAACTGCCCCAGTGACATTTTGCGGTAGGCAGGCTTGTGGTTTTGGGGGCTGGGATGGAGGCCGGGGTTTGCAGGGTGTGGGGTCGCGGGCGCCTGGCAAGAGTGCCTGACGGTTGGTATCCAGCTGTCCTAATATCAGGAGGTATTGGTGTATTGATTTCCAGTCTCTAATTAGGGAACCTGTAAAGAGAGACTAACGACCTAATGGGAACCCATCTTGTGGGGCGTCACCAAACCTGAAATACAGCCCTTGCCACTAGGTTCCCAGTTGGGTGACCTTGGATGGCCACTTACCCAAGTCTCCTTCCCTGAGCATGAAGTCTGTGTCTCTAGTAGGAGGGGCCGCACTTGCTGCCTACCTAGTTAGCAGAGTATTTGATGGTGATGAGAACAAAGCATCTGGAAACGAATTTCTTAGGAGATCAAGGTCATAACATTCCAGGAGAACCGTGGTTGGGCATTTGTGATTCTGGACCCGTTCCCTGAGAGGCCAGGTAGCTTTTCTCTCCTCCTGGGAGACCCCCGCGTCCCCATCCACCTCAGTGGTGGCAGGTGGTGGTGGGTGCCCGTGGTGGGTTTGAATACTGCCCCACTGTGTTCAGCACTGTCGGGGAGACCCCAGGTAGGGGACGCGCCTGCTCTGAGTTTGCTGACTCCTATCACATGTAGGGAATGATAGCACCAGAGCCATCCCAGGTGAATCAGGGGGACTCTGCTGCCAGTCGTCACTACTCAAGTCAGACTGCCCTGTGCAGTCCTTGCTGGAAAGCAGAAACGAGGCTTTGTTGCTTTTCATTGACTAGTGGTGGAGCAGTGCTGTTTGTCTGCACCTTGTTTGATCAGGAAGGGCAGGGGAACTTTGGCGACTGCACCAGATGCCTGTTGTCTAGGCCCTTTCAGAATTAGGTGGTAGGTGTTCTTGTATTCAACTCCTTGAAGACCCTGTGGCTCGGAGAAGCCATGACATCATGCCACCCAAGGCCCCCAAGGAGACATCATTTGGGTTGATTTTTACCCCCCCACACACACACACTACATGAAAAAATGAGGCTTTCGTGGGGGAGCCGCTCATTTCTGGCCTATTGTCTCACTCAGCTTACCCCCAGGCCTGGCACTGGAACTGACAAAACTGTGGCAGTTTGGGACTAGCTGGTGAGTGTAGGCAACAACAGACAGGAAGGGATTTCCCCTCCAAGTTCTCTTCCGTGGTTTCATAATCCTGACTGTGGTTGATTTCTAGAGTTATTAAGTAGCCTTTGATTAAAAATAATCCTGCAGTTACTTATACAGGTAAAGAGATACTACAGTGTCAAGTGAGCTTGCGTGGTTAAAAGGAGTTTTACTTCTGCTTTAGAATGATTTAAATGAATTTTTGAAATCGGGGAAGCTACTTCCATCATTTTCCCTCATAGGTTGTCTCGATCACCTGTAATCCATCAACATGTGTCATTGTTGACAGTTGACATTTTTTCTAGATGTTTTCAGGAGTGATTTCTAGTGGATAAGGAGGAAGTTTCCCTGGGAAACAAGGGTCCCTTGATATAGGAGCATAAGTTAATACGGAATCCCCAGGACACTTGGGAGCTATGCCATTCACAGTCTTGAGCATGGTCCAGATGCACGAGCCTCGGCGTGGAGCACTGTGCAGACAGCGTGAAGTGGGGAGTGAGGGCCAAGAGCTGGAGTTCTACAGGGTGTGTACTATGCTTCTGGGCTTCGAGGGCATGCTCTCCTGCAGGGTAATGGGAGCCAAGTTCTCATTGCTTTCCTGACAGGCAGTGCCTCCTTGGACACGATGGAGGCAAATCCAGGCAGGTTCCTCACAGCCCCAGGGCTGGTGGCGGGCTCCTGGGTGCCTGTGGCACAGGTCTTACCTCCTGGCACAGCGGGAAGAGAATGGCACAGCCGTGACATAACTGCCCTGCATGTGTTGAGCTGGATGCCCTCTGCTCACTGAGCCCGCAGTCCTGGGGTGGGATGGGCTGGTGTGGGCTTTTGGGCCACATGAGTCCTTGTAGTGGGGGATGTGCATTGTAGGATGAGTACCAGCACCCCTGGCTTCTGCTCATCCCCAGAGTGTCTCCAGACATTGCCACATATCCCCTGGAGGGCAGAATCGCCCTGGTAAGAACCACTGGACTGGATTTTGCTTTGGGGAACTTGTTTTTTATGTTTTTAGAACAGCAGGGAGAGTGGGGTTTGTGGAAAACACGTTTGTGTTTCGGGCCTAGCTGTGTCTTTACCTGTGAGCACCTGGAACTGGAGGCCCTCTTTTAATTATGCTTTTAAAAGTGTTCTCTGAGGGGCGCCTGGGTGGCTCAGTGGGTTAAAGCCTCTGCCTTCGGCTCAGGTCATGATCCCAGAGTCCTGGGATCGAGCCCCGCATCGGGCTCTCTGCTTGGCTGGGAGCCTGCTTCCCTTCCTCTCTCTCTCTGCCTCTCTCTCTGCTGTCTCTCTGCCTACTTGTGATCTCTGTCTGTCAAATAAATAAATAAAATAAAATTTTTTAAAAAAGTGTTCTCTGGGTGCGTCTGGGTGGCTCAGTTGATGAAGCATCTGCCTTCAGCTCAGGTCATGATCCGGGGGTCCTAGGATCGAGCCCCATGTTGGGCTCCCTGCTCCCAGAAGCAGACTCTGGGAGTCTGCTTTTCCCTCTCCTGCTCCCCGCTCGTGTTCTCTCACTCTCTCTTTCTCAAATAAATAAATAGAATCTTAAAAAAAAAATTCTTATCAAAGTAACATGTTTTTCAAATTATTCTGCTGACCATCCTGTTTATATTTTGGAGTCTTGACTTCTGTTTTTCCCCCCTCAGAGAGTTGAAGTAAAATAATATCTTAGAGACCTTCTTTGCCACTGCCCAAATCAGGTGGGGGTTTTCACAGCCCAGGAGAGAGGGTCTGGCGTTGGTCCCTGGGAGACCTGGCTCTGGACCCTCCCTCCCCCAACTCCTCACCTTGAGTCTCACCTGTGCCTCTCTCCGTGCTCTCCCGGGGGCCTCTTCTTCTTGGTCTTCCCAGCCTGACCCAGCTATGTCCCCCTCCCAGCTGCCGTCTCTTCTTCACACGTGACAGGCTGGAGGAAGGAGAGCATGGGGCATTGTTCCCCGCAGGGTCTGTGGGCGTATTCTCCTATGTCTCTCAATTCTCTACGGGACTGTTGAAATGTTCTGCTTTTAATTTGGTGACAGTCTTGTTGACCAAATACTGGTCTGCAGTTTCAAAGCTGGGGTTTGTGCCTGTTGTAGAAAGTCTGGGTGCCAATTATATGCCTAAAGTTACAGCTTTTCCAGCTTGGTCTTCGCCGGATGTAGGGGATCATATGTTCTCAAGTTTGAGAAACCGTGGTAAGCATGAGCATGTGGTCTGAAGGGACAAAATCCTAAGTATGCTGAGTCCAGGAAGGAGGCAGTAGCCTGGGTCCTGATTCCTTTTTACTTTAGACCTTGTGGTTTACAGAGTGAGCCGTTCCCTCTCTCAGAGGTGGTTGTATCCCGTGAATGACACCACCTCTCTCTCTGGCTCCAGGCTTCTGAGTGTGATGTCCTTCCTCTTCTCAGGCTCCAACTTTGTCAGACCTCCAGAGCTCAGTCTGCTCCTACCCTGAGGGGCCTTAGACTGCCTTTGTCTTCCAGGACCCTACCAAAGCCAGAGCACAGTTGAAACGCTTTCCTCTTCCCCTTTGCATCCTCCTGACCTTCTACTCTTGTCTCTTGTGCTACTGCTCAGATCCTGGGCCACAGACAAGACGTTGGGGTGGGTGGGCCTTTGGGGACAGGGGCTGCTCCATGTCAGGGTGGGTGCCCGGGTGGGTGCAGGCTGTTCGTGGTAGTCTAAACAAGCTTCACGCCGGGAAAGGAAGGGCTTCCAGCGCCCTACTCTCTGTAGCAGTGGGGTAGGCTGGAGCCAGTTCGAGCCCCCACCCAGGCAAGCAGCTTCAGCAGTGGCCAAGGGGCAGCTGTGCGACAGACGCTAGCGTGAAGTCTGCAGGTGGGGCTTGCTGGTGCTTCTCCCTCCCAGAGCCACCGCGAGGCACCCCAGAGCTGAGGTGCCACACTCCAAAGGCCTCGTGCTCCTTTGGCTTGTGCTCCTTGCTTAAAGAACCTCTGTGTGCTCAGTGGGCACAGCTGGGGACACTGGGGTGTCACAGAGAAAAAGATAGGGCTTGGCAAGGGGGAGGCATTAAACAAGTAATCTCAAACATCTCCAACCTTGAACAGGTGGAGTCAGGCCTGTATGAGGCAGGGGGAGGCTGGGGGCCCCCAAGGGGTCCGGGGGGGATGGGGGAGGCTGGGGGCCCCCAGGGGGTCGGGGGGGGATGGTCTTCAGTGGGCAGCCAGGGCACTTGCGCTTTGGGGCTGTGTCGAGGTCTTGGCTGACCCTAGCACCACTGGCACACAGACCTGTCAGAGCTGTAGGGCTTGGGTGTTCCGGGAGCCACACACAGGTCTTGACAGTGGGACCCTGAGGGCCTGGGCCTGGCCATGGACTGCAAGTGCAGGGGCGGGAGGGGCAAGCTGGGAGGAGGCCAGCCACTGTGTGCGGCTTGTGCCCTGCTTGGTGCGGACCAAGACATGGCAGAGCTCAGTGCACCTCTGGTCTTTCTAGGTGTACGATGTTTTAGAATCTGTATCCCTGGGGGCTATTTGTTTGAAAGCTTTCTGAAAAAAGATTTATTCACTGTTTCAGTAACAACTAAGTGATAGAAAAGAGGTATTATTAGTTTAACAACCCAGCTATTGAGCTGAATGTTGCTGATGGAGAAAACCCCCGAGCTGTGCTAATGGCCTCACTGACCCGTCCTCCCCCACCCCCATCTATGAACACAAGTACTGCACAGCCCTGCTTCCTGCTCCTCCTAGCCCACGTGGCCCCAGCTTGGCCTCCTCACCCACTTTCCACTCGTGACCGCTGCCGCCCTCCTTGGGTCTGCCCTCCCTTGTGGGGGGCTACCCCCGCAGTGATCAGCTGTGCCTGGAGCCCTCCCCTTCTTGCATGCGGCTCCAGCACATGTATCTCTTCCCTCCCAACTCAGTTTCCCCTTTTCAGTGGGTTCTGTCAGCACCTGGCTCTGATGGCCCCAGGTCCTCCTCCAGCCACTGTCTCCTATTCCTGCCCCCTCCCGTGTGTCTCCCTGGTTCAAGTCAGAAGTCTGGCCCCTGACATTCCTTGAAAATGTGTTTGTCAGGGTCACAGTCCATTTGACGCTGCTAAGGGACCAGTTGCCGGGCGGTTGCCTCCTTCACTTGGACCCCCTGCTGCCATTCTCTTGCTTCTCCCGGCTAGTCTTCTGCCTTCAGGTTACCTCCAGCTTGGGGTTCTTGAGTTTCCGTGGCAGCAACCAACCCTGGAGAGGTCTCAAGTCCTGCCTCCAGGCAGGCCTGACCCTGAACTCCCGCCTGGATGGTGGGCCACCTGCCAGGCCCCCTCACACGACTGAGTGGGGCTCCCTGCCCCAGAACTCATGCTTCTTGGCACCCAGCCAGCCCATCTTATGTGAAGACTCCTCCTGCCCTTTGTGCAGAGTTTGTTCAAAGGCCCTGGGGTGTTCCTGAGGCCTCTGTTTCCTACGATCTTTCTGTGATCCGTGATCTCCTTGGTCTCCATGGGCTGCAGGGCTCCAGTCTGCTTGCAGGTGGCAGGCAGGAGGGAGGGGAAGGGGGAAGGTGCCTGCTCCTTCCCAGGGGCCTCCCAGAAATGCCATTCAGCATTTTGCTTCTGCTCTGAGGCCAGAGCTTATGATTGGCTCTACCCAGCTTTGGGGGGACCTTAGGACAGCCTGGTGGGGGGCTTATTGCTGCCCTGGCCCTGAGTGCAGCTGGGGTTTGTGGCCCCTGCTGTGCTTTGTCCCTTCCTCTATTTTATGTTCTTTACAGCTTTAGTCAAAGTCAGATGGAACTGTCCCTAGTCTCTCTGCTTGCTTTTCTGTCAGAGCCCTCATTACAACTCATACTCCTCAGGGCGAGAAGCTGCGTTCTGCTTCCTCATTCCCAGGCTCTGGCCAGGCCCTCAGTGATCCTCACGGTGTCTGGCAGTGAGCACCAACTGACAGCCCCTCCTCCTTGCAACAGGGAGGACCCTGTTTGGCTCCCAGGTTTGTCCCTGGCTCACAGCCGCCCTCCCCCAGGGTGACCACGTACCGTGTTGGTGATCTTGTGCGGTCTCATGAACCTGAGGACTCTGTGCGAACTGGTGACTCCCAGATGGTTAGCTCCCCAGTCCCAGGGCCCAGGATCCAGTAGCCTCGCTGGAATCTCTGCAAGGTCGCTCAGCACATGCATGTCTGAACTCCCTACCTTACATGCCTCCTCCCCAGACCTCCTCCCCATCTTCCTTCCTTCCCCATCAGTTTAGAGCCTTGAGCTGTCTGTCCTCACAGCTTACATCCGTGTGTCTTTCCGCTCTAGCTCCAGCATGTGTTCAGAGTTGGACTGTGTCTTACCTTCCTTCTTCCTGCGCTGTGGTGCTGGCAGTGGGGGTGGGAGAGCTCAGAGCCTTTGCACATGTTTCCTTCTCCTGGAATTCTCTTCCTTCAGGTGTTCCTCTTATTCCATCACCTTCTTGGATCTTGGCTCCGCTGTAACCTCAGTGAGGTCACTTTGTTTCAACCGGGAGCCCTACCATCTCCCTCCTCTCTCTCTTTCTCCTTAGCTGTTACTGTCATCCTGCATTTTGCTTCTTTGGTTCTAACCCCTGAGATTGTAGGCTTTGTGGAGGGCAGAGAAATATTTCTTCAGTTAACGAATGAACTGTTAGTTAAATATTACTTTGGCAATTTTGTCCAAATAAGTAAAAGTTGAAACAGAAGTAAATGTAACTTCAAATGGATGAGACATATTATGTCTGTGTATCCAGAGAACACAAACAATTTGGAAAATTACTAGACTTAATGAGAAAGTTCAACACGATAACTGGGCACATAAAAAATATACAAAAATCAGTCACTTTTCTGGGTCAGCAACAACCGGTTAAAGCACCTCATGGGAAAATACCCGTTCACAATAACCTAACAGCAACAGAAAATACCAAGGGAAGCTTTAGCAGCTAGCATGATGGGTACTGCAGGAGACACACAGGGAGTCTCAGGAAGGGCCTAGAGGAGGACTAGCACCAGCAGGGAGTGTTGTGTCTGAACGTACTGATGGCTGAAGATGCCATCTGACTTGTTTGTGCTGGAGCCCGGACTTCTTATGTGTAATCAGGGAAACACAGGGAAGGGTGGGGCCGTGCCAAGGCCAGTGGCTGGTGTCCCCCTTGCCGACAGCCGCCACTTCCCGTCACTTGCTGCTCAGCAGTGAGGAAGCCTGCTCTGCTGGTGTTACGTACACAGGTCGACCCTGGTGCCCATCTGTGGTTGCTGTGTCATGTTTGGCCAGTGAGCCCATCCTGAGGGGTGGATGGCACTTGACCACGGGGAGGCACGGCCGTGGTGCTACCCCCACATGGGGGTCCACCGCCTGTGTGACACTGTACTGTGTGCGTGCTAGCTGTTGCTTTGCTCAGACCTCCCTTTCTAAGATGGACCAGTGGCATGGACAGATGTCTGCAGGTACCCGGCGGACTGTCCTGCGCTGAGGGAGGAGGGCATGGAGGTGCTGCTGGCGCTGTTCCCACGGCGAGTTCCGTCTGCTGCCCTGTGCTGTGAATGGGCTGTCTCGTCCTCGCACCCTGAAGCTGGCCAGAAATGTCACTGTTTTAAGAAGCCATTTGAAACTGCATGAGCCTCCCTTGAGGTGTGTGCTGTGCTTGGGAGATAAGCTCCGGGAAGGAGGAAGCCTTTGTGATTTGGGAAACTGTCCCATGCGACACATCCAAACACGAGGTGGACTCTTCAGGATGTAGATGTCTGCTGCCACTCAGGGCTCAATCTAACACTTTATTTTTTGGTAAAGATCTTATTTATGTGACAGACACAGCAAGAACGGGAACGCAAGCAGAGGCAGAGGCAGAGGGAGAAGCAGGCTTCCCACGGAGCAGAGAGCCTGATGTGGGGCTTGACCCCAGGACCCTGGGATCCTGACCTGAGCCGAAGGCAGACACTTAACCAACTGAACCACCCAGATGCCCCTTCAGTCTTACACTTTAGAAGATGTTCTTAGCTTTGTGAGAAATAGAAACCTCTTCTGAGGTTTCTTCATTGGGAAAGATAAAAAGTCCCATGACATTGGGGAAATCCTTCCTGTGCTGGTAAAAATGGCTGAAAACATGATGACAAACTAAAATGTATTTCTTTGTCTGCAAATACTGTCAGAAAACCCACAGCAAACATTGGAGAAGGTTTGAAGAAACACATACTAAAGCAAATGACACAGTGTAGGAGGATTGCTATAGAGCTGGTGAAAGTACAGATGTTTCATAGAAATCTTATGGTGTTTGCCAGATTCTCTTTTAATTATGAAAACAGGAAGGATTACTTTTTGTGAGTCACTGAAGGGGAAAAATGTACTGAAGGAAATACAATTTAACATCAGCTAACTAAACAGAAATCCTAAGATCTTAAAAGCTACAGTGCAACAAATTATCAAGGAAAAATTAAGTGGATTTAATTAATACAAATTTAAATCTCTGGTATACTCATATAAAATAGAGCCAGAATTTAAAACAAATAACGATTTTAAAAATCCACCAAATGTGACCCATAAAGAGCTGATTTGCACTGATGAGAAAGATCCAAGACTTCGTTTCTTCCTTGAGTGTTAGACAGGGAACACAAAGGGAAAATACGTTGGATTGAACCATGTAAAATTGCTGTTTTGTGGATTAAAAGACAATGGCTGAATAGGCTTAAGCATGTAAAGAGATTTGAAAAAAAGAAAAGAAAAGAAAAGAAAACTTTCCGTTAAGAAAAGCCCAGGATCAAGTGGCTTCACTAGTGTATTCTGGTAAATGTTTAAAGAAGAATTAACACTGATTCTTAACAAACTCTTCCCAAAAATAGAAGAGAAAGGAACATTTCCCAGCTTACTCTATAGTCAGTATTACCCTGATACCAAAACCAGACACAGATATCCAAGAAGACTATAGACCAGTATTCCCCAGGTGTTAAAATCCTCAACAACACACTAGCAAATTGTGTCTGACAACATAGGAAAAGAATTATGTACCATGAGTAAATGGGATATACCCCAGGAATGCAAGGTTGGTTCAAGGTGGAAAAAGCAGTGTAACACACACCACAAGAGTATAAAGGACAAAACCCACATGATCATTTCCAAAGACAGAGAAAAAAAAGCACTTGACAGAATCCAACACTTTTTCATGATAAAAACACTCAACAAGGGGCGCCTGAGTGGCTCAGTGGGTTAAAGCCTCTGTCTTTGGCTCAGGTCATGATCCCAGGGTCCTGGGATCGAGCCCCCGCATTGGGCTCTCTGCTCAGCAGGGTTCCTGCTTCCCCCTCTCTCTCTGCCTGCCTCTCTGCCTACTTGTAATCTCTGTCTGTCAAATAAATAAATAAAATCTTTAAAAAAAAAAAAAAAGGCTAAAGATAGATCAGTGAACTAGAACTTAGAGTCCAGATATAAGCCCATACATAGTAACTCTCAGTAAGGGTGCCAGGACAGTTAATAGGGAAGGGAGAGGCTTTTCAGCAAGTGGTTCCAAGACAACTGGATATCCACATGAAAAAGAAAGAAGTTGAGTCCTTCGCTTACACCGTATGCAAGCATTAAGTCAAAATGGATCAAAGAGTTAAATGTAAGAGCTAAGATTCTTAGATAATCACACCTAAAGCACAGGAAACCAAAACAAAGTTATAGGTTGAACTTCAAAAGTAAAAAGCCTGTGCTTCCAAGGACAGAATGGAGCAAAATGTTTGCATGTCACACCTGGTAGGAATCTAGTAGTATCCAGAATTTACGGGAAAAGAGTTCTTAAGGTTCAATAATGTAAAGACAACCCAATTTTAAAATGAGCAAATGATTTGAATAGACTTTTCCAGAGAAGATAAACAAATGGCTAATAAGCATTGAGAAGATTCTCAACAATATTACTCATTTATGAGATTCAAATTAAAAACCACAATGAGATACCACTTTCTGCCCCCTAGAATGATGATTCAGAAAGATGGCTGGTAGCAGGTGTTGGGTGAGGGTATGGAGGAAACAGAGCTGTCCTGCAGTGCAGGGCATGTAAAATGGCAAAGACACTATGCAGAGCAGTCTGGTGTTTCTTGAAAAAGCTCGACATAGAGTGGCCTGCCATTCCATTCCTCAGTAGAGCCCCCAAAGAAGCGAAAGGTGTCCACATGAAAACCGTGCAGGAGTCTTTGTAGCCTTATTATTCATAATAGCCCAAAATTTGGAAGCAGTCAAAATGTCCATCAACATATGAATACGTAAACAAATGCGGTATGTTTGTGTGATGGAATGCCATTCTTCCGCAGTAAAAAGGCATGAAATACATGTTACATCATGGCTGAACTGTGAAAACATTACGCTGAAGCCAGCCCAAAGTCCATAGGCTATCTGAGTCCCAGTGTGTGAAGTGTCTGCGATGGGCAGACCCAGACAGGTTGTTCGTGGATGGTTGTCTGCCTGTGGGGAGGACCTCCATGGCAGTGGGATTTCTCTTTGGGTTGAGGAAATGTTCTAAAGGTATTTTATGATGATACTTGTGCAACCTTAAAATCATATTAAAAACTATGAAGTTGTACACTCTAAGAGTGTGAGCTTTATGGTATCTGAATTATATCTTAATTAAAATTGGTAAAATAATGATGGCCTGTCAGCATTTTTGTACGCTTCAACATAATAGATAGTTACAGAGCACTCATGTAGGGGTGCCTTGGTGGCTCAGTTGATTAAGTGTCTGATTCTTGATGTCAGCTCAGGTCTTGATCTCAGGGTCGTGAGTTCAAGCCCCGCGCGGAACCTACAGAAGAAAAAAAAAGAGCATCCTGCATGGTGCTGGCCAACCTTGGGAGGGTATCCATGACGTGCTACTCTGCACACATGAGTTAACTTTAGGATTGATCCACAGAATTCCAGTAGGCAGGTCAGAGATGAGACACAGTTTTGATAACTGCTGTCAAATTCTCCCCCTTCCCCATGCTCCCTGCCAGCCATGTATGGGGTCCAAGTTACCCCCAAACTTCACCATAGGTTTTCTGTAGCTGCACTGTCCAGCACAGCAGCCCCAAGCCCTGTGTGACTGTTGAGTGCTTGAAATGTTGTTCATCCAAATAGGTGTTCGACGTGTAAAACAAAATGTGTACTAGCTTTTAAAGATTAAACACAAAGAGAAAAAATAATGCAACATGTCTAATAATGCAATATTTGGGGTGTATTGGATATATAAAATACACTAAAATCAGCTTCATTGCATTCTTTTTAATGTGGTGGAGAGAAAATTTGAAATGGTGAGCACACACAGCTCACCGTTCCACAGACAATCCTGCTGTGGCTATATCCTTTCCGTTTCTCTTACCCACTTATGCTCTAGTTCTCTTTCCGTAGCCATCCAGATTTGTAGTGAGTACCAATATTGTGGACTTTCCCTCCCCATATTTGTTCTCCGTCTCCTGTGCTTTTTTGTGTCTTTTTCCCTTTCCTTCTTGGTAGATTGATAAGGTTTTCTTTGTTCCATTTAATTTCCTCTTTTGGTTTGACAAGCTCACTGCCACACCCGGGTTGTGACAGATCCGAAAGGTCTCCAGACGTTGTTTCCAGGTCTCCCCTTGGAAGCATTCTCCCTGGTGGCAAACCGCTCCTCCCCCTGGTGTGCTGGTGTTGGAATGTCACATAAAGGGACCTCACAGCTGCACTGTGTGTCTCGCTTTTCCCCCACCTGTGTCTGAACTTCAGTGGTGGCACCCACATCAGTGGGCAGTTTACCGTCCCCATGGATGCATGTTTGAGATGGTTCCCATCTTGGGCTTACAAATAAAACTACTACGAGCATTTGTGTACAAGTCTCTCTGTGGATTCTCTTCTATTTGTTTCTCTTGGAATTGGAATTGCTGAGTGATGTGTTACATGTATGTTTACCATCATAAGCAGCCAGAGTCTGTTCCTGAGGGTCGTGCACACAACTGCCCGCGATAGCATCCAGGTGTCCTCAGCCTGGCCGGCAGGTGCTGGGAAAGTCCTGCTAGCATGCCCTAGTGTCCTGTCTCGGCTCTCCAGAGAAACGGAACCATCCTGTACGGGTGGAAAACAGAGAGGGAAGGTGGAGGGGGAGAGAGGTGGAGACTGACTATGCAGAATTGGCTTATGGGATTATGGGGGCTGAAAAGATCTGCAGTGGGCAAGCTGGAGCCCCAGGAGAGCTGACAGAAGTCTGCTTTACCCAACCCAGTGTGCAAACACGATTCTCCAGACACGCCCAGAGCCACGTCTCACCCTGTGTCTCTACCTTGTGGCCCGGTCAGCTTGACAACACATACCACTAACTCTCACATGTCCCCTTGTGGCTTGAACTTGGATATTTCTGACTAATGATGTTATGTGTCTTTATTATTAGACCTTTGTATATCTGCTTTTGGGACTTTTTGTTAAAACCTTTTGCCTGTTTTAAAAATGGGATTGTCTTCTTGGTCTTGAGTTGTAAGAGTTTTAAATATGTTCTAGATGAAAGTCCTTTGTCAGATTTACATACACTGAGTGTTTTCTCCTACTCTTTGCCTTGCCTTTAATAATTGTCTTTCAAAGAGAAGTTTTAGTTTAATTAATTTCTCTTATAGCTAGTGCTTTCTGTATCCCTGTGAGAAATCTTTGCTTCTCTTAAGATTGTGAGGGTTTTCTCCTGTGTTCCCGTCTAGAATTCTGTAGTTTTAGCTTTGACATTTGGGTCTGGTCATTTAAGAATTTTTGCGGCCCACATGAAGTCCAGGTTGTGGTCCTCTCTCTCCCATGTGGCTGTCCAGTTCTCCTCTGCTGTTGCAGAGCGGGTCCTCTCTGCCCTGGGTCGCTGGGCTCCTTGTTGGGATTCATATCTGGGTTCTCCACCCTCCTCCAATCCTGGTGTGTTCACTGTAACTTCATGGGAGCTGTGGAAATCAGATACCATTGCCGTGTGTTATCAGCACCATAGGAATATTTTTTATCATGGTAAAGCATAGCATGAACTAGTCATCTCCATTTTTTTTTTAAAGATTTTATTTATTTATTCAACAGACAGATTACAAGTAGGCAGAGAGGCAGGCAGAGAGAGAGAGGAGGAAGCAGACTCCCTGCTGAGCAGAGAGCCCGACTCGGGACTCAATCCCAGGACCCTGGGATCATGACCTGAGCCGAAGGCAGAGGCTTTAACCCACTAAGCCACCCGTGCACCCCTAGTCATCTCCATTTTTAAGTGTGCAGCAGTATTAGCCATATGCATGTAAGGTCTCTTGAGCTTTTTCACTTGCGCAATTGAAACTTTGTACCGCTTTGTCTTGATCAATTCAAAATGCCGTTGGCTGGGGCACCTGCCTTTGGCTCCGGTCATGATCCCTGGGATCGAGTCCCGCATTGGGCTCCTTGCTCAGCGGGGAGTCTGCTTCTCTCTCCGCCTCTGCCTGCTTGTGCGCTTGGGCGCTCTCTCTCTTGCAAGTAAATAAAATCTTAAAAAAAAAAAAAAAATGCTGTTGGCTGGGTGCTTGTAAACTACAGAAAGTTCTCCCAGGTCCTGGAGGCTGGAAGTCTAAGATGAGAGTGCCAGGGTGATCTGGTTCTGGTGAGGCCTCTTCCATGTTCCTGATGGCTGCCTTCTCCTGTGTCACATGTGGTGAAGACAGTGGGCAGTTCTTTCAGAAGATGCTGATCCCAGTCACGAGGGCCGCACCTTGTAACCCAGTCCCCTCCCAAAGCTCCGTGTCCACATACCATTTGGTTGGGGGTATGTGGGTACATTACGGGCGTGGGGACACATCTGTCTGTTGCACCATTAAATCCCTCCCCTTTTCCCCAGCCCCCCCGCAGCCGCCCTCCTTTGTTCTGTTTCTGATCATTTGGCTACTCTCGGTGTCTCCTGGGAGAAGAGCCCTACCCTTCAGTGTTTGGTGACTGGCCATTTCACTTGGCGTGACGTCCTGCAGCTCCTCCATGGTGCGGCATTGGGAGGGTTTCCTTCTTTCTGAGGCTGAATCATATTCCATTGGGTGTATACACCACATTTTGGTAGTCGGTCCCTCCGTCCGTCCATCTGCCCGCGGACACTTGGGTGCCTCCCTATCTCAGCTGCAGGGCCTAATGCTGCCATGATCATGGGTGTGCCGGCATCTCATGGAGACCCTGCTCTCCGTTCCCCAGGGAACACGCCCAGACATGGAACACTGGGCCGTGAGCTCATCCTGGATCCTCCACACTGTTTTCCATAGCGGCCGCAGCCCACAGTGCATGGGGCTCCCGTCGGTCCACGTCCTCGCCATGGCTCGTCGGTGTCTGCTCCTCCGAGAGCCGCCCTCCTATGGGCTGTGACGTGGGGTCACCTGTGGTTCTGACCCGCATTTCCCTGATCCCTGGTGATACTCAGCGGCCTGTCCTGTGCGGCTCGGCCACTGCACAGGTCCTCCGGAGAGCTGTCCGCTCAGCTCCTCTGCCCACCTGGGGTTGGGGGTTCGTGCCTTTGCTCTGGAGCTCGAGCTCTCCACCTGCCCCGGGTGCCAGACCCTTTTCAGCCTCACACTCTGCCTAGGTGCCCTCCTCTTATGGGGTTACGGCCTCACTATAGATCGCTTCCTTTGCTTCACATGAATTTTAAGTTTGGCTAATCCCATTTGTCTGCTTTTGGTTTTGCCTGTTGCCTGTGCATTTAAGACTACATTTCATATTTGCCTCTTACTTTGGAATTCTTTCAAAATCTCTTGGATTTAGAGTCACCTTGTCCACTTTCCTTAGGCTATGGATTGGTTTCTTTCCTTCTCGTTCGACTCTTATTTACTGGTTTCTTTCCTCACTGCTTTTTGCTGTATCTTGTTTCCTCTCATTGATTTTGTTGTTTGTCTCACTGAGGGCTCTCTGAGTAATTTTCCTCCCAGAAAAGGGATGTGGCGCTAACCTTGGCAGTGCCGCATATCTAGAAGTATCTTAATCTTGCCCTTCTGGAATGATAGCTTGGCTGCTTTCAGTATCTTCAGCATTTCAGAAATTCCATTCCTTCATTTGGCCAAAGCCCTTCTTGAAGGAGGCTGTGAAGGAGCTGTTGGTGACAGAGCAGCAGGGGACAGTTGGGGAAAGGCAGGGGAGGCCTGGACCCCAGGCTGGGTGCCCTGTGGGCAGAATGCTGAGCAGCTTTCCAGAGCCAGCTGCCTGGTGTCCTCAGGACGGAAGCTGGCACTGGAGACTGCTCAGTGCTCCTGGGACGTAAATTCTGAGAGCTCCTGGTGGGGGATGGGAGATGTTGCTATGGGCCAGACCGGTGGGGGGTCACAGGACACGTCAGGGTGTGGGCAGCAGAAGGTGAGGTCCTGAGAGCTCACCCCTGTGGAGCTTGTGACCAGGTGTGGGGCGGGAGCACCAGGGACAGCTCAGGGGTCCTTGGGTGGGAGGAGTGGCCCCAGAAAGCTCCTGTCCAGGCCATTTGGAGGTCAGACTCAGGAGTGGAGGCTGAGGGGCTTACTCAGGCCCAGGGAAGATACAGGCCACATGGTGAGAGAGCAAAGTGGGCCTCACAACCCCCCAGAAGTGTACGAAGTCCTGACTTAGTTTCTTTTATCAAAAGATAGAAGAATTAATGTTGACTGTAACCTTATAATATAAGTTGGGCCTGGGTATCGATGATGGACTGAAGATGAGTGTTAGAGTGTTGTCTGCTTCTTTTTGGGTAAAAGTTAAAAATGGAGGCCTGTAGCGCCTGCTTCAGAGTCTCCTTTTCCTCCCCTTGGCTCTGAGGGATGAACATCATGCCAGGTGTCGTGAGCAGAAGGCAGGACCTGAGACTCCTGGGATTCCCGTGCTGGTGTCCCCTGAGCTTGGGTATGTTGACCACAGGGAGACCTGCTGGATCTTAGGGGCACGGCAGTGTCCAGCGGGTGTGACAGCGCTTACCGGCTGCTCCCGTGGCTTTTCAGTTGCCTGGAGCTGGAGGTGTTCCCATCCCCTGGCTTGCGTTTGGGCTGACAGTGTGTGCAGTTGTAGGGCTTTTTCTCTTTTCCCGTGTTGTGGTTGTTTTGTTTGTATTTATTGAAATGTAGTTTTAACATCTGAATTTAGAATAAAACTTTGAAGCTTTTGTTATCGGGCATCACGGGATTTGTTTCAGTTCACTTTTCAGTGATTCTCTTGATTGTGTTTTATGGAAATATCAGCCAGGTCATATTGGAAACACACAGAACATATTGGAAACACACAAACCGTCTGGCACAGACGGTTTGCAGGCCCTGGGGTGGGTGGGGCTCTGAGAACAGTCCAAGATTCTGAAAGGGAGGATGCACGCATCAGCATCCCACAGTCGGCCAGCCTCAGGGCCTCCGCCGAGAGCTGCTCTGCTCTGGGCGAGGGGGGTCAAGCACATGCTCGCACTTGGGTCTCCGTGCTGTGCGGTGTTATTAGGAGGGACCTTTGCCAAAACTGAGGCTCAAGGCAGGGAGCCCTTTCCTTTGGACGTGGAGGATGGGACCCGTGTCTGCGCCTGGCACCTGCTCGTGGCTTCACTCTTGTCCACGTGCCACAGTGGAAGGCTCTTCAGGGACTGAAACCGGAACAGGCCTGGTTAGGTCAGGGACCTCAGTGTAGGTGACGGTGGATGGGTGTTGTGGGCGCTCTGCACCACTCCATGTTAGGGACGGTCCTTTTACTTTGTCTAGAGACTCTCCTGTCTTGCTTGTGTGAGACCATGGCGCAGTTGCAGGAAAGCCTGCTAGATCTGGCTGCTGGGGATGAGCCCTCCCCAAATGGTGGACATGGTTTGTCTAACAGCATTTTGCCTCTTGAGCCAGGAAGACCCAAGGTGTGGTGGACAGGAATGTTTACCTACTGCCACCGTGTCTGCAGGGCAGCTGGGGGGGGGGTGGCAGCTGGGGCAAGGGCAGTACTGGACCCCTGGCCAGGTCTTGGGGAGGTCCTGCTGCTAGGGCCCCTGGTTGGTGTCTAGGTCCCCTAGGTGTCCCTGCTCCTGGGAATCCCAGGTTCCTCCCTGCCATGCATGGCGCCTGGCACCTGGTGGAGCAGCAGCGCAGACTTCCGTGGTGAATTGCTGGCCGCCAGGAGGTCCACGCCGCATGAGCTGCATTTGACGAGTGGGAAGTACTGGACCTGGAGCCCGGAGAAGGGCTGGGAACAGTGTTGGCAGCCACTCTCTCTCAGTGACACGCCATCCTTCCTGGGTCTTTTGTTGGCTGTTCTATAGGGAGAGGTGGTTTTGTCCCTGGGGGCTGAATAAATATGGTCTGACTGAGATGACTTAGATGCGTACCTGTGGCGACATGCTGACACCCCAACCGTCTGTGCGCTTCCACCCTGTCCTGCGTGGCCTTCCCGGTGTCCCGAGTCTGCGGCCCCCGCCGGCCCCATCACAGGCCACTGCAGGTTTTCCATCTGATGGATCTCGTGGTGGTCCTCTCCTTCAACTGTTTGGCATCCTGGATGAACTTTGGGATTATTTTGTCAGTGTGCCCTTAACGGTTTTCTGGAAAGAAAGGAGCTGCCTCTGTGGATTTGGGTGGAGGGGGGCGGGTATGCGTCTTCTCATTAGTGTCCTCATCCAGGAACACAAATGAGCCTCCGTTCACGCAGGCCTTTTGTGGGCCTCGGTCAGGGTTAGAGTAGATGTTTCTGTAGAGTGCAAGGATCCTAGGACATGTGCCTGCCAAAACACTGTGAAGGGGGTCTGGGCGTCGCTCGTGTAGGACTGCTGGTGCTCACACACCAATTACCGTCCTTCCCCAGGTGCCCTATGAAACACTAAATAAACGCTTTCGGGCTGCTCAGAAAAACATTGATCGAGAAACGAGCCACGTCACCATGGTGGTGGCCGAGCTGGAGAAGACTTTGAGCAGCTGCCCTGCCGTGGACTCTGTGGTCAGCCTTCTGGATGGTGTGGTGGAGAAGCTCAGTGTCCTCAAGAGGAAGGTCAGTGCGGCTTCTGGACCGTCCTAGGAGCCCGCCTGCTTACGTGTGAGCTATGTGTGGGTCCCACAGCCCAGCGTTCTGATGGACCCAGGCTGTCCCCAAAAGGGCTGTCTTCTGCAGGAGCCAGGATGCAGGAGAGACCAGACAGCCGTGCCTTGGGGAGGTGGGCTCTCACGGCCAGAGTGTGGGAGAGGCGAGCCCCCTCCATGCTCTCTGTGCTCTGCAGCCTCTGCGGGGCTGGCATCCGGCTTCCAGTCCTGTGCTCCTATTCCTGTGTCACTGGGTTGTCCCGGCTCTGGAGTGTCTCAAGCACAGACAGGAGGCAGATGATTTATTATTTTTAGGCTTTCCCCTCAAAGCTTCATGTAGGGTTTCTCATTTCTGGGAGAGGGAGGTAGGGTACACTACTGTGCCCGGGGAACCACCCAGCGAACACAGCAAGATGCTTTATAACATCCTACTGAACATGTCAAAGGGCTCATGGGACAGAAAGTTGATCACCAGAATTGGGAGGGCAGGGGCCAAGAGGAGAGAAGGGCAGGACCCATGGCTGCCTTGCTGGCCAGTGTCTGGGGCCAGCTTGGGGGTGGGGGGAGGCCAGGGCTGGTGGTGCGACCTGGTGGCCGTGTATGTCAGGTGGGGATGCCCCAAGTGTGGCCTCCTGTGGCAGAGCATCACAGCCTGTTTCAGAACACCAGGGGAGCCAGGACCCTCCTCTTCAGCCTGGGGTAAGTGGTCCCAGGCGCCAAGCACACTAAATGCATTTCCCAGGGGCCGGACACCGTCCGCCAGAGCGTCAGGGGTAACAGAGGACCACGAGGTGCATGGGAAGCTGTGGTTGAGGTTTGTTGAAGTGTGGCAGGAACAGGAGACTTCACTCAGATTTCAGACATAGAGATTATCAGGGACCAAACTTGACTATATCCAAAGATTAAACAGCTGAGAATATTGCAAGGGGATGTAAAGCAGAAAGCATAATTGGGAGTTTAAAATAAACCAAATAAAACGTAAATTAAAAGTATAACTGAAATGAAAAACTCAAGTGTTTGCTTATAACACTTTTTTTAGCATTTAACAATCAGACAAAGCTAAAGAGAGGATTTGTGAGCTGGAAGGTAGGTGTGAGGAAATTACCGAGAAATTCTAGCAGCACACAGAACCAAAAGCACAGAGCTGTGTAAGAGGGTGGGAAGCCACAGAGACTAGATCGGAGACCATGTTTGACCAAAGTCAAGAGAGGGCACAGGAAGACTAGCCAAGATTCTCAGAATTGATGGAAGTTACCAGTTCAGAGTCCTAAATGCATTAAAAAAAGATAAACCTAGGATTTCACATCATGAAACTGAAAAGAGAGAAAAATCTTAAAAGCAACTGTAGTAAGAAAACCACTTCCAAAGGAGCAGCAAGTATCCTGGCAGCAGAGGACAGCTGGAGAGCATGGTGAGCGCTTGAGGGAAACACAGGCCGACTGGGGCCCTGGGTGCATTTGTGTGTCTGGCTCCTTGGTGGCCCTGACCATGTGTCACCTACTTGGCGGTCAGCTGCCATCCCAGCCAGAGCTGATACGGAACGTGTCTGTGGAGCTGTATTCATTTAGAACAGACTTGACGTTGAGGGGAAAAGTATTAGCAAAGATAGAAAGCCGCAAAATGGTAACAGATGGCTGAGGTAGCCAGGAAGCGGCAACAAAGGTGCAGTCAGGCTTTGGTGGCACCTCAGCCCCAGACCACAGAGGGCAAGAAGGTGCGGCTCCGAGGGGCAGGTGTTGACTTGCCTCTGGGTGATGACGGGGGACAGGGGGCGCTCCCCTTTGCTGCTTCCGTCCCCCAGCCCTAGGGACACCCCCCGCCCCCGGCCCCCTCTGATGTCTCCTGCCCTGTCGCGGCAAGGGCCCTGTGCTGAAGTGCCTTCTGCCCACGTCACAGGCGGTGGAGTCTATCCAGGCGGAGGACGAGAGCGCCAAGCTGTGCAAGCGGCGGATTGAGCACCTCAAGGAGCACAGCAGCGACCAGCCGGCAGCTGCCAGCATGTGGAAGAGGAAGCGCATGGACCGCATGATGGTGGAGCACCTGCTGCGCTGTGGCTACTACAACACCGCCGTGAAGCTGGCACGCCAGAGCGGCATTGAGGTGGGCATGCGCGGGCCCCCACCATCCCAGTCCGGGCACCAGGGCCAGTGTGTTGCACGTTCCGGCAGCAGCCTGTGGCAGGGGGTCGTCCCCACTCTCTACCCGTCCTTTGGTACTGTTCACGGTGTCCCACCCACCTGTCTGCAGCGGTTCCTGCAGTTCAGGCGTAGAGACAGGCGATGCTCTGGTTCTCAGTGCCCACGCAGGCCAGGCTCTGTGGAGCTTTGGGAGGAAGGCTGCTCAGCAGTGGCAAAGGTGTCCAGTGCCCTCACCCCGTGCCAGCACTTCTCAGACTCTTGTGCACCTCTGTCTGTTGTCTAGCCTGTGTGCTGCCCTTCTGTCATTGGGCCGTGTCCATCTCCCTGGCCCACCGGTCTCCACTCTGCACCCGGTAGTCCCTTGGCCCTGCTCCTCCTACCCTCTTCCTTCCCTGCCCAGCACAGCCATTGTATACCTGATGGACGGGCTCTGTGGTCCTTGTGTTTGTCTGGCACCGCCGGTGCCTCTGCATGGTTATGTGGGTGCTCGTAGATAGCCTGCACTCCTCTCCCTGCCCCTGTGGGCAGAGCTTGGCCAGGTGCTCCTAGCCTCAGGAACATGGGCTTTGAAGGGGAGAGAGACAGGTGGTCCAACAGGATTGTTTACAGGCGTGCATAGGGCAGAGGGGCGGGATGGCTGGTGATTTTCAGAAAGCTGGTTGGGGTCAGCTTGCAGAGATGAGGGGAGGGTCCCGGGACAGGCCTGGGAGCTGCCCGGTATTGGGGTGTGGGGGGTCTGAGCACGCGCAGAGCTCATAGAGTGGGGCTTCCCCTCAGCTGAGATGGGTGTGGGATGGGGGTGTTGAGTTGGAAGCACTGCTCTAATAGGCTCACTCTGGTTCCTCTGTGAGTCACGGTGATGGCGGTGGTACTACCTTGGACATCGGCTAAAGGGTCCCTGTGAGATTTACATGTGGAATGCCCAGCTCCACAGCTATAGGTAGAATTAAGGTTGCTTCCAGAAGCAAGCTCAGGCCCTTGGGGTGGGGGGAGGTCTCCTGACGAGATGGGGTGCTGTCACCAACCAAGAGGTCGATGTACCAGGGTTCATTCACATTTAAAACTTCTGTTTGTCAAAAGATGCCATGGAGGGAGAGCTTATCAGGTCAGCCCAGATAGGGGCTGTGTTTCACACACGGAGCCATGGTCCTTAGAAGAGAGTCCTATCCCGCTGGTGTCTTGGTGTGTCTGTCTGCATTTGAAATCAGTGCTGGCACCTCATGGGGGCGACCCTGATTGTCTGGCGTGATTTCCAGCCCGCCTCCAGTAATCTGGTTTAACACCTCTGGTGTGGCTCCCACACCCCAGGGTCCATGGACATCCAGGACAGCCATTGGCAGAAGAGAAAGATGGCAAAGACCCAAATCCTGAGGCCGTGTGGACCAGAGACACAGGTGGACCCTGAGGTGCAGGCAGGAGAGGCCACCTCTCAGAATTTAGAGAAAAACTGAAAACCAGAGATGGGAAATAGGAAAGATGACCCTCATGTAGGTGGCCCAGTGTTTCCCTGCAGGGAGGTTCTAGAAAGGAGAAGAAAATGCCAGAGAGATGGCCAAAGCAGTGGTTCATGAGAACAGGCGAGCTCTGAGATGATGTGAGGCTGCAGTGCTCAGCACTTACTGTCAGAGCTCATGTCAGGAGGGTTAGGGGTCAGGGGGCAAGGAAGCAGGGCTCCCACCCACACATGAGGGGCAGAGCAGTGTCTCTCTGGGTCTGCCCCAGTCTGACCTTGCCGCCTCGACAGGCCTGCAGTCAGGGTATGGGGCCTGAGGCCAAGTGAGGCTGGGGATCCATCTGTTGGTTCCGGAAGACTTGGGCGACCTGGCCCAGACTGCCCACTGCTGGGCTGCTGTACTGAGCTGGCGAGCCCCTGGGTCATCTGCAGGGCACCGACCCTGACGGTGGCACACCGCTTGCCCTTCAGGTCGGGGGCTCTTCTGCCCTGGACCGGCTATGGCTTGTCCCCAGCGAGATGCCCGGGCAGTGCCTGTGCTGGCCCTGACGCTCAGGAGCTGGCTGGGTGGGGTGTGCTGGGGGGGTGGAGGAGCATCTGCAGACTTGGGGCTGGGGTCCTAACGTCCGGTGTTCTGAGTGCGTACCACTTCCTTCCCCTAAGGACTTAGTGAACATCGAGATGTTCCTGACGGCCAAAGAAGTGGAGGAGTCCCTGGAAAGGCGGGAGACGGCCACCTGTCTGGCCTGGTGTCATGACAACAAATCCCGGCTGCGCAAGATGAAGGTGTGCAGGAGCCCGGGTGCGGCTGTGGGAGGGACCACTCAGGGTGGGGCTGGGGGCATGGCACAGGGGCGGGGCAGACACCTGCCTGCAGCCCACTGGCCTGCACCTGTTGACTCAGAGTTCTGTGCTTCTGGTTTGGGGGGGTGGTTTGGGGGGTTTGGTGTAGCTTTGGGGTTATTTTTTGGTTGTGATGTTTGGGTTTTAGGTAAAATCCCTAAAAAGTGCACCCTGTTCTGCATTATGGTTTGGACAAGTGTTCTGAGCATGGGGTTCTGAAGGAGCAAGGTGCCACCTGCCTGCGTGTGCTCAGCTTGTTAGCGGCTTCAGGTCCTTCCCGCCCCCGACCCTTTAGTCACCGAGGCAGGAAAGCCTGGTCCGGAAGGCCGGTCCGCCTGCAGCGGTGCAGCGTTCCAGGCTGGGCTCCTCTCCGGTACAGCTTTTCTTGAGACCCACAAGCAGCTTCCAGAGTGGACCCTTAATCATAACTTAGAGACCCGAAACATGCTTACTGACAGGTGTTGTCCCCGGAGCTTGCAGAAATGTTTAACTTCTATTAACCTTCCCCTGCCTCCATTAGAAAAACTGTTTGTTTTCTGTTTTCTAAACCGAGCGCCTTTAACCTCTCCCTGGTTGAGCTTGTCATGTGCACATAGTCACCAGCCAAGGGTGACGCTCTCTGCCACTCAGGGCCGCCAAAGCGAGCACGACGCGAAGACGGGACGGAAAAGTAGAGTGGCCAGTGGTCCCCCTAAAGAGAGTGAGGATCTTGGTATGGAAACCATAAAAGGAAAGCCAGAATTGGTATGTAACACTTGCCCTGCTCTCCTGCTCCAGCCCCCAAGCTGTGCCGCACGGTGGGAACCAGGTCCGAAGGGACGTAGCTCCCCATCCCGACAGGTGGTCTCTGCAAGCCCTGCTACGTCCAGTCAACGCTGCTGCTTGGCGAGGGCACCGCCGCATAGCCGGGTCCCGGCGGGGAGGGCGGGCGGCCGTATCTGCGACGGCGGGCTCCCGTCACCAGAGACTCCCGTCACCGGAACATTTAACTGCAGAGAGCGTAAACAGCCGTTCCCAAGTGCTCCGGGAAGACCAGCTAATGACCCAAAAACAGGCTTCTTATGCAGTGTCAGCTGAGCAGAGTAGGCCCAGACAGTGTGCACATGTGTGTGTACACGCGTGAGCGCACACGCAGGCGGGGGAGGGGACAGATGCGTGGCGGTGGGGGCCATGCCCGATGACCATGGATCCCTCACATCAGTTGTGAGACTCTAGGCAAGAAAAGGAACTTTGAGACCCAAGTTTCACATAGCTGGAAAATACTTCTAAGGTGGTGGGCGCCTGTCTGTTGAGTTGACTCCCATCTCCAGACGCCTAAGGACAGCTGAAGCCACAACACGGGCGCTGCGTCTGGGAAGCCAACGGAGTCACAAATGTGCATGCGCCAGGCCCTCCTGGCTCGCATGGGAAGGACCTGTTCAGCCCCCCGTGCTTGGTGTGATGACCTGGAATCGTGGTATTTCACATTCAAGTCTGAGCACCTGGGTTTTGGTACACACGTGTTTGTCCGTTAGCGGACTGTTTGGAAGGTGACCTGCCAGAAAAGAGCTGTACGGTAGTAGAACATGTTTAAACATGTCAGTTGTGGGGAGTTGACCATGACCTTGTCCGTCTGGGATGCCCACCTGGTGGCCCCCTCCTGCCGGTAGAGCTGCTGGCATCCCCGAGCACAGTAGTGGCGACCATCAGGTGCGCTGAGGAGGCAGGCAGGGCCCCTCCCCGCTGTCTCCACCCCTTGGACTCTGCTGGTCTGGCCTCAGAAGGGAGCTCATAGCTGGGGCCGGTTTGTGCTGCCACCCAGCACATAGCATCGGCTCCATCCAGTTGGGGTCAGGACAGACTGCCACCTTGGTGCAGAGGACAGGAGAGGAGGGGGCCAGGGAACACACTCAGGCCCCAAGCTCCTGTGGTGTGGATGTGTTGGGCACCACGTAGGTGGCTCTCTGCACCTTTGCCTCTGACGGCCTGGTGGGCCCCCAAGGAAGTCACACCAGCCAGTGCTCCACCCTGGTGTCCATGGAACTGGGGTGGGGGCTTGGAGGGCTCCATCCCCGGGGCCTGGCTAAGAGGCTTCATCGGAATGCCAGAGCACAGGCTTGGAGGCTCGGGTGGGAGCAGTCCACTTGATTGGTAAACTTGAGTGTAAGCACTGGACATTTGGGGTTGACTGACGGACTTGCCTCATAGACCATCCATGTCATCTCATGATCCAGGTGCTGTGGAAGGCAAAGTGGTAAATGAGTGGAGAACGCAGAGATTTTTCTCTTGTTCTGTTAATTCCATGTATTTTGCTTCTGGTTGGAAATACTGAGTGTTTTCCTGAAACCATATTGAAGATATTTGAGTTTAAATTAGCATCTTTGTTAAATAATCCAGTTTTTAGTCTTAGGTTATAAAAGTTCATTTTTCCTGCCTTCCCCCGTCCCCAGCCAACTGGAGGGACATTGAAGAATTAGCCCTTGGGCTTCTGCTGGTGGTGCCCCCTGGTAGCGTCCCCTCAGAACCACACATGCTATGTTTGGACAGACACCTGTCAGACACGTGGCTGGTGGGCGTGGCAGTGCTGCTTCTAGCAGCTGACGTCCCAGACCTCGTGCCCTCTGCAAACCCCGCGCCTTCCATCTTTTGCTCTGACGGCCCCCACGAGCCCTGTGCTCCTCCTGGTACCACCCGCCCTCCCCAGGGCCTTTGGACTGGCTCTTCCTCTGCCTGGAAGGTTCCCCCCCAGGCACCCCTGCAGACTGTCCCCACCTCAGCCCGGTGTCCCTGCTCTGGGACCAGGCTTCTCTCACTGGCTCTGTGCACATTGCTTCTTCTCTCACTCTTCTGTGAGGCGCCGCCTCCCAGTCTTTCCTCCTCTCCTCCCACCAGGCATCAGAGCCTCGAGCCGGGACTGGCCCCCCTCTCCCAGAGCAGGTTGGGGTGGACAATGCCACACAGGGTTCTGGGGGCACGTCCCCATGTTTTTACTTTATCACGTGAGACCAAATCCAGACAGCTGCTTTGTCCTTGGAAAGGGGGTGGAAACTTGTGTTCTGGGGCTCACATGCTTCCCACGGGAAGTCCTGTCTCACACCCTCCGAACTGCTGAGGGTCTGCGGCCTCCTCACAGGGACTTGGGGTGAAGCCTGGCAGCTCGCCTACACCTGTGCCTGCCTGTCCTGTTGTCCTGAAGCCTGGCCAGTGGGTAACCGCTCAGGGCCAGCAGCCCGTGCGTTCAGTGCTGCTCCCACTGTGCCAGGAATGCTGGGCCCACGTGCTGTCAGAGCCAGGAAAGTGTCGACAGCAGGCGGAAATTACAGTCTTGGTATCAGACCCACCTCCCTGGGGGCTTTGAGCTTGCTTGGCGGGGTGTGCAGTGTCCAGCAGGTCTGGCAGGGTCAGCCTGTGAGTGTGGCTCCGTGGCAGTCCTCCCCAAGCCTGGTCTTGTCTTTACTCCCAGAGTTGCCTGGAGTTCAGCCTGAGGATTCAGGAGTTCATTGAGCTCATCCGGCAGAATAAGAGACTCGACGCCGTGAGGTATGTAGAGAGGGGCCTCCTGGGCTCTGGGGAATGAAGTGTGGAGGGTCAGGTCTGCCCTGACCGGCTGGGCCCTGCCTGTGATCAGTAGGATGCTGACACCTGGCACCCAGGCTCCGTTCTGTCCAGGCAGCATGAAGCCGACTTAGCACGTGTGCTCAGGGCCCTTGGTTCTGAGGCTGTTTCCACCCACCCCAGAATAGTGCTGGCCCTCGGGTGGGCACAGGGGAGCCTTTGGGCAGGAGGCTGGTCTGCGGGTATGGGAGCCTGGGCTCCCCCAGGGGCAGGCAGTGCAGGAAGGCCCAGGTCAAGCCCAATCTGTGCAGCCCGGGCAGAGAGGGGCTGTTCCTTTGGGGCGGCAGGTAGGCTCTCAGAGTCGGAAGGGGAGTTGTTGAGGCACTACGAGAGCTAGACTGCCTCTGGGTCCTCCCAGGGTTGTGTCATTGGGGTTTGCTCTGGCAGATGGGGAGCTCTGATTCTTAAAGATAGAAAGGCAAACTCAGACAAACACCAGGGTCACTTGGAAGGGCTTGGATCGCTGCCTCTGGGTGTTTTCTGAATGGGATTCTGTGCTCGGTGCCTCAAGCCTCGTCCTCCTCCCTGTCCCCTTGAGGAGAGGGACCCTCGCCTCACCTCGCTGTGGCAGACCCTGGCCCAGGTCATATGAAGTGGGGCTTACTTGGTACTGAGGCTCTGGCAGATGGGGAGCTCTGATTCTTAAAGATAGAAAGGCAAACTCAGACAAATCTGGAATGTTTCATAGACATGCGAGGAAGCACTTCAGTCAGGCCGAAGGGAGCCAGCTTGACGAGGTCCGTCAGGTGATGGGCATGCTGGCCTTCCCCCCGGACACGCACATCTCGCCCTACAAGGTAAGCCATGCCTGTGGGCTCTCGGGGCTGGGAGGGCCTGGGCGTGGGACTGCACACCATGTGGGCTTTCCCCGTCTCGCTCCCGCCTTGCCAGTGGGAGGCTTGGGTCAGAACCCCGCATGAGGGGTCTCGGCCTGGAGTGTTTCACGTCTGGGTGCCTCACCTGTTGCCTTCCCCATTTGCCCCATGTTCTGCCTCACCTCTGTTGTCTCTCCGCTGCTCCTCTTGGCCTTGGGGGTCCACGTGGGGTCTGGGCGGGTGTGGTCACATAGCATTACTAGCCAGCTTGCTCAGCGTTGCTAGGGCAGCGTGTCTGGCCTCTTGAAACCAGGTGATGCCCATCTGGGACCCTCAGGACAGCCCTGGTAATCTCTGATCTGCCTTTAGGGTCCTTCTCTTGTCTTGAGAGATGTTACGTGTTTGCAGCTGAACTGCTCACATTGGTGTCCTGGAGAACCTAGGAATTCGGACAGCCTTCCCACTTTCCTTCTGGCTCCTCCCCATGCGGGCCACTTGGCCATCAGCCCTTGATCACACCCCCATGGGTGTCCTTAGGCTTGCTTGGATACACCCTTTGTGTTCTCTCTGGAGCAGCTTTCTCATTTTTGCAACATGGATGGAAGTTTCCAAATCATCAAGTTCTGCTTTCTTTAGATGAGCAGTTCATCCCTGTGTCAGTTTTCTGTTCACACGTTTTAAAGGTAAATGTTTCCAGAGAAGCCAGGCACCCCCCGCTGGCTCCCCCCCACCCTGCACTTTGCTTGGAGGTGTGGCCATCACGTTCCCAGGTCCCTTGCACACAAGCACTGCCTTCCTCAGATACCACCATGCTCTCTGCCACCTGTGCCGGCCCTGCTTGGGACCCTATTGCTGCTGCCCATGGAGACCGGGGCTCTCCCAGCTGTGCCCACGTGTATAGGTGTTTGTTGTTCGGTTCCTCCCACAGTTTTCTGTCTTCATCTGTCTGGGCTCCATGACAGAATTCCAGAGTCTTGGGTCGGAAAGCCTGAGATCAGGGTACTGGCCGGATTTGGGGGTGGCTCTTCCTCCTGTATGTTCTTAGAAAGAAACTAGTTCCTGAATACACCTCCCTCAGCACCCTGTGGGCCTGGAAGTCCACCTGCCGACACCCTCAGCAGACGCTCAGCCACGTGCTGTTCCCAGGGAGAGAAGTAAACTGCCTTCCTTGTGGGCTGGACCAGGCTTGTTCCCTGAGCCCTGATGGTGGGCTCTGTCCAAGGCCCTGGCTGCCCCATGCAGTTTCGTGGGCAGACAGCCCCCAGTGGCTGGAGTGCTCAGCCGTCCACAGGGCAGTGGCAGCATCTCCCCCGCGACTGGACTCACATGGCTCGGTGGTGTCGGGAGTGTCCCGTAATCAAGCCTCAGGTCACGGGCTCTGCAGGAATGAGACTGAGCTTTAACTTACAGTCTCCTCCGTCTCTCTCCCCTGCTCTGGAGAAGCTTTGAGAGAAGGCAGAGAGGGCCTGCCCTGCAGGGTGAGGTGTCTGCTCTGGGAGCGTGAGGCAGGTGCCATCCCCACCTGCGGGCTGGAGGGCTGACCCTCAGGGAGGCACCAGGGCAGTGTGAAGAGAAGCCACACAGTTGCTGTGGAGTTCAGGCTGCGGGGGGACGGGCAGGCACAGCCCACCGACGCACAGCCTCCTAACTAGACACGGACGGCACGCCCGAGGAAGACCAGGGTGCACACAGAGGGGATGGCCCAGGGGGCACGGGACTCCGGAGGGCAGTGCTGGGGTAGGGCCATGCCCTGCCATGCTGAGGGCACAGAGGCCTTGCACCCTGTGGCAGGCAGTCCCAGGTGTGTCTCGGGTTCCCACGAGAAGCAGGGCGATGTGCTCTAGTTAGGGAGAAGTGGCCACACCAGAGGCCCAAGGCCAAGGGTCTCGGGGTGGGGGTTGCAGAGCCTCTGGACTGTGGCCTTGGTCCACTGTGGACTTTGCTTCAATAATAATGACATTAAAGACATTTTTTTATAACATTGGAGTTGAGCGTACTGTCTGCCCGTAGAGCCCCTGCTGAACGGGTGCCCGCATCTCCTCCCTCATCATGGGGCCTGACCCCTGTGCATGACATGCAGGGTTTCAGTCTTGCTGGCATATGCCCTCCCTTGCTGCTCTTGGTTACTCGGAACCTGGGAAGCTCTGGGGACACACATTAACCAGGCTTCCTGTTCTGTTATATGACTGTCCAGCCATGACATGGGGGTGGCTCCTGGCCCAGGAAGTTTCTTTCTGGAGTGAGACTTTGCCCCTGAGACCTCAGTGCTGTCCTTCGGCCCACTGCATCCCCTTCCTGCCACGAGGCCACATTTAGCCCCCCCCCTTTATCATCCATGTCCATGCAGACTTGGGAGTCCAAGCTGGCGGGTGCGGGTTGATGGGGGCGGGCCAGGAAGGCTTTGTCACTCGCTGTCGGGGTTGACGGTCCTGTGCCGTCCCCAGCTCGGCTCTGCCCCATCTCTTGCAGGACCTGCTGGACCCGGCCCGGTGGCGCATGCTGATCCAGCAGTTCCGCTACGACAACTACCGGCTGCACCAGCTGGGCAACAACTCTGTGTTCACCCTGACGCTGCAGGCTGGCCTGTCGGCCATAAAGACACCGTATCCTTTTGGCGGGCGAGGACACCTGCAGGCTCGGCCCTCCTTAGCCTGGGCTCCACATCTGGGGGCCTTCTGTCCTCCAGCGAGCAGGCATGCGCCACACCCCTCCGACTTGAGGCCTTTGCTTATGGCTTGTGTGGTGGGTGCTTGGTCCCAGGCAGTCAGGGGTGGTGGTCGTGGGGCAGCTCTGCCCCCAGCCTCTTGAGTGTTCACTCATTCCCAGACACCACCCGGCGCTGCTCGCAGGCAACAAGGCTGGTGTTGGTGTACCTTCTGGCAACTGGGTCTGGCTGCCATTCTGAAGGCTCCCGTGTGATTCCTGAGAATCTCCTTGAGCTTCTCTTGGTCTGAGCCCTGGCCGTCCCTGGCCCAGTGTCTTGTTTGAAAACATGTGTGGCACAGCAGTCATTCCCCTGCCACCAGAGAGCAGTGGGATTGTGACCCCAATGCCCAAGTGTCCCTCTCGAATGTGGCATGTGGGCCCCTTGGGACCCGGGGCTGTTGGCTTTCGTGGCCGTCTGTGTGATGGGACCACAGTGAGTGTTGTGGGCACTGGCCCCGGACTCAGGTGCCTGAGAAGGGGCAGGCGCACAGGTGTGTGGGGCAGTGGGGTTCTCGGGCTGGGCTGGTACAGCCTTAGGCCATTTTCCTGCTTGACACAGTGTTTGCTCTGTCTTGAAAGAGAGCTCCAGGCTTGATTCCTGCCTGGCAGCCGGGGTGGCCTCAGCATGCCCAGTGCCCCCCACCCCACGACCCTTCCTTAACCATTGCGCAGACAGTGCTACAAGGAGGACGGCAGCTCCAAGAGCCCCGACTGCCCCGTGTGCAGCCGTTCCCTGAACAAGCTGGCACAGCCCCTGCCCATGGCCCATTGCGCCAACTCCCGCCTGGTCTGCAAGATCTCTGGTGACGTGATGAATGAAAACAACCCGCCCATGATGCTGCCCAATGGCTATGTCTACGGCTACAACGTGAGGGGCAACAACGCGCAGGGACAGCGGAGCGGGGTGGGACATGCGGGGGCGGTGGTGGATCTGGCAGACCTAACGGTCTCTGCCAGCTGCCTGCTGTCTGCGCTGGGTGCAGTCCCTGGGTATGGGTCCCCATGTGCAGGCGGCTTGACCCCACGCTGCCCCTGGAGAGCCAGACTGGTGGTCAAGAAGCTGCAGGATCAGGGTTCACAGACAGGCAGGCCTCCCAGAGGCAGCGTGCGGAGAGAAGCTGAGCCCTCCCGCAGCGGTGGGCGGGTGGGCGGGCGCCCTGGAGAGGTTTGGCCTGTGTGTCCGCACGTTCATGTGCCCCCTGCCCCCGTTGTGTTTCAGTCTCTGCTGTCCATCCGTCAAGATGACAAAGTCGTTTGTCCGAGGACCAAAGAAGTGTTCCACTTCTCCCAAGCCGAGAAGGTGTACATCATGTAGGCCGGGCGCCCCATGCGCCCCCGCCCGCCTGCGTTTCTGTTTCTTGCGACCAAAGATCAGTGAGCGACGCTGGGCACTCCTAGAAGGGTGGATTCGGGTCCGCACATCCGTGCTGGGGGACAGCCTTTTGCTGGTAGGACTCCGGAGTGCATGTGAGCCACCTGATGCCCTCCCCTTTCAGAGAGACCTACCCGCGCCTTCGGCCGCTTGGGAAACAGGAGTCGGTTCTCCCGCACCCCCGCCCCCGCCCCTCCTGCCACCCTGCCCCCACGGCCATCCTCGGTGAGGGGGACCAAGGGGCTGCACCTGCGCTGCCGTGGGGGCAGTCTTAGGGTGTGCTAGGTTCAATGTCACGTCATTCGTGCCGCCTTATTTCCTGCTTGAGAATGTATTCACGTGGAAATCCACTGGACCGAGTTCTGCAGAGGCCTTGCTGATGGCTCCGTAACTGTAGATCTAATGCTGTTGTTACAGAAACTAGCAGTCAGTCTGAGTAACCACCGATGACTTTTCAAATCAAACGACCCATTGTAGTTTACACAAAACCACACTGTAGAGGGTTGTATTTAGCGCTTATTTTTGCATGTCGATGTTGATTAGCTAATAAACTGTAAATGTAAAACCTGTTAATAAAAGGGTTTTCTATTTCTTATGTCTGTGTGAGGTGGAAGCTGCTGTGCGTTCTGACACCCTCGCTTGTGTCTGCTTGCCCCAGGCCCCCCCTTGTCTGCAGCCATGCAACAGGGCGGCTCCTGGGGTCCCCACACGGGCCCCATCCCAGAGTCCTGCTGTAGCTGCCGGAGGGTGCTGTGCTCTGCTTTGGGGGAAGCGAGTGGGGCTGGACCCTCTGAGTGGGGTCTCCCCAACTCGCCAGCGCCTGTTGGCCTCCTGCTGCCCATGGGCACCTGGTGCACCTATGGCTGAGCCCCTACTCAGAGCACAGGGTGGATGCAGGGAGGCAGCAGCTCCTTCCCACCATGCCCTCCAGCCCTGCCGCCCTGGCCCCCTGGCCTCCCTCTGACCATCACCTGGGCCGCCCCCCCCATTTCCTTCCCAAAGCCGTGAGGACATCCGTATGTGTGCATGTGCGTGTAGCCACACATCCCAGGCCTGCCCTCCGGGTCCCTTCTGGTCCATTCCAGTGACCACACACATGGGGAGAGCTACTTGGCCAGGAGAGTAGGGGGCAGCCACAGGGTGAGTGGAACACAGCGATTGGTCCCAGCTACACTGGAGAAGTTTGAGCTGTTTGCAGATGAAGCTGCCACAAATGCACTCACGCGTGACTTGCTGGACACCCGCGTTGTGAGTGGAGGTCAGTAGACAGTGACAGTGACGGCCGGCTGGCCAGAGCACTTAAAGCCTCCCGTTCCCCCTCACCCCCCCACCCCCTCCTCCTCTGCATTCTTGCCAGCCTCAGCCCTGCACATCTTAGATCCAGGACATGCCAGTGGCTGACAGCTCTTCGCTCGTGGTGGGCTTTAACCAGCATAGCAGTCGTACCCATTGGAACACACGGGTTCTCTATAAACAGTGTGATGAGTTTTGATAAATGGACCAGGTATAAGCTGCAAGCCCAGGAGTCTTCCCAGACAGCCACACCTCGCTGCACAGCCACCACTGGGACTTTATCAGCACATACATCAGAACACAGGCCATGTGGTCCTTTGTGTCTGACTTGGTTCAGCAGATGCCTCAGGTGTGTCCACATGGCTGCGTGTGTCTGTGGCCCTCCTCCATCGGTGAGCAGTAGTCCACTCCACGCGCACCACAAGCTGCGCATTCTCTCGGTGGACATTGTGTCCGGCTTCTAGTTACTATAAGTCAAGCTGCCGTGAATGTGGCAGGAACAGTTCTTCATGGACATTGTTTTCATTTCCCTTAAGTCAATGTCTGGAAGTAGAAGGAGTCATGCCAGTGCTGTACCTTTAATTTCACAACTGCCAAGGCTTTTCCCAAAGTGCCAGTAACGGTGTACATGCCCGTTGGTGTGGGGGCGTTCAAGTTTGTCTGCGTCTTTGCCAGTGTTTGGTGGCGTCATTCTTCCCGTTAGTGGCGCAGGTCGGTAATCCCTGTGGGCTTATGTGCATTTCCCTGATGGCTGCAGATGCTGAGCTCCTGCCGATGTGGTGAGTGGCTATTAGTCCCATATCTGTTCAAGTCTTCTGCCCATTCTTTATTGGAGAACCCCCTTTTTTTTTCTTTGTAGGAATGCATTCCGTATTGGGGGCACAAATCCTTTGTCTGATACATGTATTTGCACTTGGTTGCCTGTTATTTGACCACCAGAGGTTTTACATTTAGTAAAAGTTCAGTTAACTTTTTCTTTTGTGGCTCATAACTTCTGAGAAAATTTGCCCATTCTAAGGTCCCAACCATATTCTCCCCTGTATTCTAGAAAAGATTGTTTTAGCTTTTTAGGTTTGTAACCCATTGCAATGAACTTGTGTGTATGGAATGAGGAAGAGGCTAAGGACCATTTACCCCCATGTGTTCATCCTGTCGTTACAACATCGTATGTTGAACACATATGTTGAAGGCTTTTTTGTCTCCATAAGATAATGCGAAGTCCCCAGGCTGTCATTCTCTCAGTTTATTTCTGGATGTTCTCCTCTGCGTAGTTGCCTTAGGGTTGTCCTCAACCCAACACCCAGCATCTGAGTCACTGCAGCATTAAAGTACAAATGAGCCCCTTTTGTTCTATGTAGTTTCTACTTTTTCAGAATTGTTTTGACTGCATTTCCACCTAAGTCTTGGAATCAGCTTATAAGAGTACTCTAAACAAAGTCTGCTGGGATTTTAACTGGAATCACGTTGAATCTTTAGATCAGTCTGGGAACTGCCTTAGTCTGTTCAGGCTGCCCTAACACCACCACAGACTGGGGTGCTTGAACAACAGAAATAATTTTCTCACAGTTTTGAACACCAGAGTCAATCTTCCTGGCTCACAGACAGCCTTCCCTTTGTGTGCATGGAAAGACAGCCCTGCCTACTGTGAGGACACTGGTCCTGTCGGATTAGGACCCATCTCATAATTTCATGTGAACTTTTGCCTC
This sequence comes from Lontra canadensis, assembly GCF_010015895.1. Lineage (NCBI taxonomy): Eukaryota > Metazoa > Chordata > Mammalia > Carnivora > Mustelidae > Lontra > Lontra canadensis. The sequence goes on along the minus strand of NW_022630995.1, from coordinate 67,009,712 downwards.
CAAATATAGTCAGCATGGGGGGGACAGGCCTTCAACATGAGTTTGGGTGAGGAGGGCAGTTAAGCCCACAGCAGGGACTTAAAAATCATGACCATATTGAGGCCACCAGCCTGTGAATATGGTGTTCTCTGTATCCAGACCTCACCTGCATTACAGTTCTCATTTTACTGCTATTGTCAGTGAGATTTTTAAATTTGACTTCCCAACCATTCTAGTGTGGTAACATACAGACATGTCACTGATTTCGTATATTGATCTTGTATCCTGTGACCCTCCTAAGCTCATTTGTTCTGGTAGCTTTTTGATATGTTATAAAGCATTTTCTGTGTACCGGTTGTAACCTCTGCAAATAAAGACCATTTGCTTGTTCTTGTCCAATCTCTATGCCTGGCATTTCTTTTCCTCCCCTTATTGTATGGGTAAAGCCTCCAGGACAGTCTGAACTAGGAGGGTAAGAACAGAGTCCTGGTCTTGTTTCTGATCTCGGGAAAGCATCCTCTCCCATCATGAAGAACCACATCTGCTCTAGGTTTTCACAAGGTGCAATTATCAGGTTGAGGAAGTTCACTCCTCCTTCCTGAGTTACCATCATGAGAGCATGTTGAATTTTTTCAAATGTTCTTTTCTTCATCTAACGTAAGGCTCTTCTCCTTTGTTCTGATAAGGGTGACACAGAGAACTAGATTAGCTTTGAGCAGTTGAACAAGCTTTAGGTTCCTGAGATAAACCTCTGGAGCTCATGGTGTGGGTCTTAATGTAGTGCTGGATCTGACTTGCTAGTACTTTGCGGAGCAAGTTGTTTACAACGTACTCTATTGTTTGTTGTTGTTGTTTTTTTTTAACGTCTATAGGTTCTGTAGTGATGTCCCCTCTCATTCCTGATATTGGTCATTTGTTTCTTTTCTCTTGAAATCTACTTAGAGGCTTATCAATTTTATGGATCATTCTAAAGAACCACCTTTTGGTCTTTGATTTTTTCCCCTATTGTTTGCCTGTTCTCTGTGTAACTGATTTCTATTCTTTATTGTTTTCTTCTTCCTGCTTATTTTAGGTTTAATTGTCCTTTTTCTAGCTTCTTAAGGGGAAGATTAGATTACTGCTTTGGGGCCTTTCCTTTCTAATATAAACATCCCATACATTTTAATGTTGTTTTCATTTTCATGCAGTTCAAACTATTTTATAATTTCCATTATGATTTTTTTTCTCTTTGACCCACAGGTTACAGAAGCCTGTTAGATAATTGTCAAATACTTGCAGACTTTCCAGATATTTTTTGTTATTAAGTTTTCATGTAATTGTTAGAAAATCTAGTCCATATGGTTTCAATCCTTTTAAATTTATAGAGGTTTGTTTTATGTCTGCCTTGGTAAGTGTTCCATGTGCACTTAGAACATCTGCCTGTTGTCGGGGGCGTGTTCTGCAAGTGCAAGCCAGGTCAAATTTGTGACGGGCAGCCAGTCTCTGCTATCCTTACTGATCTCCCTACTTGTGCTTAAAAGTTTACAAGTGAATTTGTCTATGTCCTCTTCACATCTATGGGCTTTTGTTTCATGTATCTGGAATCTGTTACTAAGCACAAACACCCTCCCTGGTAACAGCTCTTGTTATAAAGTCCACCTTGTCCTGGCCCAGCCACTCTGGCCCTCTTGTTGAGTGTTTGTATGTTAGTTCTTTCTTGATCCTTTTGCTTCCAACCCAAGTCTTAAATTGAAGTCTGTTTCTTGTAGAAAGCATATGCGTGGGTCTTTTTAATCCAATTGGACAATCACTGCCTTTCAATTGAGCAAGTGTCTAGACTACTGATATTTAATTTAACGTGCTGATTATTATTGCTGGATTTGTTACTCTTTTTCCATTTGTCGGGTCTGTCTTCTGTTATTTTTTCTGTCTTTACCTGCTATCTTTAGACTAAGTTATTTTGTCTCCACTGTATGTCTGTAGTGCTCTAGTTCAGTATACCTCTTTAACTGACCACAAGTGCCTTCAAATATGATAAGAATCAGAAACTTACTGCCTCTCTCCTGCCCTTTGTACCCTACTGTGGCCACGTATTTACTTCTACAGACATTCTGTATTCTGTACCTTGCAATACCTTTTTATGTTTTCAGTGACCAATGATTTAGAAAAGAAATTTAAAACAAAATAGATATATTTACCCACGTTTGCCAATTACAGCACTCTTCACTGCTTCTATAGATCTAAGTTTGCATCTGCTAGCATTTTCCTCATTTAAAGAATTTACTGTATGCTTCCATGCAGACCTGCTGGCAATGAATTCACTCAGCTTTTCTTGGTCTGAAAGTGTTCTATTTCAATCTAATTCAGGTTGGGAAGGATAGTTCACGGCATATACAATCCAGGTTGACAAATTTTTTAGTTTTTTCTTTTAGTATGTTAAAGATTTTATGCTAAGGGCGCCTGAGTGGCTCAGTCATTAAGCATCTCCCTTTGGCTCAGGTCATGATCCCAGGGTCTCGGATTAAGCCCTGCATCCGGCTCCCTGCTCAGCGGGAAATCTCCTTCTCCCTCTCACACTCCCCCCTGCTTGTGTTCTCTCTCTTGCTGTGTCTGTCAAATAAATAATAAAATAAAATAAAATAAATATTTCATGCCATTGTCTTCCAGCTTGTGGTGTTGTGACCAAGAAGTCTGCTGTTCCCTTTCTTGTCTTTGTAACTGTTTGTATAATGAGTTTTCTCTTCCACTGCTTTTCATCACTGCCTTTCCATGTTGTGGTCCTGCCGTGCCTTGGATGGGTTTGTGTGTGTCCTGCTGGGTTTCCTCATCTCTGAAGTCCTGGTTGGTTCCTCTACAATATCCTTTAGGTCTCAACACATTCATTTGGGCTAATTCTATTTATTCAGCATTCAATATTGAGCAGCTACTCTGTGCCTGACCTCATGAAACAAAATAAAGACCCCAGTTCTCATGGACCATATGTTCTAAGGGCAAAAAGAAAAAAAAAAAAAAGATTATGAGCCTTGTGTGATGGGAGTCTGAGCACTGCAGAATGAAGTGGTGCTGCCTAAGGAGAGGGCATGAAGAGGCTGATTACAAGGCTGGCGAGGGTGGGCTGGGAGCAGCCTTCCAGGCAGGAGAATGGGCTCTGTGGAGGCCTGACTGCTGGAGGGAGGCAGCAGAGCTGGAGATGTGGGCGGTGGGTGGCACTGACAGTTTCCTCCTAGCTGCTGTGAGATAAGTGGACTCTATGGATGTGAGGGCAGCTGCTGGCCTGCAAGGGTCCCCCAGTGGGTTGTACATGGGGTGCCAGCGGCCCCCAGGTCACTGGCCTGAGCACGTGGAAGTACAAACATCCCATCACCTGAGCCGAGGGAGGCAGGCAGGAGATGTGACTGGGCCACACAAACATCACAGGCCACTGGGGTCAGAGGAGGAGAAAGAGGTGCAGGGCAAATGCACAGCTCTTTGGGGGAGTCCTGCTGCACAAGAGCACCACAACCCTAACAGGCTTAGGGGGGAAGGTGGATGCAGAGCAGGGTTCTGTTGGGACGAGAGAAACTGCATGCTTTTGTGTTGATGGGAACAGCTGGGAGACCGGAAAGGCCAACCCACACCTCAGGAGATGCAGGGAGGCTGCCAAGCTGGAGGCTGCTCAGAGCAACCTCCAGGCCTGGGATCAAGCGCACAAAGGATGAGTCGGCATGCTTCCCACTTTCCTCTTCTCTTTCCATAACTGCATTATTGAGAGACAGCTGCCACACCTGGACCTGCCTCTCTGGACACATCCAGCTCGATGCTTTAGCGTGCTGACTGCCACGCTCCCCACCAGCAGCCACTAATCTAACCCCATGCATCTGCCTTCCCCGGACATTTTGTGTCGATAGAATCCCGCAATATCAGGGCCTTTTAAGGTTCATCCGTGTTATCAAGGGTGTCTGTGTTTTCCTCCTTTTTGGCTGAAGGACAGACGTTCATCTACCATCGACTGATGGTCACTTGGGCTGGTACCACCTTTTGCTGCTAAGAAGGATACTACTGAGGGCATTCAGATCCATGTGGTCCTGGTCCCATGTGCAGAGGTCCGTGGTATTTCCACGGCATTCTGCATCCCCCCCAAGATCCTAGAAAACATGCAACCTACTTTCTGAGTCCCAGTGGAGACCCCCTCAAAGAGCCCCAAGCACCGGGGGCCTCAGTACCTGGGGGTGAGGCAGGTGTTCCTGAGGCAAAGGCAAAGACAAAAGTCCAAGGGGGTGGTAGCCTGTGGGTTGGGGGCACAGAGGCACAGGCTCCAAGAAGGGGCTGGGTGAGGCCACCGCCTGGCCTGGAGGGGACCCCCTGGTGCAAGAGACCGGAGAGCTGGGCGTATCACCCCCAGGCCCTCCTCCCCAGGTGGGGGTGCCCAGGGAACCCACGGGCGCACACGCGCGGCTGGACCGCACGGGTCGGGGCCTGGGCTGCACCAGGGCCGAGCCAGCGCGGGGCCTGGACGAGGCCAGCCTGGCCTGCCCTGCTCAGCGGGCAGGGGCAAGGGGCGTTCTGGAGAAGGACAAAGCCTGGCAAGCACCCTGGCCAGCGCCCGGAGGGGTCCCTGCCTGCACGGCGAGGGCTCCCCGAGCTCACCGCCTCCGGAAACGGTCACCAGCGCGGGTCGGACAGCGGGGCAGGGAGGGCCAGGGCCTAGCGTGCCGTCCGTGCCGGGCAGCAGGCAGCGCGGGGCGGCGGGGTGTCCGGCACCCCCGGGAGAAGCGCGCACCGGCTCCCACCCGGGCCATCCCGGCCTGCCTGTCGCGGTGTCAGGGCCCGGGAATCGCACACTCCTGGGCGACCGCGGCATGGAGACCACGCTCGCACCCCTCGGGCCTGCCCCGCCTTGTCTCGCCCCGGCACCGGCGTACGCGGCCCCTTTAAGAACTTGCTGCGCCCGCCCGCTTTCTTTCTCGCGCCCGCCTCGGCCTTCCCGACCCTCCGGGAGCGCGCCTGAGTCACCGCGCAGATTTCGGCCCCGCCCCGGCGCTCGCGCCTCAGGGCGAGCCACTGGCTGCCGAGCTCGGGGCAACGTGACAGGAGGTGGGCGGGGTCCCCGCCGGAAAGGGCGGGCTAAGGTGAGAGCGGTCGCGTCGCGCCTAGGCGCGGTCGTCGCTTCACTGACCTTCGTCACCGCGCCCTCCGTGCCAGGGCGAGCCAATGACTGTGGCGAATTGGGACACGTGATAGGGGCGGGGTTCCCGTCGGAAGGGGAAGGGCGAGGCGAGCGGCCTGGTACGCGGTAGGTGTCGCGGTCGTCGCGATACCCGGCAGGGGCTGCGGCCGGGCTGGGGTCCTGAGGGCCGGACTCGTCTCGGGACTGTTTCCGTCCTTCTCCCCAGGACGCGCGCCTCAGACCCGCTTTCTTCCTGGGACACCAACCCTTCCTCCTCTCCCTCCTTCTATCCCCTCTCCGTCCTCCTCTCGGTCACACTCTTCGTCCTCCTCCCCTTCCTCCTCTCCATCCTTCTCCTCCCTGGGACACCACCCCTCCTCCTCCCACTCCCCTTCGTCTTCATCCTCCTCCGCCTCCTCCCTCCCCCCACCGCCCCCCTCCTCCCACTCCTCCTCTCTGCCCTCCCGTGGGAAACTGTTCCCCCTCCCCCCCCTCCTCCTCCTCCTCCTTGGGACACCATCCCTCCTCCCTCTCCTCTAAGGGACACCAGCCCTTCTCCTCTCCCTCCACCACCACCACCACCTCCTCCTCCCTGGGACACTATCCCTCCTCCCTCTCCTCCTCCCCCTCCCACACCTCCACCACTACCTCCTCCTCCTCCCCACCCCACACCATCTTTCTTCCCCCTGCCCCTCAGGACATTGTCCCTCCTTCTCCTCACCCAGGACGCCATCCCTCCTCCCCCCTCCCTGGGACACCTATCCATCCTCCTCCGCCGCCCCCTCCTCCTCCTCCTCTTCCCCTCACATGGTCCCCTCCTTCCCCCCACCCCACTGTCCCCTTCTTCTCGCTAGGACATTGACCCTGACCCCTTCCGCTTTCTGGACGCTCCCTCCTCCCTGGTCACTGCTTTCTCCTCCTCCCTGAGACACCCCCTCTTCTGTCTTGTGTGGCCATGGTGCCCTGGGCTTAGGAACTCTGGCAGAGTCCATGGGGAGGGACCCATGGTCAGTGGGGGATACCGGGAGGGTGCTCAGATGAGATGAGCAGCTCCCTACACCTGCCAAGCGGATACTGAGTTAGTGTCAGTGACAAACATTACTGCTTGAGAGTGGCTCCTGGAGGGGCACGTGTACAGTGCTGGGCCCGGCCCCTCCTTCTACCAAATAAAGCAGCCCCCCAGCCAGCCTGGCCCCCCGTGCTGCCCCCAGTTTCAGTTCCTGCTGAGTGACCGACTTCCTGGGCCGTCAGCCTCGCCCTTCGTTTCCCTTCCTGCAGACCTGCTGTGTGCTCAGCCCTGGAGTTCTGGGTGCAAGTGATGCTGGCCCATAGCCACTCGTTCTGCTGTCTGCAGAGGCTTCCTGTGGGTTGTGAATGAGCTGTGTGCTGAAGGGAGAAAGGGCCACAGGCACCTTTGGGAAAAGCTCATTTAAATTTTATCTAGGCAGTTGAATTCTTGGGTTGCTGAGGTACCTCCCACATGTGGAATTGGAGAACTCTAGAGTTACTTTTGTGTTGTGCTTTTCCTGATTTACCACCCAAAATGCTGTGCCCAGAATACCATCTGCATTGTTGTATTTCCGCAGCCAGGTCACATCGGAGGCTAGGGCTGGAGGGGCAAGCCTTTCAGCTCCCCGGAATGCCCAGGACACAGTGAGCTCAGGAAACGTGTAACAGACCACGAAGGCTAGGTGGTCCTTCCGTGTCTCTGCCACACGTGTTTCTAGATATGGATCAGAAACTGTCCAACCTGGTCGAAGAGCTCACGACTTCGGGAGAACCCCAGCTGAGTCCTGAGAAAATGAAGGAACTGAAGAAAATTTGCAAGTATGCCTTAAGGTTCAGCGTTTCACACTGCCTGGCTCTGCGGGTCCAGACACTCCCGGGGGCAGGCCTCCTGCCACTTTTGTCTGTCAGCCCTGCCCATCTGCCCCAACCATGGCCTCTGTACAGGGAAGGAACGGCCCAAGATGTTTCCCCCAGGACCCTGCAGGTCCCAGCTCTGGTGGGCGGTCACCTTGTGGGGCAGTGGTTCCAGGGTTGAGGGGGAGGGCATGTTGGGCTTTAATGCTTCAAAGGTGGCCTCAGCTGGGAAAAAGTTGAGATTCACTGATTGTCCTTATCCTGTATTTACAAAACAGGAAAACGTAAGTGATTTTAAGTAATGAAGTTTTTAGCTTTTGACAAAAAAATTGCAGCCCAGATCAGGTTTCCCTAGAGAGCCAGAACAGCCCAGAACTTCTTTTGCAGGGAAGGTAGCTGGGAGGGGTGGCAGGAGGGGGCAGGGTATATGCGGGCTTCTGTGGGGGGAGGGGCGGCAGGTCCCTTCCTCCTTGCTTCAGTGCCCTGGCGTGCCTGCAGGGGAGGCTGGTGACCAGGGGTCTCTGCTCTGGTCGGACGGTGACTCCTTGAGGCTTTGCAGGCCATAAAGTCTCTGTGGTGGCCTCTCAGCCATGGACAGTAACGGGCACGATGTGACGGGGCGGCTGTGCTTGTGTCCCAGTAAAACTTGATGGGCACTGACGCTGGCTCTCGTGGTTTTCACATGTCATGAAGCATTATTCTTTCATTAAAAAATGTAAAAGCCATTCTTGCTTGTGGGTCATACAGAAACATGTGGGAACCTGAGGGCAGTCGTTGGTCCAGCCTGCTCTGGACCGAGGGGAGGGGAGTGGGAGAGGGTACGTCCCTGCTGCTTTGCACACTATGCACACACACAGGATCAGGCCTTGGCAAGGATGACTGGTGTCCCTAGGTCTTCGGAGGAGCAACTCGGCCGTGCCTACCACCTGCTCATGGCCCAGCTGAGCCAGGACCATGCCGAGATCCGCCTCTCCGCATTCCAGGCCATAGATGAGCTCTTCGCCAGGTCCCACCAGTTCAGGATGCTGGTTGTTTCCAACTTCCAGGAGTTTCTGGAGCTCACACTGGGCACTGACCATGAGCAGCCCCTGCCACCCCCCAGGGAGGTGGCCCAGAGGCTGCGGCAGGCTGCCACCCGGGCCATCCAAGGGTGGAATGAGAAGTACGGCGCGGCCTACAAGAAGCTGGCTCTGGGCTACCACTTTCTAAGACACAGCAAACAGGTGGGCAGGCCGCACGCTCTGTGCTGCATTAGTGGACAGACTTGCCTCTCAGGGCCAGCCAGTGTTGAGGGCAGGGCTCCCGGGAGCAGGCCAGCAGGTCCGGGTGGAGGGAGCTGGGACTCTGGTCCTGACTTCATAGAAAGCCAAATGAGAGAAAGGGGTCAGCTTCTCAGATGCGACCCTGTTCTGTGTCCTGGAGTTGAGTCCCTCCTGGGTCTGCTGTGGGCTCTGGTGGTCCTGGGTGCGTGAGACCCACCAGGATTGGCTGCCACCACCCCCGCCCTCCTGTCCGGGCAGCTGGCTGGTCCCCTCTACAGCCTGAGCATGCTGCCTGACACTGCATGTCCAGGTCCCCTCCTGGGGTGTTTCTAGGCCCCGGGGTGGGGCGAGTGGCTCCTTCCACTCCCCCGCACACACGCTCTTCTCGGAGGCATGCTGCTTTCTGGACTGTGGGGGGCTGTGCTCAGCTGGGGATCGATCATTGCTGTCAAGTGTGTTTCCTTGTGTTTGGAAGTGCTGGACCCCAGGGACCCGGAGGATCTGGCTCTGTGTTGGCACGTCTACTGGGTCTGTCTGACTTATTTTCTTTGTGTTCTGTGCAGTCAGGTCTCACGTCCCCTTCAATTTCCCAGGTGGATTTTCAGGACGTGAGTGCGCGGACTGTGGCAGAGAGAAAGCGGGAGGAGGAGAAGCAGAAGCGCTTGGATAGAATCTACCGGGAGAAGTCTGAGCAGGCCATCAGGGAGATGGAGGGTGAGTGACTTATCAGGCCTGAGGGCGCTGGGCGTGCTGCACTGCATCAGGGCTTTGTGCAGCCCACCCTCCTTGCCCAGGTTAGGGCAGACCTGAGCCTTGTTCTCAGGAACCTCTGGGTGGCCACTTCTCTCCCGCGCCCCCTGGTGGTGCCGAATGGAAGGTCTCCATGCCTCCTGGAAGGTCTCTTTGCTGGGGGAAGCAAGGGACATGTGTCTGTTCATCTCATGGCCCTTGATTCCTCTTACCAGCACGCCCCACTTCCAAAACCTGATGCCTCTGAGCACCCGGCCCTTTCCATGACGGGCAGGCCCCAGCTTAAGGCATTTCTGGCTTGCCTGGCCTAGGAGGAGCCTGGAAGCAGGCCTCTGTCGCCTGAGGAGGGTACTGGTTGGCCCCAGGCAGATCCCATTGGCAAGTGGCTGGCAGGAATGGAATGGTCGAGATGTGCTCCAGAGGGAGGACTGGGAAGTGGTGTGTGTCCTGATGGCTCCCCACAGGCCTCCCTTGTCCGAAAGCTCTGTCCATGGTGGCACGTCCCACTTGGTGTCCGGGGCACTGTGACCCTCATGGCCAAAGTCCAAACCTGAGGGTGTCTCTGAGGACGTCCCAGATGGAAGCCTCGTGCTGCTGAGCTGGTGGTTTCCCAGTGGTCACCAAGCCTCTGCACGCCCAGGGCACTGTCCTCTGCTGGGGGGCAGGAGGAGACCTATACTTCATGTGACATGTCACCACCCAGCCCACCTGCCCCTGGGCCCACCTGCTCCCGGAACATTGCTTACCCTTGATCCTGGGCCCTGCACCAGGGGAGGCGGTGCCCTGTGCTGGTGGTCCCGACAGGCCATACATGTGTTTGCAGAAATGGCCGAGGAGATCCGGCGCTGCCTCACAGAGGTGGAGAGCTGCTTTCGGCTGCTGGTGCCACTGGACTTTGCCACAGGCCTGGGCGCCTCATTGCCCACAGTGGCCTTCAATGTGTCTGTGGAGAGTGCCTCTAGCTGGGCCAGTGCCGGGAATCACGGAGACGAGGAGCAGCCCTGCTGTAGCAAGACCCTGCTTGCCTCTGCCGGCTGTCCAGGAGCCAGCAGTGGGGCAGGGCCCCCTCAGACCACCACAGGGGCCAAGGACGAAGAGGAGGAAGAGGAGGACGAGGAGGAGGAGGACAGCGACAGAGACAGTGACAAGGAAGAATTCGTGCGGTGCCATGGGCTGGGTTCCCACAAGTACATGCTAGATGTGGAGCTCTCCTCAGGTAACTTGTAGCTCCTGCTGGCCGGCCAGGGCTCTCTCCCCTCAGCCATGGGCCTTAGGGATGCTGGTGAGAGCCCAGACTTCCCCAGACAGTGAGCAGGGCAGAGACTCCCAAGGTTGAGGTGAGGGGTGACTTAAGGCTCAGAGTCCGCGGCTCCACCCTGAGGTCCTCCTTGTGATGGGCTGGCCTCATTTTCTGGGGGACTGGGAGCTCTTGGGGAGGCTGCAGTGCCTGGTCCCCGGCCCATTGGGATCAGAGGGTGACTATCAGGGATCAGGTGCCCCCCACTCTGGCTTGGAGGGAAACAGTTGGACTGCGACTTCCCACCACGTTCGCAAGGATGCCACGTAAGAGGTGGGGCCCCATATGGCCCGGCAGCGTGTGGGGTGTGGGTGGTTGGGGGCCCGTTAGGGGTGTTCACAGGTCAGACTGTGAAGGCTGGTCAGACTAGTTGTGTGAAGACCTGCTGCTCCTGGACGTCTTGGGTGTCAGCAGCCCCAGGGAGCTAACAGCTGTTGGGGGCCAGGGAGCAGGCCATGTGCAGGAGGTAGGGTGCCTGGCTAGAGACAGACCAGTTGGCAGGATGCAGAGGGGGCCCCATGGGACTGAGCCGCGGTATGGGCTGTATGGGGGAGGGGGCTCCACAGCTCCCCGGGCTTGCTGGATGGCCTGGGGCTTGTGTACCTGTGTGAATGCCGTGTGGGGCCTTGGGGTGTGGTGTAGGGGGAGGCATTAGCTTCAGGGTGAGAAGGTCCCCACCAAAGCCAGATCTTTAAGTAGCGCATCTGTTTCTCAGGCATGAGGTGCAGGGTCCCGGGCAGAACGTGGCTGGGGCAGGGTGGGCAGCAGTGCGGGTGGTCCCTCTGCAGTGCTGGGTGACCCACCCTGGCTCCTTCAGTGACCCTCATGCTTTGTTCCAGACAGCCTGAGGGTGCATGAGGACGAGGACAACCATGCCGTCATCCAGTCAGCCCGGGACGCGCTCAAGCTTATCCAGAACAAGTTCCTGCCAGCTGTGCGCTCCTGGGTCCAGGTGAGGTCCGTGCGTGCCGGGGTCCTGGGGCAGAGTCAGGGGCCCACGGGGTGTGCAGGGGTGACGCTGCAGCAGGGTGGGGAGGGCTGTGCCATCCTGGGTCCAGCTGAGGTTGCACGTGCCGGGGTGTGCAGGGATGACGCGGGGAGGGGAGGCTGGTGGGGAAGGACTGTGTACTCCATGGGGTGTGCAGGGGTGAGTTGGGGGGTTGGGGAGTGTGCCCTGGCCCGCCCAAGTGATGTGCCCCCTCATTGGCAGCTGTTCACCCGCGCGGGGATCCATGGCGGGCACTTAGAAGCTGCCATTGACCTGAAGGCAGAATTGGAAACCACCCTGCGGCGGTCGGAAGAGCTGGACATTAAGCCTGAGGAGGGGCACCGGAGGGAGGTAAGGGCCACCACTGGGCTGGGGAGGGGTGACAGCAAGGAGATCTCCTCTTTGAACTCTTTTCTGAGTCAGCAAGCATCACTGGGCCTTGGGAATATTCTGGTTCCTACTTCAGTGGGAGCTTCTCTCTTGAAATGGAAGCTTTGGCCCGGGGGCCAGAAAGCAACAGGCTTCCCTGCGGATGGAGGGTTGGGACAGGGTCCAGGCAGGAGGGAGTGGCAGAGCGGGGGTCGGGGGTCGGAGTGGTCTAGTCCGGAGAGAGATCCCAGGGCCCTGGAGGAGGAGAAGAAGGCCACGGGCTGAGCTGAGACCTAGTCTAGCCCCGCTGCACAGCTGCACCCTGAGCTCCCCAAGCACCCTAGCAGAGCCTCCTGTGAGCTGGTAAGGGCCTTCCAAGCTTCAGGGCCTTGTCCCGTCCAACTACATTGCAGCTGAGGGTGCTCGTGACAGACCAAGAATCAGGACTTGGCCTTGGCTTTATGCAGAGGGCCATGTCCTGGCTTGGGGAGGTGGGAGACCCTCCCAAGCAGGGCCCCACAGAGGAGCTCCTGGGCGGCGAGGTGGGGTGAACATGTGGCCTGGTGCCCCATTTGGGGAAGCCAGTCTAGGCCAGGTGTCTGCTGGTCGTGTGGCACCTCACGGGCCCCATGTGGTGTGGTAGGGGGTGGCTGGTCCTCTTGAGTGCTGGGTCCCGGGGCAAGGTTGTAGAGCTGGGACAAGCCCACACTTGTTGATGGGGCACAGGTGAAGTCCATCTGTTCCTGAGATACCTCCCATGGCCTGTGCCAGGACCTAGACCTTGATGTCTGGGATGGACCTGAGAGCCGTCTCCTTTGTAGGTGTTCTCAGGGCCTGCCAGCAGGGTGGGATAGCCAGAGCTGGACTGTGGGGGTGGGGGGGTGTCAGCACAGCTGCTGGCCTCTCAGAACTGAGAAGGCAGATCCCAGAGTGCCCCTCTTTGCCAGGATGCTGGGACCCCGGACCTAGCCCACTGAGCGGGGCCCAGACTCTGGGTGGATATAACTGTTTCCAGCAGGAGCTCTGGGGTGGGAGGAACAGCATTCCCCAGTGGGGAAAAGAGCAGATTTGGAGCCACTCAGATCTAGGATGGACAGTAGGTGACACGCTGGGTCTTGGCCCTTAGTGACCTTGATCTCTCCAGGGCCACTGGACACCTGTTGCAGGGCCATTGCCCTCGTGTGAGTTTCTGAGCATCTGCCCCACTGGCTGTTCTCCAGGTGCAGGTGTGGGGGTCCCCGGAGACCGGCAGAGGGCGGTCTTGCCTTTCTTCCACAAAGCTGTGGCATCAGAGGAAAGTTCTGGGCAGGGAGCCCAGCCTTCATGCTCCCTGGTATTTGCTGGCCGATGTCCTAGAGGTGATTCTGTGGGCACAAGATTCCTTGAAGAGCCTTGTTTTGGAGATGTGACCTCATTAAGAAGTTAGTTGTGTAAATTTTGACCAAGGTGTTTTTTTTGTTTTTTTTTTTTTACAGCAAAGGAAGGTTGTTTTCTGGTCTCAGGAGGGAGGTGATCTGGTCAGCTCTTCCCAGCATGTCAGGATTTAGCTCTGAACGTTAGACAAGCCAGGATCATGGCGTCAGAGCAGAGGCTGGCCTGAGAGCAGGGAGGGGTGGGGAATCGGGCTGGCTCCTCTGGGTGCCCCCTTTATGGCGCCCTGAGGACCAGCAACCCCCCCCCCACCTAGCAGGGGCTTGCACTGGGAAGGAGCTGGGGAGGCACCCTCAGAGCAGCAGGGGCTTTGGGGAGAGCCCTGGCAGCCGTGAGGGCTGGTTGGGCAGCATGACATTGTCCCTCTGGGCCTGGGGTCCACAGTACCACTGGGGCCCACTGGGCCCCGAGCCTAGAGCTGGTGGAAGAACCATCTTGCCTTGTGGCTGTAGAGCCCCCAGGGGAAGGGCCCGTCTCCTAATAAACCCAGTGAGGCAGGGGTCCGCGTGTCCCTGGAAGCCGCAGCCTCCCAGCAGGAGGCACAAGGTGCTCGGTGTGGTGGGTTCCAGCCTGCAGCGGCCAGTGAACAACAGCTGGGAGGCCTCTCTCCGGATGCCCCAAGGGCTGGAGGAGACAGAATGGGCTCACGCTCCCTGTGTGGAAGTAGCCCTGCCCTGGGTGCCCTGGGACTGCCAGGGTTGGGCTGCTCGCTCTGCTGTGGCTGCTGTTGTCCCTGCATGGACTCCTGGGGCCCCCACAGGGCCTTGACTATGCTGGGACTATTGGGTAGCTCCTGCACTGCCTCCAGACAACCAAGCCGGTGAGTGCAGCTCCACGCCGCTCCACGGAGCATCGGGGGTACTAGGGGCATTGGGGATGCTGGGGGCACTGGCAAGGGTGGGAGGCCAACCCAGAGGAGTGCTGTAGGAGAAGGGGCGCAGCCCCTCCTGCGCAGGGATAGCAAGGCCAACCTGGGTTGCCTGGGGGAAGGTGGCGCAGTGGGAAGGGAGAGTCCCTGCCTCTGTCAGCGCGCTGACGCTTTCCAGACGATTCTCCACAAGCTGATTGAAAAAAGGAACTGCTCTGAAATCCTTGGAGATTGTGCTCACCGCGCTGGCGGGCTGCGGCGCCTGGAGATAAAGCGATTGGGGCACGAGTGGCTGAGTGGCAGCGCCCCGCTCAGGTGAGCGCTGCTTCCCAGAATAGCCGCTGTGTATCTGCCCATCGGCTCCCGCTCCACGAAGGGCCTGTGGCTGCAGGAACCACTGCGGTCCCTAGAAATCACGAGCGAGCTGCTCTACATGGTTTGACTTAGCGTTTCCCCTCCCACAGGGGCTCAGCGTCCTAACTGCACAGTAGGCCGAGCTGGGGGTGCTGACTTGGGAACGAGGGATTCAGGATTGGAGAACTTCGGACGGATGGGCCGGAGATGAGAACAGACACAGGGCTTTTGGCTGGTATGCCGCCACAGTCAGGGGCCCATGGGGAACAAGCCCTTGCGGTGGGGGTGTTGGAAGGTGGCCCTTTCTGGTTTGGGGTTGCTGTTGGTTTGTACATACTGTTTTCCCTTTGACACAGAGGTTCCGACTTTGAAAAGTATTTAAGCCAGTTTAAATACGTTTAACTGTTTGTTTTATAGAGTGTGTCTCTGTTGTGTTTGGGAGCAGCTGGGGATAAATCTCAGATAGATCGATGTGGAGCATCATTGGGTAGATTTAGTCTTCAGCCTGCTGCCGTGGGGAGTGTAATAATCCGCGCCTGCTACATTCATTACACTGATAAAAATCCTTTGTAAACTTTGAAATTGCCTGCGGTTTAATTATGTGGTCAAGATCACCAATTATTTTGTATTGTGTAATTAACAAAATATTAATTTCCTGCCAACTAATATGTCTGAAAAAATTAACTTCAAGCATCAGTTTATGTAAACTCTCAGGAAGATGGGGTTTTTTTAATGGCTGGGTTGTAGGTTTAAGTGGGTGAGATGCTTGTGTGGGTGTCTCCGTTCTCACCGACCAGCCATCTGACACAGTGGCCACAAGGTCTAGACAGCCAGCATATCCTCATTCCAAAAACAGACATCATCCTGCAGGGCTCTGGGAGGCTTTCTTCCACGCTGGCCGCCCCTGCCTGCCTGAGCGGTCTCCCCAGCGGACAGGCCTTCTGGCGGAGGAACTTCCTCCCTCCTCAGGCAGGGGCTCTGGACGTTCTTGCTGTCATCGTGTCCCACAAGTTTTCTGTACCATGGGAACCACATGAACACCAGCTCTCTGTAGGTGAAAAGGACAGAGCGGGAAGCTGGGGAATGAAATGTTGAATGAGTCAGGCACCCCAGGGAGGCAGGGAAACTAAATCAGCCGGCAGTGGGGACCTTGTGCTCGGCAGGGCCAGTAAACAACCTTCCTGGAGACGAGGCTCCCTCCATCACGCTGAAGGCCACTCTGTGGCTGAGGGCTTGGAGCTGGGGGAGGGGTCCGCACGCCTCCGCCCTTCTCACCAGCGCTGGGAGAGCACACATAGGTTCCCCACTGCTCAGGGCCAGTCCTCTCCCCTGTGCCCTAGGGCCCTGGAGCACAGCCCCATTGCGCCCAGGCTCGCCCTATGCTGCTGTGCACCTCTTGCCCCTGAATACCTTCCCACAAGCAGCCCTGTGAGGTGGGTGACGTCACCTCCCCATTACACAGGTGGGAAAACGGAGTCTGGGGGAAATCACGTGAGTCTCGGTCTCCGAGGCCGCCAGACACCTGCATTTTGCCTATGCAGGTTGGGCTGAGGGAGCAGGTTTCCCTGTTCTTGTGTGGATGCCGCTTCCATGGGTGGTGAGAACCAGGGAAGTAGCTGGCTGTAACCAGGAAGCACTGTGTGCTCCGTGGCCATGCTATTGGCATCCTGTCCCACAGCTCATCCGCTCCCACGGGCCTCCCCAGGGCAGCAGCCGCAGGGGAGAGGCTACCCGCCTGCAGCTCCCGGGTCACTACCTGTGCTGGGGGGTGGATGTGCCCGGACCCCACCTCGCCTTGGAAACAGACCTCCAGGCATCCCATGGCCCCACAGCATGCGCCGCTAGCAGCCCGTTGCCAAGGCGAAGCCCTGGGGAACTGCATCCCGAGCCCATTTGGATCAGACAAGAAAGGGGGCGCCAGTCACTCTGGACACGGCGGCACTTGTTCACCAGTCATTCCTGAGCGGGAGGCCATGTGCATGCAGCCTGCTCTGTGTCCCAGAGGCCTCTGCGTGTCCTGGGTGGTGGTGGCCTGGGGTCCCTGTTCCTTTGCGCTTGCCCCAGTCAGCCCCGTAGCCCCACTGTCCTCTGCCCTCTGAAGGCGCGTCCCCAGCCACTGGAGATGCACATGAGATATTGGCTGGGCTGGGCAATTTGCACGGCCTTCCAGGGAGGGCATTAGCATATAAATAGCAGATGCAATGACGACCATCACAGCTGAGCACGTTTAATTTTTAGTTTATAAGATAGAATGGGGTTTTAAATGCATGGCCATCAAGCCGCTGAAAGACAAATGCAGTTTGGAGCTCACTTGTCTGACGAGGCCTTACATCATTTTTTTTTTTTTAAAAAGGGAAACAGACACACATAAAACTGAACAAAAGTGATTTCTTGGGTGAAAAGTAATTGAGATTGCACACTGAGTTAATTAGATCGTACAAAATTTATTTAACAGTCCCAGCTGCATCTCGGGCGTGCGTTTGGCGGGCAGACCCGCTCCCAGACCAGGTCGCTCTTCCTGTTCCTCCTCCAATAATCAGGAACCCTGATACCCCCACTGCTGTAAGCTGATTGTGTTGTATATTTTAGACGTTTTATTGCTTGTTTAATTATGATCCTAGAAGCTCATTTTTCTAAATCCTTTTAACTGTGGATGCAAATCCATTTTTAGGATACCGGCGGAAGGCCCACAGGCCTCCTCGGCGCCTCCCTGCTGCAGCCAGCTAGCATCTCCTGGTGCAGGAGGCGTCTGGTGGGCCACAGGGCTCTGACCGCCTGCCCAGGGACTCCACCTGTTGGAGAAGGTGGGTGCACAGCCCAGACACCGCAGGGGCGGGGTGGGGAGCTGCAGAATGAGAACAGTTCATAAGTGGACCCCATTTTGAGGACCAGTTGCCTCCTTGTGGCATGATCTCCTTCCTTCCCAGGGTTCTCAGGGTGTCCACACACCCCTGCCCCACGCCCTGCCCAGGGCCTCGCCTCTTTTAGGTCTGGATTCTGGCCACCTCCCTGTCCCACCCCGGGACTGGCTCCAGTGGGCTCCTTCCTGCCGGCCTCAGTTTCCCCAGGCCATGCTGTTTGGCCGGGGTCCTAGAGAGGGCTTTCTGGCCTGGTTGGTGGCGGTGTTCTGTTCTCTGAGTCAGCGTTTGGTGTGAGGCCCTGGAGCAGGGCACACAGGTGTCACAGCAGCAGCCATTGTGCCTAGTCGAGGGGCTTCCTCTGCATCTGGACAGCAGATGTCACTGCCCTTCCCCCATGATCTGGGGGGTTTCAGAGCACTGTCGCAGCCCCGGGAACTCCATGTTGAACTCGGAGGCTCTGGAGTGCGGATTTGCAGATCTGGTGTTAGTAGCGAAGTCTATCTCTGGCCCAGGGTCACTAAGGGTCCAGGGGCCACCCGTGGCCGGAGAGCTCCCTGCTCACGTGCACAGATGGGTTGTTGCAGAGGCCAGCGGCCCGGCTGCGGGGACCCTGAGGGGGCAGCTCTTACCCCATGGGTCCTTCTGGAGGTGGGTACGACCTGGCACACGTTGTCGGTGCTAATTTAAGAACAAAGAGGTTCCTGGGCTCCGTATTTCATCACGGGAATAAACAGTTTTCGTTGGGGAGGAAAAGGGTGTAATTCCTAATAGTTAGCTAAGCAGCTGAATATTTTTTAGGAAATGAAAATTTAGTAAAAGTCCCTGGTGAAATTGAAGGGTGTGAGTGGTGAATGTAATATTTTATGAAAATGACCCCCATATTTAAAACCCGCCGCACTCTGTTATGCATTGTAGCACCCCGTCCACATCTACCTTTTAGAAAATTAAAACACATAAATTCTGTTTAGTGTTTGATACGCACTGCACTAGCCGAGAACCGTAATGCCCTAAAACCTTGGGCTGCTTTCCACCTTTCATAAATTCCTGGGTAGATTCTATACAAAAATAATTTTCAGGTCCGTGGCTCATTGTTATTCAAACGTGATTGATCGCCGTCATTTGCCCAGCTCGGGAGTTAAGTGCCCCTGTCATTTCCAAAGAGTATAATTGGGACGTTTCACAGGTCAGTGGTGGAGACAGGCTTCCCTTTTGATCAGTGTTAGACTGATAACAAAAAATTACAGTTTCCGATGATGAATGTCTGCCAAGCTTCCCAGATGCACCGCAGTGGGTTGTGCCCAAACATAGTGCATTTGCATCTGATTATGCCTCCCAGGGGCAGGCGTCCTGGGCTGCAGGTACGGCAGACAGACGTGGTTGCTGGTGGCTGCCACCAGGCCTGGCTCTGTGGCAACCGGCAGCTGTGGGGGGGAGCTGCCAGCGTCTGTGACTCAGCCGAGCCTGGGGTGGCTTCCTGCCCCCGGTGTCGCCCAGGTTGTCCATTCTCCGTTTGAGCCTCACTGGTGCCTGTGAGCTGTGCTGCAGAGAAATACTTCAGAAGTGAAGGCATGTCATGAGGTTCTCCAGAGTTTGCCTCGGTGATTGGCATTTATCCAACAGGGCTCATCCTGAGGAGGATTCCTTCTGGGGGATTGAAACTGTGGTGCGGGGTTCACGTCCTGGTCAGGCTGAGCTGGCCCCCGAGTGCTCCCGGGTGGGGTGGCAGTGGGATTGTTTCCTTCTGGGGGATTGACACTGTGGTGCGGGGTTCACGTCCTAGTCAGGCTGAGCTGGCCCCCGAGTGCTCCCGGGTGGGTTGGCAGTGGGTCAGGCGCTCCTGCTTCCTCCCTGCCGTGACCCTCTCAGGAAGGAGCGATCCCTGTGGTTTGCTCTCCCCCAAGTCCCATCCTGGGGCTTGACCCCTGGGGGGTCACTGAGAATGTGGGGCCATTTGCAGCAGCCTGACTGCCCCAGTGTGTGGTGGCCCAAACTTCTCCTTGGGGACCTCCATGGAGAGGCCAGGTGCTACTTAGCCAGCGGGTTTGGGGCAGGGGTCCGGGTCTCGTGGAAGGAAGCCGGCTCCCTGTAAGTTCTTCAGGCCTTCTGGGCAAGCTAGGACGGAGGTGGCCCCCAGCTCCTCTGGTAGCTCTGGACCCCTTACCACACTGACCTAGGTGGGGAAAGGGGCATCATTGAAAGGAAACTGTCTCTTTTTGGCTTTTTAACAAGTTACTCTTAAGAACAGAATATTTCAGAAATGCCGTAGTCACACCAACATCCCCAGAGCTGCCCCAAGAACGGCCAGACGCTGTGTTTCGGCCTGCAGGGAGGGGCGGCCTTGCCTGTCCTGGGACTCTGGAAACACACTCACTCCGCGCCTCTCCCAGCACTTCAAAGGGCACCAGGCGGTGGGGCAGGTTGAGCATGGTTTAGACTCGGAGCTGTGGATCTGGCATGAGCTCAGGAGTGGGACCAGGCCTGGAGACCGTCCTTGGTCTCCGGGCTGTGGTGCAGCCCACGTCTGACCCACAGAGGTAGGACTGGGAATGTCCGGGCCTCTGTGCTCTGTTCATAGGCAGTCTGGGGGGGGGGGTTTCCACAGGTGGCAGCCCCAGGGGACGAGGATGAGGATGATGGGGACTTTGTCGAGGTCCCAGAGAAGGAGGGGTATGAGGCCTGCATCCCTGACCACCTGCAGCCTGAGTACGGTGAGTGCAGTGGGGGCGGGAGGGGGATCCTGCTAAGGATGCTGACCCTCAGGGCGTGACCTCATATCTGGGGTCTGGGGCCCACTGAGCAGGGGAGCCAGCCATGGTGACCACCCTGCCTGCTAACATTGCAGAGGTGTCACTGAAAATCATGGGATTCTCCCCATTTGTGCCCCAGGTCCTTTCGGGCCAGGCTTCTTCCTGAGGCCTGCCCCACCGTGGGCTCCCGCTGTCCAAGGTGGGCAGGCCCCAGCACTCATTCAGTGGGCACAGCCAGGCTGGTGCTCCATGAGGGGCAGCCCTGCTGGGGAAACACAGGTCTCAGCACAGGGGTGTGAGTCCAGGAGGGGGGTGGGCACCCCACAGTGGACAGAGAGCCCGCATGGCTCCTGTGCCCTGGGGAGAGTGTGGTGGGTATGTGGTTTGACCCTCAAGGTACCGGGAGACTGCTGGCTGTTCACCAGCTCCTTAGTCCTCAGGCCTCATTGGCCCTGGCGTCCCCACTTACCACCTGTGGAGTCACGGACTCTGCCGCTGGCCCAGGGCTCCTGTGTAGCTCTTGGCAGCGGAGGGTTGTGCCTTGGGAAGTGCAGACCCAGCTGTGACTGCTCTTTCCTGTCTGGGGTTTCCTTCTTTCGCACGTCTGCACCCCAACATGGTGGCGTCTGGTGAGACGGGGTGTGAACCCGTGGAATCCACCCAGCACACACACAGGAAGCCGATAAAAACAAGACCCATGGCTTTTGTGGAGAAACAGACTAGTCGACTTGTCTCTGAATCTATAAGATGAAATGCGAACTTTTCCGCAGGGTGTAGATGGTAGGCAGCTCAGCTGGGGCCTGTTAGGGGCAGCACGCAAAGCAGCACATCCAGACCTGACGGTTGCTGCTGGCACAGCCCTGGTTCCTTTCCTGCCAGCTGGCCGCCAGCCTGGTGTCCTCTCCCTAGGCACAAACTTGGACGTGGAAGCAGCGGCCACCCATCCTGCCCTCTGCCTGCCAGGGCCTGCGTGCATGCCTCGACCTCTGCCCCAGCCACGCAGGCCTTCACGTTTTAGTTTTCAGGTCTTCCTCTAACCACTAGGCACCCCTCCTGCTCTTCGTTCCTCTTTGTTCTTCTGTGCCTGAAATGGCTTCGTTTATGCTGCCATCCCCCCCCACCACCCTGGAGCAGGGGCTCCCTGTGGCCAGAGGCCTCACCTGCCCCCACGAGGGACCTGGGGGATGCCCAAGGCATCTGTTAGGAGCAGTGAGCTCCCTCCTGTGCCCAGGCCAGAGCCCAGCAGAAGCCCAGTCACACCCAAGGCTGCCTGTGCCCAAGCTGGGACAGTGGGCAATGGGGCCAGGACTGCCAGGGAGCAGCTCGCACATGGTGCAGTGTGGTCACTTCTCCAGGTTTCTGCAGCGGAGGAGTCTGGTGATGGGCAGTCCCAGCCTGAGCACCTCCTGTGGCTAGCAGTGCATCCAGCAAAGGTCGGGCTCAGAGACCCCAGGCCCTGCCTGTCGGGCCTGGGAGCCCTGCACTGACCCTCAGCTGGTCCTCTCGGCCCTTTCCAGCCACAGGCGCTTGGCCTGGCCCTTGGCACATCCTGCTTGGAGGGCACATCCACTGTGCCACGGAGGCCATGGCCTCCAGCAGGCACGGTGGGGCTGCCGCCACTCCCACTGGCGAGGTGCTGAGCAGGAGTGGCTGAGGGGACTGGGCGACAGGCTGGGTCGGCCCGCCATGCTCACAGGACATGCGCCTGGACTCAGCACAGCCCTGGCACCATGGCAAGGGGACCTGCCAGCCGCGGCCTCAGCCACGAGGGAGTGGAGATGAGCTGTCCCCACGGAGACATTGCCGATCCCCATAGTCTGCAAGCCTGACAGTGTGCAGTCTGCCTCCCGCTCTGGGCTCCCGGGGCACCTGACCGCCACCTCCTCGTGAGGCCAGGAGGGCCCAAGTCCCTGGTGCCCATAGCCACGCCTGGCCCATGGAGGGTACCTCAGGAGCCCAGGAAAAGAGGCAAGACTCTGCCAGGCCCCCCTCCCTTTGCTCACGACATCCTGTGAGTAAGCCGGAAGGTCATGCTCATGGCTGACGTGGGTCTGTGTTCGTGGACAGGTGGGCTGCGGGGGCCTGGTGGTGATGGACCCAGCTGGACTAGGGCCGCAGGGTCGGGAGGGCCCCAGAGACAGCCGTGCCCCTGGTGGGCCCACCCTCGCCACCACCCTAAATCCCACTGGGAGCCCCGGCGGGCCCCAGGGCGCTGGAGGCTTCCAGACACACAAGTGTGGCAGCCGAGGCAGTTCATAATGCTGGTTTATATTCCGCCTCTGTTTTTTCAATTAAATGCAGGTGAACCCGCAGTAGATTGGTCTAAATCCACACGGCTGCGGAAGCTGGTGCTTTTTCTTTCTCGTTTCTTTCTGTGAATTTTCAGCGAGGGGCTTTTATCTTCCCCTTAATCCTACCATTTCTGTCAGGACATAATCTCTTTCTCAAATTTACATTTTAATTACAAGGCCAGCTGAACTAGGTAAAATCAATAATGTCAAGCTCGGCGGCCTAACTCCGTGCGGAAGCCGCAGCCTCTCCATTTCCCGCTATCGATTCATCGCTCCCGCCCTGTCTGCCTTAGCGCTCCAGGCAAATGGGTGCCACTTGGTCAATTTAAACAAAAAAGGGGATTTGGGCATTTGTAGGATTCTTTCTAAAAGCTACGGTGGGAGTAAATCTGAGCCCAGCTCCTGTACTGCGGCCTGTGCCCGTCCGATGGCCGAGTGGCCGGCTATGCTGGAGAATGCTCGCTGCCGGGCTGAGGCACACCAGCTGCTTTTTGGGGTTTTACTTTGAAAGTGTGTGTCAGCGAGATTGATTTTCTACAACAATGTGAAAATGGTCGTGTTTTTTTTTAGCGCTCTGAGTATTTACTCTGCTTTAACACGCTTACCCATCTTTTTAATGGTTTAAAACAACAAATCAATGAAAAATATATTTCATTCTTGTAACTCCTAGGAATTCACATATTGATCCTTCAGCTGTGATTGTATCCATCTAAATGCCACAATGCCCACTTATCAGCCTCCCCCAGCACCCCGGGCGCGTGTGTGTGGCTTGTGCACACTCGTGGGGTTGGCTGTCTGTGACAGGCTCTGCATAGTCAGTGATACGTCTTGTCAACATCCCGAGTGGGGGTTTTGGGGGGTTTTGGGGAGCTGGGGCCAAGGCAGCGTGGTGATGATGGAACCTGGCCTGGGGTCCCAACCCTGGCGGACTTGTCACGCCCGAGCAGCTCTGTCCTCCGCTCTCAGCTGCTGGAACCTGGGAAAGGGCAGCGGGCGGGCTTGCCGGGCATCTGCAGTAGGTGCGGGCACATGTTTCCTGCACAGGGCCTATGGGCTTCTGGAGCCCCCGTGAAGCTGTGTGGGCCACATGCCAGGGAGACCATGCACAGAAAGGGGCCCGTCTGCTGCTGCCCGCGACGCTGCAGGGGACTGGGCTGGACGTCCCCGAGTGGGGTCAGGCTGCCCCTGCTGCCCCTGCAGAGAGCCCACGCCAAAAGCACACACTTTAGTCCTCGGTGCTGCCACATCCCTTCAAGTTCTCTCTAAATCCAGTGTTCATGAGTTTGTTTTGGAGGGTGCTGGGTGGATCTGTGTTCAGCAGGGCCATCTACACCGCAAGTCTGTGTGCTCAGGAAGGAATTGTCAGAGTGTGTGTGTAGGTTTCTAACGTCTGGGTCTTCACTGCCCTTTGCTCGGCTCCTGGCTGCTCCGTGGCCCAGGGACATGGTCTGGGGGCGCTGAGGTCGCCTTGGTCCTCCTGCCTGTGGTCCTGTCAGGCGTGCATGTGTTCTGAAGGGCTTCCTGGATGCAGCGTTCCATGTGGCTGTGGATTTGGCCTTTTTGGTCTATTGTGAGGGTGCACAGAGCCGGCCATGGCGAGCCCCTGAGCCGCTTACCACGTGTGCTGTGTTTCTCCTTGTGTGTCTGGAGCCTGAAACCCGGTCTTTCTGGAGACACTGTTGTCCTTGCTTTCTCCATCCCACTTTACAGGGTGAGTCTGCTTGTCTGTCTTTAGCTTCACCGTCTTGTTGACTGTTTAAGTGGGTCTTGTGTGGACCACAAGTTGCTAAAAGTTTTGGAACTAATGTGCCTTTTAGCTGATTTTGATCTGTTTAATGAATTGTTTCTGGTTGTTCGATGTCCCAGACACTTTATTACCCACTGGGTTTTCTTTCCCTACCTTTTGTTTGGTAGGTTAATATTTTTTCTGCTAGTTTTTAAAACATTCCATCCATGTTGATAAAATTGTAAGAGCGTTGATTTTTCTGAGAGTTATCCCTTATTTTTGAAAGGTTCATCTTCATGTTTCCTGTGCACGGTCCTGGTCCCGTAACAGTCTGCACCGCCCTCCCCCCGCGATCCCCCAGCCCAGCACCCTGCTCACCCCAGCTCAGCTCTGGTGCCAGGTGTGCAGTGAGAGGCAGAGATACCACTTTGTGCTCCCGCTTGCAAGCCTTGCCCCAAACTCCCTTTCCTCCCTGATGGATGGATTGATGACTCGCTCGGAGAGTGTTTTCAAAGCAGGCCTTCCTATGGCTCCGGAAAGGGTCTCGTGTGCGAGGCTGTCCCTCACGGGTACCACAGGGTGCTAGTGAGCTAGATAGAAAGTTCTAGCTCATCTTCTCTTTCAAGCTTCTCAGGAGAAGCTCCAGAGACTTCGCGTTCACGGTCACTGTTAAAAACACTGGTGTTGGTAGGATGCTTGTCCTTTGCCCTTTCTGCTATTCCTCTCTAGAAGCTTTTTGGATCTTTCTCTTCATCTTATCGTCCTTAAGTTTCCCTGTAAGTCTACCAGCCATGTTTTCTCTGTCTCTTTCTTGACACTCAGTGGGCCATTTGGGTAGTTCCCAAATTCCAGCAAAATTGGGTGTCTTATTTCTTCAACTGCTTCTCAACTCCAGGTATTTTTTCTGTGCTTTGGGGGCCAGTAGCGAAGATGCTGACATCGGTATGCAGCACACCCAGTGTCCGCACCTGAGCTGTGAAAGCTGCCATCTGGCTTCATCCCACACCCGCTGCCTGGGGTGCCCACCGCCTGGGGCACCCGCTGCAGTCCCTGAGACATTACCTCTCTCCATTGCGGGGGGGTCTCTGCTCTCCCCTCCTCTTCCAAAGCTCCAGTGTGCTCTGGGCCCCATGGCCCTTGGGGAGCATGCAACACACCTGACCTGCCGGACATCTCGCCTTCTGCCTGGAATATGCTGCTCAGCTTCCTTCCTGGCATGTCACAGTCCTCACATGTGACTGCGCTCAGCCCACAGGACCTCAGCTCCCACAGCGAGTTTGGGGTCGCACGCCTCTGCTGATGCCACTCACACTGTGTGCCGCCCTGGGACCCTGGCCTGCACGGGGGCAGTGTGGCCATACACCCTGCAGAGAGGGGCTGGAGGGGGCCAGGGAGGGCCCCTATGGTGCTAGGAATCTGACTTCATCCCGTTCTGAGGATTTGGGATGGACGCTGGCCTACAAAGCTCTGCAGCCTGGTAGCCTCGTCTCTGGCCATCTCCGGTGGAGGTGTACAGAAGCGCCAGCATGGTGGCCTCTTCTGGCTGGAGCCTGGCTACAGGCTGACACGGGTCATCACTGTGGGGCCGTCAGCAGCGGGTAGAGATAGAGCATAGTGCGCCCGGGGGTCGGTCTGGGGTCATGGAAGCGGTGGCCAGGAACAGCTCCTCTCTGTTCCAGGGCTGGAGAAGGACCCTACTGCCCGGGGCTTGCAGGCCAGGAAGACAACAAGGCGGGACGAGGAGGCGCATGACCCCACCTCTGCTGCTGCCCAGCGTCACCACCTACGTGGACACTTGCTCCCTGCCCCGAGCCCCAGGTCACCTCCAGATGCCTACCTCTGCCTGGTGCAGGCTACCCAGACCCCTCTGGCTGTGTGGGGGTGACCGTGGGTGTGCCCCAGGCCCACACCACTGTCTGGGCCTCTGGCTTGCCTGGGAGAGAGGGGTCCTTGGAGAGCTGGTGGGGACAGGTGTCAGACCCAGGAAGAAGTCCAAAGATCCGAGACCAGGTCCCTGCAGAGCTCCCTGAAGAAAGCTGGGCTTGGTGCCAGGACCCAGCGGCTGCCCTGGACCCCGAGCCCAAGGTGGCAGAGGTCACTGGACGTGTTGACCCCGGGGTCTGTGTCTTGAGGAGAGCAGAGGACAAGAGGGAGAGACGGGGCCTGTGGCAGCTCCTGCATGCACAGTCAGCATGTCCTGTTGTTGTGACCTCACTAGGGCACCTATGGGACACGAGGAGGCTGGGAAGCTGGCAGCAGAGCGGGCCCGGGCACCTGTTGTACCCTTTGGGGTGGACCTGTGCTACTGGGGCCAGGAGCAGCCGGGGAAGATCCTCAAGTGAGTGTGGGTGTGTCTGGTCCCATCTTTCCCCGGCCTGCAAACACCACCGGGCCCAGGGCCTAGCTCTGCCTCACACTCCCTGTGGGGGCGATCACCACATACAGACTCTAGTAGGACCATAGAACTGTGCCAGGGGGTGCCTTTTAGACCTCTTCTCAGCCTTCCTGTGACTCCCTGGGGAGATGTCCTGCGCCATCTTCCTACAGTCTGGCATCATGGGGTGTGAAGGATTGGCTGCCTGGGCCTAGGGCCCTTCCTGACCCATCCTCGCCCCTCCAGTGCTCTGACTCAACCCTGCACGTGGGCCAGGCCTGGGGCTCTTCGAGGACTTGCCGGAGCTGTCACTGCACTGTGCCAGCTGGCGCTGTCCTCTGGGGGCCACAGACAAGAAGGGGGCACAGGTGGATCCACTGGTTAACCAGCTGGGGAGCGTGCAGTCCTGGCAGGCTGGGGACAGCCATGGAGGCTGGACAGGGGAGGACCCTTTCTGAGTTTGGGCTTGTGGCACCTGCGACAGGGTCCAGAAGTCTGGGTCCGCTGTCCTCAGACTGCCCTGCCTGGCCTGGCCTTGTGTCCACAGTGCTGGGCAGCCTCCCCATGGCGGCTCTGAGAGTCTGGTGTTGCAGGTGTGACTCTGAGCACCGCTTCTGGAAGCCCAGCGAGGTGGACGCAGAAGTGGACAGTGCCGCTGTCTCGGAGATGCTGCAGAGCCGCTCCATTACCTTCGCAGGGAGGTTTGAGCCCGTCCAGCACCGGTGCCGTGCCCCGAGGCCCGACGGCCGGCTCTGTGAGCGCCAGGACCGGCTGAAGGTGAGGTGGCAGCCATGGCTGGCAAGGACCACAGGCACACATGGGCATGGTTGCCACTGGAATGGGGCGGCTGTATGGAATGCTGGACTCTCGCCGGCCCCTGTGAAGCCAGCTGTGGCCCTTGGCGAGGCCCCTCCTCAGAGAGGGTTTGTCCATGGCTGGCCTGCGTTGCTCCACCACCACCTCTGCCCGGGGTTGGGGGTCTGACGTCCAGGACCTCGGTGCTCTGCGCTGGTTCCTGTATGCCTGCCCCACACAACCCTTCCTGCACCCGTGCTGTGCTGAGCACCAGGTGGCCAGAGTGAGGGAGGTGGCTGTGGCCAGAACTGCTCTCCTCTTTGTCCTAGTGTCCATTCCACGGGAAGATCATCCCCAGAGATGACATGGGCCGGCCCCTCCAGCCAGAGGACAGGGCCTGGGAGCAGAGGCGGCTGCAGAAGGGGGCGGGGCGTACAGGTAGGTCTGGGGCCACAGCAGACGCTGGGTGCTATGTAGGGGGATAGCCTGTGTGGGGGGATAGCCTGGGACCCAGCGGCTACCTGCTGCCTCCAGCGTGTTTGTAACTCATGGCAGCACCCCGGGGGACATGGGCTTCTGGTTGGGCCAGGTTTTCATATCGCTGCCCCCCCCCAGGAGAAACAGACTCACGACCAGAAACCATCATGTTGTTTGGTGGCTCAGGTCTGGGTTCTGAATTACATTTTTAAGGAAATTAGAGAATGAAGGTAAGAAGGCTATTGGCTAAAGCCTGTGCTCCAGAGAGGAGAGCTGCAGGTTCTCCATAGCATGGGAGGTTTGGGACATGTGTGTGTGCACACAGCTGTGAGTACATGTGCTCGTGTGCACAGGTGTGTGAGTGGGATAGGTGTGCAAATGGGGTGTGGATGGCTGTGTGCACACGGGTGTCCAAGTGGGATGTGCATGCATGTGTACATGCCCAGGCAGACATAAGAAGGTCCCAGGTAGGCCCTGAGCCCCAGGTCTCGGCAGCCAGTTCTGTACAGAGGCCATTTCAGGTTCTGGCTGATAGACTAGCTTCAGGCCTTGAACCACAGAAGTGTTGTTCTCAGGACAACTTGGGGAACTTGTCTCAACACAGTATGTGTGTTGGTGCCCTGTGCTGGGCACGTGCCACAGGCTGGCCACCCCGTGACTCCCGAGGGCCCCTGGATAGCAGGGTCACATGGTATCCCCTAGAAGTGGCTGTCACTGTCTGGGAAGCATGTGGGTATGTTCAGAATATGGGGGTTACCCATCAGATCTCTGACCCGTCTCGGAGTCTCTGTGGTTTGTCAAGCCTGGGCTAGGGTCTGGAGGTCCTGGCCACCTGGGGCTTTCGCTGTCCCAAGAAATCCACGTTGTGGACCTGGAGCCCCCAAGTGCATGGGGGCAGCGCTGGCCTGCACATGAGGGTCCCAGCCAGGTGGAGTTTATCGTCATTAGTGGGGTCTTTCCCTTTGACAGATGTGAGATTTCAGGCTGATGCTCTATCTGAGCCCCCAGGCCGGGGACAGCAGCAGGGAGGGGCCCCTGACCTACTAATCCGCGGGGCGAGGCCTTCCCTGGTGGCTCACACTCAGTAGCAAATTAAGTGCGTATTTTTTGTGTCAACCCTGAAGAGTATCTGGTTCTCCAGGCCTCGGTGACTTGTTAACAACAGGTATCGGGCTGCGGCCGCGGGCCGGCGCTGGCCAGTCAGATGTGAAATAGCATCTCTTTACTAACTACAGTATTGATCCCCGCCTCCCTCGCACGCGCAGCAATTTTCTTTCCCTGGCGCTAACCTTGGTGACAATGCGCCAAGCTCCAGGCCCGCCAGCGCACAGGAAGGCCGTGCGGCCCCAGCAGCTATTGATTTTCCTCAAAGGCTTTTAAATTGCTCCTTCATTTTACTGAGATGCTCATTCCATCTCTCCCGGCCGCCGGTATTTTTCCGTGGTGTTTAAACAATTGCTCCATTCACTGGGCCCCTAAACTGTGGCGCCTTCTTATTATGGGAGATAAACTGTTTAGACAGTTTTCCTTAATCTCGGATTAATCGTTCCTGGATCTGAATTGTGTGGCCCTGTACTCCTTCACTTCAAAAAATCAACTTGGGGAGGCCTAGCCATCTGTCTGGGGCGCACATTCCATGGGGTTCCCATGGGCCTGGTGGGCACCAATGGCATGTGGGGTGCTTGGTACCCTCCTGTGAGCCGGGCTCAGTGGCCCAAGGTCTGGGCACATGAGGGGGGCTGTGCTGTCGCCCTCCTGACCAGGATGCGCCTGATATCACAAAGCCCAAGCCCACCTTCCAGACGCAGGCCTGCTCCCACTGGGACCAGGAAGCTGAGGCCAGGAAGGAGAAGCCAGGGCAGGAGTGGGGCTGTGGGGACCCCAGCATGAGACAGTGAAAGCAACCCTCGGTCCTGGCAGATGAGCATGCTGGCCTGGCTGTGGTGCAGCCCCAGGCTGGCGAGGCCGGGATCTGTGGGACGTGGAGCAGTGTCCCCTGCTGCCTTGCCTGACCTGGGCCGTAGCAGGAAGAACAGAACTGCCCTGGTAAACTGACTCCCTCATTGAAGACCATTGCCAAGTCCTCTTTGGACAAGTAAAAAAGAAAGCTCAGACTGTCCTGAGCGCTGGGCCCTCGCTCCCCTGCTGCACCCAAACACCAGTCATCAGATGGGTCTGGCTGCTGTCCCCGGGGGCCGGGTGGACTAGTCCTGCTGGAGGCTGGGAAGTAGCCTGCCATGGGCGCCCATCTCAGCTGCCTTCCTCCCCGGGGGGCTAGTGGGTACACCAGATGAAGCTTCTGGGTCCCCTCCCAGCTCTTTTCTGGCATCTGGTGGCACAGGGGCCTGTGGGCCCAGGATGGGTGGGCAGCTCTGCCTTGCCATCCACCCCCTTTGTTGCTGGCCAGCAGTGGGCTGAGAGGGGTTGGGGCTCGGGAGAGAGGCTCTCTGGTCGGTGTCAGGAGTGTCTTGAAATCTTGGGGTCTCTTTGCAGATTGGCAGGACCCCGAGTTTATGAGAGATGTGGAGGCTGCCACTGGAGTGGACCTTGGCTCATCTGGGTCAAACAGGAGCGCCAAGGGCAAGAGGAGGAAGCACCCTGGCCTCACTGACCTGAAGCGGCGGGCCGACACCGCCCGCGCACGTATTGCCAAGAAGGTGTTTGCCAAGTAAGAGCTACTCGCCCCATGCCTATCCCCCGCCCCTGGATTTGGGGACACTAAAGGTGCCTGAAGCTGGTTACCCCGAAGGGGGTGGATGAGCTTCACTGACCAGCCAGCACTCCCTCCTTTTCTGGTGGTGGGGGGAGGCCTCCATGGGGGCTGCTGGTGCAGGGCCAGCTGGCCCTGGGGGGCTCTCTTGTGATTCGTGCCCAGAGACATCCATGTGGGGACAGCAGGCAGGGGAGGCCGGCCGAGACTGGGGAGATGGGAGACACCACATGGGTCTCTGCTTTAGCAGACCTTGGCCAGTGCTGCCGGGGAGGGGGCTCAGGGATGGGGCATCTCCACAGCCCAGCTGGACATGCCTGGCGGCTGGGGACTTGGCAGGGCCCAGGCAGGAAGGCCTCCAGCCAGTGCTCTCACTGCCTGCCCACCACCGGGGCTGGCCAGACGAGCACACTCAGGGTGCTCCTGTAGGAAGCCCTGTGAGGCCGTGGGCTCCTTGGTTGGATCTATGCACATGTCGTGGGTGCCGTCAGGCCATCCTCGTGGGGCAGCCTTCTCAAGCAGATGACACCTGGAAGGCATTCTGCTCCATGCAGTGGCCATAGGAGGCATGCATCCTGGCCAGCATCACCACATACTTGGCCTGTGCAGGGTCGGACAGGAGAGAGCCCCGTGAGCTCATCCTGTTGGAGAGCCACAGGTGACTGAGCCCCGGAGTCGCACCTGATGGTCACACGGGCACTTGGGGGCAGCAGGGCATCGCTGCTTGGCGACCTCGGAGGCTTCCTCTTGGGCCCAGGGCCCTGCTGAGCAGGCAGCAGACAGGCTGGGCAGCGAGACACACTTGATGGCCCATTCGAGTCTTTGCTGGCAGGCCTGCGGTGCTGCCCCGCAGCTCTGTCCTGGGGCGCTGTGCACGGGGCTGGGGAGGGTCTGGTGCTGCGTTACTGCCTGTGCCCTTGGTCTGCTCTCCCTCTGGCCTGCTGGGCAGGCTCTGCTGTCAGTCTGTGGTGCAGCCTGGCGCTGGTGAGGTCGGGATCCTGGGGGCTCGGGGCTTGGAGCTCCCACGGGGTTGCTTTAGGCTCCGGACAGGTAAGCTGCAGCCACTTCTGGGCTGTGTTGCCCATCTGCACGGTCTGAGCAGTCTGCATGGGGCAGCCACTGAGGTACTAGGGCCTGATCCCAGCCAGACCACGCTCGAAGCCCAGAGCCCTGGCCAGGCTTCCCTGATCTCCTCTCACTCTGCTTTCCCCACAGGGCTGCTGTGCAAAGGGTGGTCACAGTCATGAATCAGATGGACCGGAAGAAGCACGAGAAGTTTGCAAACCAGTTTAACTATGCACTGAATTAGAGGGCCAGACGTGGTGTGTGCAGCCCCGCTGGCTGTCGGCCCCTCTTCCGGCCTCCCTCAGCCAGGGTGCAGGATGGCAGCGCAGACCTGGGACTGGGCTGGAACCACAGCCACCATTTGTTGCATGGATTTCTTGGGAGGAAATAGTGCGCGTTCTAATCACAGTGCCCCAGAGGTACTGACGCTCCCCTGCGCTGGGGAGCTACGGCCCTGCCCTGAGGAGCCACTGCCAGCCAGGTTATATGGGTCTGGCCTGCCTGAGAGCCTGGAGGTGACACAGGCAGTGTGTCCTTGAAGAGCCCCAACTCCCACTTCCCAGCCTTCTCCCTGGGCAGTGGTCACTCAGAGGGACTCTAGGAAACCTCACACTTTCACATAAACACTGTTTTTAAGACAAGCAGGGTCATGAGCCACTCGGCGTCACCGCTCGCGTTTCCAGCTCACGGAGCACTTTGGTGATGGTTATGCATCAGAATGCCAGCAACTACCTCATGGTTTTCATGTTTTTAAAAAACAGCCTCATACTCTCACACCCTAGAATTCACCCTTTCAAAGTGTACCACTTAGTGGCATGAAGTGTGCTATATAACCTAGACCAGAACCTGTACACCAGGTTCCAGAACTTTCCATCACCCCAGAAGAAAGCCTATCCCCATTTTCTGTCACTCCCCTTGTCCTTCCTCTAGCCCCTGGCCCCTCCTGATTTGTTCATGGCTCTGTCCTTTCTGGGTGGACGGCGTCCTAGCAACGTGTTGCCTTTTGTGTCTGCTTCCTCCATTCACTTAGCACAGCGTCTCCAGGGATCTTGCGTGTTGTGGAATATGGCCCCACGATGACACCTCCGTATCACAGACATTTGGGGAGTTCTCACAACCATTTGGCTGTGATGAGTAATGCTTCTGTGAACATGTGTGTCCAAGTTTTGTGTGGACATATATTTTCATTTCTCTTAGGTTTATGCCTAGAAGTGGAACTGCTAGTTCATTTGGTCACTCTGTGTTTACTTGTTGATGAACCACCAGACGGTTCAAAAGCAGCTGCCCTGTTTTACTTACATTCCTGCCACAGCGCGAGGGGTCCAGTTTCTCTGTGTTCTTGCCAACACATGATCTCTGCTTAATCTTAGACACCTGGGTGTGAAGTAGGTTTTTTTTTTTGTTTTTTTTTTTTAAGATTTTATTTGAGAGAAAGAAAGAGCATGAGAAGGGGGAGGGGCAGAAGTAGAGGAGAAACAAGTTCCTCGCTGAGCAGGGAGCTCCATGTGGGGCTCAATCCCAGGACCCTGGGAACATGACCTGAGCCCAAAGCAGATGCTTAACCAACTGAGACACCCAGGCTTCCCTGAAGTGGTATCTTGATTTGCATTTTAATTTGTATTTTCCTAACGACTAGTGATGGTAATTATATTTTCATGTGCTTATTGGCCATTTGTGTATTTTTTTGGAGAAATACCTATTCAGATTCTTTGTCCATTTTTAAATGCATTGTTTGAGTTGTTAGAATTCTTTATATATTCTAGGGGGCACCTGAGTGGCTCAGTCAGTTAAACTTCTCTCTTAGGCTCATGATCTCAGGGTGCTGGGAGCCAGTCTCACATCAGGCTTCCTGCTCAGTGTAGGGTTTGCTTCGCCCTCTGCCTCTGCCTCTCCCCCTGCTTGTGCTCACACGCTTGCTCTCTCGCTCTGAAATAAAAAACCTTTTTAAAAAAGAATTCTTTATATATTCTAGACCCTTACATTGTTTGCAAATATTTTCTCCCATTCTCTTTTCACTTTCTTGATAGTGCCCTTTGAAGCACTGAGTTGTTCATTTTGATAACACCTGGTATCTGTTTTTTCTTTTGTTTCGTGTGTTTCTGGTCCAAGATAGCCTGGTCCAAAAATCATGATTTACTCCTGTTTTCTCCTGAAAGTTTTATAGTTTTAGCTATTAAATTTAGGTATTTGATCCATTTTGAGTTAATTTTTGTATATGGTGTGAGGTAGGGGTCCACCCTCATTCTTTTGTGTGTGGATCCCAGTTGTCCCAGCACCATCTGTTGCAAAATTATTCTTTCCCCCACTGAATTACCATCACACCTTGCTGATCATCCACTGGCCATAAACGTAAGAGTTTATTTCGGGAGTCTGCGTTCTCTTTCACTGACCTACATATCCTTGTGCCAGTGCTGCCGTGTCTTGGTCATTATAGCTTTGTGGTTTTGAACCCTGAAAGTAAGTCCTCCCACTTTGGCTTTTTCAAGATTATTTTGGGCATTCTGGGTCCCTTGCAATTCCAAATGAATTTTAGGATCGGCTTGTTGATTTCTACCAAAAAAAGGCAGCTGAGATTTTGATAGAGATTTTGTTGAATCTAGGGATTACTTTGGAAAGCACTGTCATCTTCATATTAAGTTTTATGATTCATGAACTTGGGATATTCTTATTATTTGACTCTTTTTTAGCTTATTTCAATAGTTTTGTGTAGTTTTCAGTGTACAAGTTTTACACTTATTTCGTTAAATTTATCCCTATGTATTTTATTCTTTTTGATATTATTGTAAATATAATTGATTTTTGTATGTTGGTCTTGTAGCCTGAAATTGTGCTGAGCTCAGTTCTAACTGTGTGTGTGTGTGTGTGTGTGTGTGTGTGTGTGTGTGTAGATCCCTTGGGATTTTCTCTATGCATAATCATGTCATCTGCAAATAGAATGCTTTCTTTCTGATTTGGATGCTTGTCTTTCTTTTGCCTAATTGCCTTGGTAAATTAAGAACCTCCAGTCCAGTGTCAAATAGCAGTGGTGAGAGCAGACATCTTCATCTTGTTCCTGGTCTTGGGGAGAAAGCTTTCAGTCTTTCACCATTGAGAATGGTGTAGGCCATGGGTTTTTGTAGGTGCTTTTTGCCAGGATGAGAAAGTTCCCTTCTAATTCTAGTTTGTTGAATGTTTTTGTCTTGAAAGGATGTTGAATTCTATCATATGTCTTTCTGTATCTATTAAAATGATCATGTAGTTTTTATCCTTTATTCTGTTGATATGGTATATTACATGAATTGTTTTTCATATGCTGAACCACACCCTTGCATTCACGGGATAAATCCCAGTTGGTCATGGTATATAATTCTTTGTATATGTTATTGCACCTGGTTTGCTAATATTGTACAATTCCACTGACCTAGTTTGCTAGTATTTTGTTAAGGATTTTTGTGTCTGTGTTCATAAAAGAGATTACCACAGACTTTTCTTCTTAATGACGTCTGTCTGGCTTTGGTATCAGAGTAGTATGGGCCTCACAGATTAAGCTGGGAAATGTTCCTTCCTCTTCTGTTTTTTTGGAAGAGTTTGTGAAGGATTTGTATTAATTCTTTAAACATTTGATGGAATTTACCAGTGAAGTTTTGTCCTGGGCTTTTCCTTGTGAGACTTTTTTAAAAAATTAATTGATTTTCTTGGGCGCCTGGGTGGCTCAGTTGGTGAAGCGTCTGCCTTCGCCTCAGGTCATGATCCCAGGATCCTGGGATCGAGTCCTGCTTTGGGCTCCCTGCTCAGTGGGGAGTCTGCTTCTCCCTCTGCTCCTATTCCCCCTGCTTGTGCTCTTTTTCTCCTTAACAAATAAATAAAATCTTTTTAAAAATTAATTTATTGTCTTTATTTATTATAGATCTGTTTAGATTTCCTGTTCTTCCTTGAGTCCATCTCAGTAGTTTCTATATTTTTAGGAATTTATCTATTTCATACGGGGTTTTGGTTGTAATTTGTTGACGTAGTGTTGTTTAGGGTATTCCTTTGTAATTTTTTTTACTTTTGGAAGCTTGCTGGCAATGTCTCTTCTTTCATTCCTGATTTTAGAAATGTGAGTGTTTTCTCACTTTTTAAAATTTTCTTGGCCAGTTTAGCTAATGGCTTATCAATTTTATTGATCTGTTTAAAACCCAACTTTTGGTTTTGTTGATTTTTCTCTCATTTTTTTCATTGTTTGTTTTGTTAATTTCTACTGATCTTTATAATAATACAAGTTTATAAATTCAAAAAAGTAATAAGAAATAATTTAACAATTTTGGGTTGCTTTGGGTTTACTCTTTAGTTTCTTTCTTTTTTTTTTTTTTTTATATTTTATTTATTTATTTGACAGAGCAAGAGAACACAGCAGGGGGAGCAGCAGAAGGAGAAGCAGGCAGGGAGCCCGATGCAGGGCTCGATCCCATGACCCTGGGATCATGACCTGAGCCAAAGGCAGACGCTTGATCATCTGAGCTACCCAGATGCCCTTCTTTCTAGTTTCTTAAGATAGAAGATTAGCTTATTGATTTGAGGTGTAGTTACTTGTCCATGTATGTGTTTACAACCAAGTTTTCGTCTAAGCACCGTTGTAGCTTCATTGCATGAGTTTTGGTATGTTGTGTTTCATCTATATCTCCAAGTATTTTCTAATTTCTCTTGAATTTCCTTTACATACTGATTATTCAGGAGTTGGTTTAATTTCCACATACTTGTTAATTTCCCAAATTTCCTTTTGTCATTTGATTTCTAATTTCATTCCATGTGGCCAAAGAATACATTGTGTATAAATTTCAGTCCTTTGAAATTTAAGACTTATTTCATGTATGTGCTCTCCTGGGAGAATGTTCTGTGTACACTTGAGACCTGTTGACCTTTAACCCAGTTGTTCTGTCCATTCTTGAAAGTGGGGTGTTGCTGCCTCTGTTATCCTTGATTGTCCGTTTCTCCTTTTCTTTCTGTCCGTTTACTTCAGGTGCTTTCGGGCTCTGTTGATAAATCCGTACTCTTCCTGATGGATTGACCCTTTTGTCATGGGGTCTTTTCTGTCTCTATAACAGCTTTTGTCTTAAATTCTCTTTTGTATGGTGTCCTCACGCCTTATGGTGTCTGCACACTGTATCTTCTTCCATCCTTGTACTTCCATGCAGCTGATCTCTGCCTCCAAGTGTGATATTTAGTTCATTTACCTTTAATGTAATTACTGAGAAGGGAAGATTTATGTCTACCATTTCCCAGTTTTTCTACACATCTTTTTTCTTCTTTTTCCCATTGCTGTGTGTGTGTGTGTGTGTGTGTGTGTGTGTGTGTGTGTTGCATGGATGTTCACTGGATTCCCCTGTATCTTTCACTGAGTTTTGGGGTTTTGGGGGAATTCTTCAGTGGTTGCTCTGAAGATTCCAGTGAACAAGTAAATACAATCCAGTATGGCTTCGTATCAGCTCCGTTTCGGGAGGCGTACAAAAGCTCTGTTCTTATATAGGTATGTTCTCCACTAGCACCTTTGTGCCATTTTTGCCATACTAATTACATCTGGATAGATTGTGAGCCTGTCAATAAGGTTTTGTGATTATTGCTTTTTGCAGCTCTTTAAAGTCAGATAGAAAAAGAAAAGACTTACATTATACTGTCTGCTCTTGGGCTGTGTGGCCGCCTTGACCAGCACTCTCCGTTTCTTGTGGATTTGGCTTGTGTCTTTCACTTTGGTCTGCAGGGTGCCCTTCAGTGTTTCTTGAGGGGTAGGTCTGCTGGCAGTGAATTGTCCCAATGCTCGTTTATCTGGAAGGTCTTAACGTCTTCACTTTTGAAGAATAGCTTCACTGGATTTTGATATGTTGTTAATAGTTTTTCTGTTCTAACACTTTGAATGTGTAATCTCACTGCCTTCTGGTGTCCACTGACGAGAAGCCAGTGTTAATAAGCTGGGTTTTTGGAAGGTGCCTTGTACACAGTAAGTTGGATTTTTTTTTCCTAGCTACTTTGAAGATGCTCTTTGTCTTTGACTTTTTTTTAAAAGATTTTATTTATTTATTTGACAGATAGAGATCACAAGTAGGCAGAGAGGCAGGCAGAGAGAGAGAAAGGAGGAAGCAGGCTCCCTGCTGAGCACAGAGCCTGATCTGGGGCTTGATCCCAGGACTCCGGGATCATGACTTGAGCTGAAGGCAGAGGCTTTAACCCACTGAGTCACCCAGGCGCCCCTGTCTTTGACTTTTGACAATTTAAAAATGTGTCTAGTTATGGATCTCTTTGTGTGTGTCTTCTGTAGAATTCATTGAGCTTCTTGGGTATAGAGGTTGTCAGTCATCAAATTTGGGAGGTTTGGGGACATTAT
This sequence comes from Lontra canadensis, assembly GCF_010015895.1. Lineage (NCBI taxonomy): Eukaryota > Metazoa > Chordata > Mammalia > Carnivora > Mustelidae > Lontra > Lontra canadensis. Next base: position 66,972,043 of record NW_022630995.1, on the reverse strand, counting down.
TTCTTCAAAAAGGTTCTTTCTGCCTCTGTGTGTGTGTGTGTGTGTGTGTGTGTCTCCCTCATGTCGTTGGACTCCCTTTATGTGTATCAGAGGGCTGGTGGTGTCTCTCTGGTCCCTGAAGCCTTGTTCATTTTTCTTCATTCTTTTTTCTGTTCCTCAGAATGAACCTATTGGTCTATCTTCTGGGTCACAGATTCTTTCTTTTGTCAAGTAAAATCTAATATTTACTTGGTCTAATGATTTTTTCATTTTTTGAAAGATTTTATTTATTTGACAGAGATCACAAGTAGGCAGAGAGGCAGGTGGGGGGAGGGAGTGGAAAAGCAGGCTCCCTGCTGAGCAGAGAGCCTGATGTGGAACTCGATCCCAGGACCCTGGGATCATGACCTGAGCTGAAGGCAGAGGCTTAACCAACTGAGCCATCCAGGTGCCCCATGATTTTTTCATTTCACTTGTACTTTCCAAGTCCAGAATTTTCTGTTTGGTTCTCTTCTATTTCTTTTTACCAATGTTCTCTATTTGGTGAAACATTATCTCATATTTTAATTCTTTAGACATGGCTTCCTTTACTTCTTTGAAAATATTTATAAGAATTGGTTTACAGTGTTTGTCTAATAAGTTCAACATCTGGCCTTGTTCAGGGACCGTTTCCATTGACTGCTCTGCTCCTTATGTATGGGCCGTACTTACCTGTTTCCTTGTGTGTCTTAATTTTTTTTGTTGAAATTAGACATTTTAGATTACATAGCGTGGCAACTCTGGAAATCAGATCCCTCGCCCCACAACTTCTTGTTGCTGTTTATTTAGTGTCTTTTCTGGACTAATTATGTAAAACTTTGTATTCTTTGTCATGCTTGGCCACTGAAGTATCTGTTTGGTTAGCTTAGTGATCGCTAATGATCAGAGACTTCCCTAAATGCTTTGATCCAAGAAGTGTTGTTGTCTTGGCAGAAAGCCACGCATGTGTGTCGGGCACACCTTGAACACTCAGCCAGGCAGTTGCCGACTCCGTTTTAGCTCACACTTCCTGCTTGTTCAGGGCCTCAAGCTCAACCAGTGGGGAGAGCTAAGTACTCTTCAAGTCTTCTGAGATTTTTCACCAGCGTCCTTGGTCAGTCGGTGTCGCCATTGCAGGCCACTGCATTGTTCAACAGTAGCTCTGATTGTTCTCTACAGACCCACACTGAGCCAGTGGAGTCAGGCCAGGAAAAAGACGAGCCTGGTGAGTAGGTTTTTTCCAGGTAGCAGCCAGACAAGTCCAGGAGTGACAGGTGGAGTTGAGAGGAGTGAGGGTGGGGTTTTGGGGTGCCCCAGACCCCGTCTTCCCCTCCTGGGGGCTGCTACGGCTCTGAGGCTGCTGGGTATGGAGGCCACTGCAGAGCTGGAGAGAGGGTGAGGGCATAACCAACTGAAAATGCCACAGGGTTTGCCTTCCCACCAAGATTGAGCCATTTTTCTAGGATGAAGCCTCCTTGGATTGTTACGGGTCTTTGGTTAATTTCCAGAGTTTTGAAAAAGTTCATTTTTTCAGTTTTTCCCCGGGTTCTCTGGCATTTCGAGCTGTCCCGAGTGCTGGGCAGGAAGACCCTTCCCCTGCCCTATATACTGTACTTCACTGTCCTGCCACAGGTGTGCTTGGACACGCCCGTCTTCACGCACAGCCGCACGTATCTGTGGGCTGAGGCCCTGGGACTTCAGCTTGCTTTCCCAGAAACGACCTTGCAAGAACACTGACTTTGGACCCTCCCTCCCTCGGCGTGGTGGCAAGCATCCTGATCTTTACCAAGCCCCATGGAACACTGGCATCTCAGGGCTATTATTCACTTGTCTTTTACGAGGCAGGTGTTGAGCATTTTTTCGTATGGTAAAGCGCTCTTCCTGGCTCCTTTTCTGTGAATTGTATGTCCATATCCTTTGGTCATTTTCCTGTTGGTTTATTAGCTTATATAAGTTGTAGGAGCTCTTTGTTCATTAAGAAAATGAGCTCTGGAGGTGCCTGGGTGGCTCAGTGGGTTAAGTCTCTGCCTTCGGCTCAGGTCATGATCCCAGGTTCCCGGGATTGAGCCCCTCATCAGGCTCTCTGCTTGTCAGGGAGCCTGCTTCCCCCTCCCCCTCTGCCTGCCTCTCTGCCTACTTGTGATATCTCTCTCTGTGTGTCAAATAAATAAATGAAATCTTAAAAAAAATGAGCTCTGACAAGTTGCAAATATTTCCCATCTGCTGACTTTGCTAATATTTTGCCACGTGGAAGTTCATGTATCTGTGTCCCTTCCCCCCTCAAAGATTCTATTAAAAACTTTTTCTGGGGGCACCTGGGTGGCTCAGTGGGTTAAGCCTCTGCCTTCAGCTCAGGTCATGATCTTAGGGTCCTGGTATCAAGCCCTGCATCTGCTCAGCAGGAGGTCTGCTTCCCCCTCTCCCCCTGCCTCCATCTCTGCCTACTTGTGATCTCTCTCTCTCTCTGTCAAATAAATAAATAAATAAATAAATAAATAAATAAATAAATAAATAAAATCTTTTAAATTACTTTTTAAAAATCAAGTAAAAATAAAAATTTTTTTGGCTGTGTTTCCTCTGGTACTTCTACGTGTTTCATTTCCACATTAAATCACTATTTATCACTTACTCTCATATAAAATGTGACCAGGAAATCCAGTTTTCTATTTCAGACAGCTGCTCAGCTGTGTCGTCCACTTCATGATGGATCAGTGTTTCTTGAGCTGATGTGGAGCCTTGCCATCTCCTGTGATACCCACAGACAGCGGTTCTGCGCAGGAGCTTTCTCTCCCCCCATCAACTTGCCTCTGTGTGTGTAACCACACTGTTGAGGTTACTGTAGCTTTATGCTATGTTTTCACGTCAGAGACTTCTTTCTGTTCACTTTGAGGCAACAAGAGGTGTGATGGCAGAGGGCATTTTGTGAAACTTAACAGCACGGGGCGCAGGTGGAGCATGGGGGAGGGGCCCTGCTGTCCCCATCCAGAGCAGACTACAGGAGGGAGGAACGGCAGGCCACAGGGAGCATCACTGCAGAGTCATGGCCTCAGTACTGGGGTTGGACGGACCATTACAGAAACAGGGTGTCACAGAATTAGCTGACTCCAACACAGGATTTATGTGTGCTTCTGTCATGAAAAGCCTTTAGGTGGGGTGCCCTAAGCTGGTGAGAAGACACCACGGTGCCACTGAGGCGTTTTGCTTGGTGGCATCAGTGCATAGGGCCTCCATCCCTAAGGCTACCTCTTGGCCCAAGTTGGCTGCTGGGGCTCCAGCCATCCCAGGGTATGGGGACAGAAGGAGCAGAGGGGGTATACCTCCGTTTCCTGTGGAGAACCTTTTCAGGTGCCCTGCTGCTTCCGCCAGTCTTAGTCACCTGGCAGTGTCCAGCTGCCCAGCAAGCAGAAAATGCAGTCCTTTATGCTGGGGATAGGCATCCAGCTACCAGCAACTCCTGTGTCCAGGCAAGAGGGTGAAGAGATCAGCCATCAGCTGGCTGCTCTGAAAGGGCCATCACACAGGATGGAGTGGGACGTGGCATCCTGGAGTTGTCACCTGCCTATGGGGGATGGAGCCCTGGGATGGAAGAGAACCTCCTTTCCCCATAGACCTGTATGCAACAGTGTCTACATGTGACAGTCCCTACAGACTACAGACCCCTGAGAATGACCTATTTGACCTCCACTTCCTCCCCAGCTGTTAACCACCTGCTGTCCTGAGTGCCCCTGGCTCTATGTCCAGACTTACCCTCCCCATAGAAATGTCACCCCCTTCAGGAAGCTTCACCCCTTCCCTTGATTAGCCTAGGAAGGTCCCTCTGAGCTGAGTGACACTTCAGAGCCATGTGAACCTCAAGTGGCCCAGGGCAGAGACCTGGGGACCCCACATTGGGTCCTGGGTACCACTTTGGGGGTTAGTGGATGTCACCGATAAGGCTGGCTTACTGGGAGCAGGGAGCAAGCGGTCAGAAGTGACTCTGCAGGTAAGGGAAGAGGAGCAGGAGGGCAGAGGCAGTGACTGGCCCAGCGGAGGACTATGGGACTGAAGAGACGGCCACAGAAGCACCCTCTGTTGCCACGTGGGGGAGGGGACCATGTGGATGAGGGCAGGAGCTGGGCAAGTGCTGGCAGGAGAGCGAGGACAGAAGCAAGTCCTGGAGATGGGGAGTGAGAGTCTGGGGGCCACACTCCCCGACAGTGGCAGAGCTGAGCTCATCTCTACTGGACTGCAGGTGGGGCATGAGGGGTCCGCTGAGCCCGGGGTCCAGCGGGGGCAGCAGCAGAGGAATAGCAGCCAGTTCTTGTCAGGCAGCAGGGTGCGGGCCATGGGGGCTCAAGTGGAGAAGCCAGTGAAGAGGCCGGTGTAGACAGCGAGTGTAAACAGCTCTTGAGGTAACTCTGGTGTGGAAGGGGGCAGCTGGGCTACCCAGGGTGGAGCAGGAGGAGGGTGTGGACATGTGGTCCGGTGGGGAAGAGTGGGTGAGGAGGGAGGGCACACTGGGAATAGGCAGGTAGCCTGAGCAGGCTGTGGGACGGACAGTGGGGGGCCATGGAGAGAGGGACGTGGACACGGTGGGGCAGCGGGCTGCTGGCCAGGTGAGTGCCCTCTCCAGGGTGAGGCCCAGCTGCCGGGTGGAGCTGATGAGACTTGAGCGGGGCAGCTAGGCAGGAGAGCAGGCAAAGCTTCGATGGTGGCAGGTCAGCTAGCAGCCCCCATACCCATTCTCCCCTCCTTAAGAGGAGGAAGTCACCACCAGCTTTAAAAACTACATTTCCCAGCCACCCTTGGTGAGGAGTGGTCATGTGACCAAGCTCAGACCAATGTTATGAACAGCTGTTTTACATGGGCTTCTGGGAAAGCACCTTAAAAGGAAAAGGGGTGTACCCCCTTCTCTCCTCTCCTTCCTATCTGCTGCCTGGAATGGGGATGTGATGGCCAGAGCCTTGTCCTTCATCTGGGTCCCTGAGGATAAGCTCCCAGCCCAAGAATGCTATAGCACACAGTGGGATGGAAGAGGATTTCCAAGAACTCTGTGTAGGTGTCATTGCTGCCTGGGCTGCCAGTGGCCAGATTTCCATCACGTAAGAAAAAATGAATAATCTCCTCTCAACTTGTGTTCATTTGGATATTCTCTTTCATGCAGCCCAAACCAATCCTAATAGCAACCCACCAGAGTGCCAGCTGTGGGCTGGCTGAGCGGTGTGGGCAGTAGCCTCATGGGGAGGGGGCTCTGCCTCTGTCTGGGCTCAGCAGTGCCCGGGCAGGAGACAGCACAGCCTTCGGACAGGCCTGGATTTGTCCAGGTGCACACCTGTAGGGCCTGTGCCTTGCTTGACAGGAGGCAGAGATGAAAGGGGAGTAATCTAGGACGCGGGTGGATGCTGACGCAGCCAGGACTGGTCCTAAGATCTTGAGGAGGGACCATCCCAGAGTGCACCCAGATCTTGGAGCTGAGACAGCCCTTCGTAGCACTAACACCAAAGTGGGGCCCCCATGGTGGGGGGACAGCAACGAGGGGCTAGGAAAACCACCACTCACCTCTGCCTCTAGCTCAGGCTGGGGGTGCCGGCTCACGGAGGCCTGAGCACCGTGGGCTGTGGGGCAGACTCGCAGGGTGACTGTACCCGGCCTACCACGTCTTCTCCCTCCAGGGCTATGATGGAGCAGGCCCCACTGAGCTCAAGCAAGGGGGACTTTGGGAAAACCCCTGCACCTTTGCTGTTGTCCTCCCTGCGCCCAGGAGGTGGAGGCTATGGCTTCTTGCTTGGCAGCCCTCAAGCCCAGCCAGGCTAAGTGCACAATAATGCTGATGATTTGAGTTTAGGCCAAGAGCCATCTGGAACTTTCTGGAGCTCTGGGTCTCCTCTGCCAGCTGCCTGTACCCTGGATGCACAGGCCTCAGTGGTGAGACAAGGGGTGTCCTCACCCCCTCCACCCTCTGCTGTTGGATTGCACAGACACATCGGGTCTGCTGAGCTCTGCCAGCCGGAGAGCCCTGCTCTTGGGCAGACAAGGCAGCACAGTTACTTAGAAAATTTCCTGCTGCCAGTGCTGAGCAGGTGGAGCGCAGAGAAGGGGTGGCAGGTGTGTATGGGGTTCTGAAGCAGAGCAACGGCCTGCAGGAGGCCAGCCCCAGCGGTGGGCAAGGTGGTCCCAGCCGCTTCTACCCACAGCCCCACCGACTGGGGACTGCCCCTCGGTGGCCCTTTACCCACTAGTGATGGTGAAGTCAAGGGTGTCGCTCTCTCCGCTGCTGCCCCGGCAGGTGTGGGAGTCGCTGCCACCCACCACTGCCACGCCCTCCGCTCCCCAACTCAGCCTCCGTCCTTCTCAAAGTGGGTGCGGCTGGGTGCGAAGTGGGGCAGCTACCAGGTGCGGGAGCAAGTTCTGAGAGCTCAGCCGGCTCCTCCCGCGGAGGGGACGCCGCCTAGAGAAGACGCATCCCCGAGCGCAGCCGGCTCCCTCTGCGGCGCAGGCCTCGGCGCGGAGCAGTCACCGCCCCCGGCACCCTGCTGCCCCTCCCCCGAGTTCTTCCCAAGTCCGGGCGGTGCTGCCCCAGGGACCCCTCCTCACCGCGCCCCAGTGCCTGCATCCCCGCAGCTTCGCCTCTCGCGGCGGGCAGCCGCCAGCTCAGGCGCCGCCGCATCTCCCTTCCCCGCGTCCCCAGGGCTCCAGGAACCGTGTGCGGCCCGCGCCCAGAACGGGACCCGCAAGTCGATGCGCCGGCCTGGAGCGCTACCTGCTGCCGGGCTTGCGGTCCAGCTCGGGCGCCCTTGGGCAAGTCGCTGGAGCTTGGGGAGCCCCCGTTTCCCTCCCCTGGGAAGCCACAGGAGCTGGTTTAATTTATTTCACCGCCTCCCCGAGCCTCCTCCGAGCCTGGGGGTGCAAGTGCCCAACCCGAGCCGTCCCGGCCAGGCCTGCGGTGGGTGCCCAGAAGACAGTGTTGCTCCCAGCCCAGACCCTGCGCCCGGCTCCAGCCGGCCGGGCGTCCACCACCCCGAAGAGCCCCCTAAGGCAACACAGAGGAGGAAAGGGATGTCCCTGAAGCCATGGGCCCCAGGGTGGGGGAAAGGAAGACGCGGGGACCAGGGCCTCTCAGAGGACAGACTTAGTCACCCAACCCGAAGCCTGTGTCTGTGTGTGTGTTCCTGTGTGTCTGTGTCCCTGTGTGTGTTTGTGCGTCCCTGTGTGTCCGTGTGTGTGTCTGTGCGTGTATGTCTGTGTGTAGGGTGTTGGGGGGGGGCGCTACGGGAGGGCAGAGTTTGGCCAGGGGACACCGGGGCCTGAACGCAGTGCCTGGTCCAACGGCCCGAGGCACCTCCGACGCGACGAAGTCCCCACGGACGCGCGCGGGCAGGCGGGAGCCTGAGGAACGCGGTGCAGCCTCCTGCGGTTTATTGATTGAGCGAAGTTCAGCAAAGTGCTTCCGAGCGGGCCGAGCCCGGCCCCTACGCGTACAGTCCATAATAAACGTAAAACTCTTCTGTAGCAGCCGGCTGTGTACCGAGTCCACGACTGCGGCCGCACAAGCCCGGTGGCGGGCGCCTGCGGGTCCCCGTCCGCCGCCGCGCTCAGAGGTGCGGCGCGTAGAAGGCGGGCGCGCCGTAGGTCTGTGAGCCCAGCACGAAGGGCGACAGCACCGCCGGGCTCGACAGGAAGGGCAGCTGCGCGGCGCACACCAGGCCGCCGGGGCCGTGCGCCGGGTACCCGGCGGGGCCATGCATGGCGAGCGGCGCGCCCATGGGCGGCGACGGGCTGAGCGGGCTGAGGCCGCCGGGAAGCCCCGCGCCCGGCCCCGCACCCGGCCCCGCGGCCCCGCCGCCGCCGGTCGGCGCGCTCGTGTCGGCGCCAGGGTTCTGCTTCTTCCACTTGGTGCGGCGGTTCTGGAACCAGATCTTCACCTGCGTCTCGGTGAGGCTCAGCGACAGCGCCAGGTTGAGGCGCTCGCACACCGACAGGTAGCGCGTCGCCTTGAACTTGTTCTCCAGCGCCACAAGCTGCTCGTAGGTGAAGGCGGTGCGCGCGCGCCGCGGCTTTCCGGACTTGGAGTCCGAGCCCGTGCGCTTCCGCTTTGGCTTCGTCGCCGCGGCCGCGCCCTGCGGGGTCGTGCCCGTGCCCCCCGGCGCCGCCGCCGAGGCCCCAGGCGGGACGGGGGCTCCGGGCGAGTTCCCGCGGGGGCCGGGCGCTGCAGCCTCGTCCACTGCGCCGGGGGGGCGCCTCGGGTTCGGCCGCACCGGGGCAGCCCGACCCGCGGGCCGCGAGGCCGCCGCCGCCTCCCCGAGCCTCCTCCGCGCCGCGCGCAGTCCCCGCGTCGGGCGCCTCGTCGTCGTCGTCGTCGGGCGCCTCGTCCCCGCTGTCCGCGCTCGGGCTGCGGCCGCCACCGCCGCTGCTGTAGCCGCTGGCTTCGGCCTCGTCCGCCTTGCAGGGGTCGCCGGCGTCTGCGGGCGGGCGGGGCGGGGAGGACAGGACAGTTAGGACGCGGCGCCCTCCCTTACGCGCGCTCGTCCCCTCGGGCTGTCCCGCCCCGGGAAATGTTCCCTCCTCCGGGGTCGTCGCTTCTCTGCCTTATTGCCCTCCTCCTCTTTTTCTGCCCGGCGCTTTCGTTCTCCTTCCCTCTTCCCTAGGCGCCCGCCCGTCCGCCCGCGTCTGCTCTCCATCCCTCGCTCTTTCCCTCCTCTCGAAGCTTCCCCTTCGCGGCGTCTGCCCGATCCGGGCCGGCCGGTGCCGCGCGCGGGGTTCACGGCGGAGTGAAAGCTCCGATCGATCCGCGGGGCAGATACAAACTTAATTAAACTCATTTTGTGTAATGTACAAACCAGTTAACGGCCATTTAATTTATTTCGGCGTATATTACCCTCCAATTACAGAAAGGCGTGGGCCAGCCAATTACCGGGCATTGTAGAGCCAGCGGGCCAGAAGCCAGGGGGGGACTGGAGATGCCTGCCGGGAGGGGACTTCTGGGGACCAACCAAACCCGGACTCCCTGGCCCCACTTCCACCTCAAGCCGCAGCGCCGAAACTTGGCAGCCCCTACGCCCCTCCGCTGAAAGCCCGCAGACCTGGGTCCTGACCAGAAGGTCCTGGCCCCGCGGTGGGTCCTGAGCAGAGCTAACTTGCAGGGGGGTGGGTGGGAATTCCCGTCCCCACTAGGCCCAGTCTGAGGGGCAGCCCTGATCCTCCAAGCAGAGGCCCCTGAAGGGCTGCATTTCCAGTGTGGAAAAATTGGAAGAATCTGTCCTGGGGAGGGCCTGGGAGGCCATCTCTGCAGACCGCACCCCACAGGTGGTGGTGGCTCCTGGGCACGTGTTGGTCACTGAGCAACCGTCAGGCACCAAGACTCCGCTGTTGTGTCAGGTTGGCATCAAGAACCCAGGCAATAAATGTCGAATCGTGGGCCAGCAGCCTTCCCCAGAGTGACTGCAGAGTTTGCATGGGAATCAGCAGGTCTCGTGTGTGGGGGTGGGGGGCACCACACCCCCTAGCAGGAGTAGGCTGTCCCCTAGAGGATCCTGAGAGCACCTGGCCATCTAGCTTTGCCTTGTTGGAGGTAGTCGGAAGAGGAAGACGGCCTGACCAGGCTACCCCTGGAAAAAAGAGACAGGGCCTTCCGCTGGGATGGGCTCCCCATGCGGGTGGAGGCTCTGGGTGGAGGCTCCCAGAACCCTGGCTAGGCCAACAGCCTGATAGGTTCCCCTCCAGCCAGGCTGGGCTTGCTCCTCCTTCATCTCCACCCCACATGGAACCCACCAGCCCATGTACCCAGAGGGCCCTATGCCCCAAGACAGCGACCCCAGCCCTGTCCACCCTGCACTCCCGTCGCTGCTCAGCGGAGGGGCTGGGAAGTTGGAGGGAGGAAGGGCCGGAGGAGGGGGCACCAAAAGCAATCAGGAGCCGGTCGAATGCAATTCTCGATCAATAGCGGCCCCTAATAAGTGTAATAGGTTTTAATCGAGTAATTATCCGAATTTTGACCCTATAATTTAGATGTTCGGGGGGAGTTTGCAAGGTGCTTGAAAGAGATATGCATGCTGCCGTAATGGGATATCGACCCGGCCGGGGGCGCGGGCCGCCCCATTACCGGCCGCTTTCCGCCGCTAAGCACATTTCCCCTTAACTGTAATCGAAGGGATTTAATTGTTTTTCCAGAGATAACCAGCGTTTTGTCACAATTAGTCTGATTTGTCCAAAAAAAAAAAAAAAAAAAAAAAAAAGAGAGAGAGAGAGAGAAGGAGGAGAAGGAGGAAATGGGGAGGGAGGCCTCCGGCGGCCGCGGTGGGGGCGGGGAGGTCACGAGCCCTCCGCCTCGCAGGTCCCCTCCTCCTCTGGCACCAACTACCTTCCAAGGCCGGCCCTGCAGCCCCGCAGCCCTGGGACCGGCCCGGCGGAGCCATCCCGGGAGGCGCGGGGCGGCCCCGGCCCCGGAGTCCGGGTCGGACGGAGCCCCGCACGCTGCGAACTTTGCACTGAGCCTTGGCACACGGCTGGCCCGGCTGGCCCTGCTGACCGAGGGGCCCGGGAGAGTAAACGTAAAGATGCGGCCCGTCCCCCGGCTCCCGCTACCGGAGCGGGCCGCGTCCTACTCACGCGGCGGCTCAGCTCCGGTCGCGGCTCCAGCTCCTCCGGCGGCGGCGAGGGCGCGGCGCTCCAGCTCCTCCGCGCGCGGCGGGCGTCCCGGGGCGGCGGGGGCCGGGGCGCAGGGGGCCGGAGCGCACGGGGCCGAGGCGCATGGGGCGCATGCGGAGGGCGCCACGGGGCCCAGAAGCACACAGCGGCGTCTTCTGCTATTGAACTTGTGGGGGTCCAGAATGTCCAGCACCGAGAAGGAGGTGGGGCGCGGCGGCGGGCCAGGGCGAACCGCCCCGGCCCCTTCGGGCGCCGCGGGCACCGTGTCGCTGGCGGCGAGCGGCGGGGGTCCGGCCCGGGGGAAGCCGTCCATGGCGTCCCGGGCGGTGGCAGCGGCGGGCGTGGGCGGTGCGGGCCCCGGGCCGGGCCCAGGCGGCGGCGGCGGCAGCGCCGGGCCGTCCCCGGGAGCCGCCGGGCCGCTCGCGCTCATGCCGGCCTCCCGCCGCTCCGGCCGCTCGGGCCCCGCCGGCTACTGGGCTCCCATCCCTGGCGGCCCTGGCGCCGCCGCACGGTCTCGCGCCGGCGGCCGCGGCTCGCCTGGCTCTCGGCACCGTGCCCCGCGCTCCGCCGCTGCTGCCCGGCGCTGCCTCCGCCGCCGCCTCAGGCGCCCGCCGCGCCCGGCCCGCGCATTTATGGCGGCCCCGCCGGCGGCGCCCACGCGCCCACACGCCGCACACACGTGCGCCCGCAGGCGGCCGCGGGGCTCCGCCGCCCTCGTTAGCGCGCGCGCCTAATTGGCTGCGAACGGTCCCGGGCGGAGGAGGCGGGCCCCGCGCGGGACGCACGGACGGAGCCCCGGGCCCGACCGACAGACGCGCCGCCCGGAGCCCGGGTGCGGGCCGCGAGCAGCTGTCGCGGTCAGCCGCGCGTCGCTGCGCCTCCGCTCGTCCAGAAACGGTGCGCCTGCCTCCTGGGCAAAGGGGAGGAGACAGCCGTGGCTTTTAAATAATTGCGGGATCAATCGGTGGAGGGGCCGCGGAGGCCCCGGGGCGCACGGGCGGGCGAGCGCTAAGACTTGGCTGGGACATCCCGGCGCGGGACGCGGCGCCCAGGCGGCTTCTCTGCGGGCTCAGGGCGCGCGGTCCTGCCACTCCGGTGGTCCCCAAGGCTCCGGCGTCCCTCAGCGGCTGGGGCGGGGTGGGTCCTGGGGACAGACTCGGGATGTCTTCCTCGCTTCTTCAGCCCCCTCCCACGGGTTCCGTGGACATCGGTCCCGCCTCTCCCGGTCGCTCCTGCCGGGGTCTCTTCTCGCGGCTCCGGGTCGCCGTCCCTCCAGCCCCTCCCGCTCCCGCCCCTTTCGCGTCGTCAAACTAGGGCCCGGCCTTGTACCCCGCGAGGGGCGGGGCCGGCGGCCCCTGGGTCGCTCATTAGAAGTGGGATCGAAAATGAGGGAGGCTGGACGGCCCTCCCACCCCCGCCCCCAAAAATGGGGACCAAAGAATCCTACATACAGCAGGCGGCCTACATAAAAATCGATATGCAAGTAAGGGGACACATTACGGCAAACTCTTCCAGCCCCACGCCGGGAGAAAGAAGAAGGCCCTCGGTCCGGGTCTTTATTTGCACATATTTCTCCACAGAAGCGATGTTCGCACCACAGGTCCCTGCGGCCCTCGGAAGGACCGGCCAGCGTCCGGCGTCCGAGGGTAAGACCACCGCTGCTCCTGGGCAGCTCCCTTCCCCCTTCCCACAGCAGAGCCGGCGAGCGCTTGTGCCGCTGGTGGGACCCAGGTGGGAACCCGCGGTGGGAGCGCGCGTGCGAGGGTCTTCAGGGTGTGAGGCTGTTTGCGATGGGCGCGAGTGTGCGCGCGGGCGTGTGCACGAGCGGTGTGCGCGCCACCTCTCACTGCGGTCCCCGGAGCCTGCTCCGCACACAAGGACGGGTCCTTTGCAATTACCGCGGGCAATGATCCTTTGGAAGCAGAAATTAAAAGTTGGGAGAAATAATGGGGGACCAATCGGCTGTAATTTGGGCCAACCTCGGACATGCTGAGCCTCAGGGAGGCTGGGACTGGGGGCGGGGGCGAGGAGGCAAGGCCTCCCCTCTCCCAGCCCATCCCCTCCCCCGCATGCTGGTCCATCCTAAGATTCTAATCAGACCCACAACACTGTGTCCTTCCTTGCCAGGACTTGATTATTCTTTATCTTTAAATTATAAATCACCTCTGGGGGAAGGAGGGTGGATAATCTCTCATCACAGGGAGGTAATTATCTCCTTCCCTCCCCCACCTTTCTGGCGGGACTCTTAGGCTCTCTCTACCCCTCCCCCAGCTAAGTTTGAATATAGATGTGCACACCCCATTCACACACACACACACACACACTTACACATACACTCATTCAGCAGGATGCGCCACATACAATCCCAGATTCATTCAGGAGCACCTAGCTGGTCTGAGGCGCAGGAACCACAGAGGATCTCAATGCCCTGCAGCCAGCCTCACCTGCACCTGCCAGCTTTGCGCTGGTCTCAGTCCTCTCTTTAAGTCTTTCCAGGAGGATGGCACACAGGGCCCCTACCTGCAGAGTCCCTGAGCTGCCACTCTGCCCTCTGAGGCACAGGGTGAGGTGTGCTAGGGCAGCTCTCCAGTGCAGACCTTTGACTTGGCTCTGGGTGGTTGAGTTTCAGTGTGACCTAGAGCATCACGACCTCCTCCTGTGCGTGCTCACACTCCATGCCACACACAGTCTCTCCCTATCTACCATAGGTCACCAGGGGAGGCACAAACATGGCAGTCACTACCCCCACACCCTGCTGGGTGGGCAGGGGCAGAGTGTGGGTCTGCTTTCACCCCCGTTTTACACACCAGACACCTGCAGGTGAGGAATAGAAATGGGACGCCTCTTGATATAACTTTCATTCAACATAAACCCACATAAAATGACGTTGTATATAATGTCAATATAGTGTAATGTATGGTAAATAGTACTAAAGCATAGTAAACAGAATACAGTATATTAAATATGATACATACTAAGCATAATGAAATAACATATTGTAATATACAACCATATATTCACACACTCAGCACAGCAGGCTGTGCTCCCTGCTAAGAGGTGGGGATTGGTTCAGGGCTTAGTGCTACTTGGACAAAAAGTGCTGTGACTGTCCTGGAGTTTAGAGTCACCAATATTCTCCTCCTTGGCTCTCCTCTCCCCTCTCTTCCCTGTGAACTGTCTAATGGGAGCTGCAGCCATTAGAGTAATGAGCTGCAGAGTCTGACCCAGGGGAATAGGGGCAGGGCAATGGGGTGTGAGGGGAGGCCTCCAGTGCTACATAGAGGACCTTGGGTCATGTTCCCATGAAAAGAGGGGGTGCTATATGAGGACAAGGGTCAGGGAGATCACGACATCTGCTCCTGTCCCATGCCTCCCCCACATCTAAAAAACAACCCAAGTAAGTCATGGCATTGCACAGCCCCCGTCCTACTCTCTCAGATACCCGGGAACAACCCTCCACTCCCCCCAACTTCAACTCAGAGCTTCCAGGGCTATAAAGACATCCTTTCGCTCCTAATCACAATTGATTGTCAATTAGACCCTCATTTGTGCAATCTTTGCCCATCTGCCATATCGGGTTATCTCCAAGCCACCAGCTTCACTTGCAGGGCCCCAGGTGGGCACTGACAGGTGAAATCAGTGCCTGAGATAGGGATGCCTCTGCCTACATGGTGGACAGGAGACACCACTTCATTGCTAAGCCTCCACTCACTGCACATCAGGAGGACCAGATGGGGTCACTGGGAGGCTGGGGGAGGGGCTGCACCAAAGCAGGAAGCAACATGGAACAAGTGAAGAAATCTGGGAGAGGGACTGGTGGTGAAGTGACCCAGGGAAAAGTAGTGGGTGAGGGCTGAGATTATGCAGAAGAGGAAAGGGAGGAAGAGGAAGGGGAGGTTTTTGAGGGATAGGGATTGGGGAGAGTGGAGCATCCAGCCCTTTCAATCCATGGCCATTTCCTCTCCCCACATCAGAGTTTTTGGAAGTTTGGGGTGTACAAGAGCAGAAGAGGCATTCCTCTACTGCCACTAACTTATCATGTGTTTATGAACTCCCTCCTCCATGTCTTCTTCTGTCAATTATGGAGGCCGGGTTCTATGTGATCTTTAAGGTCCCTATACCTTCCCCTTGTGAGTTGAATGTCAACACTATCACAGCCTTCATAGGGGTAGGGGCCTCCCTTCTCTTGCACCTGGAGAGCTTTATTGGACTGAATGGAGGGGCAGCAATGTTCTGGGGTCTACAGGGCACATGGATGGATAACCCCCACTTTGTATAATGTTGGCTTCATGCAAAGCACACCCCATCCTAGACTGTCCAGCACCCCCCAACATCGCCATGAAATATGCAGGGAAGAGATTATTACCCCCATCTACAAATTAGTGTTCTGACTCTTTGAGTTCATACTGGGTCCTGCTGATGACATGGTGCTTTCTCTGCCTGGGCCATTCTCCTGCACACCTTTGGGAAGGATGCAGGAGGTAGAGGCGGAGATGGAGAACAGAAGGCTTCTACTCTCCTTCCTTCTGCCTCTCCACCGGCTCCACTCCATGGTGAACCCTTTTGCTCATCCAGAGTTTGGAAAACAAGACGGGAACTTTCCGATTTTAGGCTTCTTTACTCATCTTTTAAGATACGCCTCTCCTGAGGTCTCCTGACTTCTCGAGCAAGGGTACCCCACCCTCAGAACACCAGAAAAGAGAGGAAATATGGGCAGCTGGCTGCGTTTGCCAACTGCACAACCTCGGCACCACGGGCACCTTCGGATCCATGGACAGCGCCGTTGCACGTCAGTACCACCGACAGCGCCCCCGCCCTGTTCCGCCCAGGACTGAGCCTGCTCCCGAGTGGTCAGCACCGCGGACAGCGCACAAACCTCCAGGAGTCTTTGCTCTCCCTGGTTATCGACCCGCTGACTTCTGCGCCCCGCCCTGGGCTCTCTCCCCGACCTCCGGGATACCCCAGAGGAGGAAAAGGGCGACAGGGTGTGTATGGTGTGGCGTCCTGGCACCGTGTATGCTGCGCCCAGCTCAGTCACCATGGCTAAGCCAGAACTAACCAAAGCGCCAGGGATTTTTACAAGGTTTTCACTGCCTGGGTTTGAATGGTTCTCTTTGTAAGCTGCGTGAGTTCAAAGATGAAGAGCACATAGCCCTGGGCCAGTTCATGGAAAAGGGTCAGTCGAGTGCAAAGGTGAGGTTTAAACCCTTTAAACTTAAGACAAAAACAAAATTGCAGATCATCAAAACTGGGAGTGGTTCTCAGGCTGTGTGTGGAGGGAAGGACACCCAACTCCCACAACAGCACTGGGGAGGTGGTGGCCAGCTTCCTCTCTTGGCCTCAGAGGACATCCTAGTTCCAAAGGGTTTTCTGACCAGAGCGTAGGGCAGGGGTGAGGATGACCATTTCACAGATGGGTGAACTGAGGGTGAAGAGGATTGATCAAGGTCATCCAGCCAGTATGTGGTGGAACAGTATGTGAATGCTGGGTCCTACTGATGCCAGCATTCTTTTTTTTTTTTTTTAAGATCAATTTATTTATTTATTTATTTATTTGACAGAGATCACAAGTAGGCAGAGAGGCAGGCAGAGGGAGAGGGGGAAGCAGGATCCCTGCTGAGCAGAGAGCCCGATGCGGGACTTGATCTCAGGACCCTGAGATCATGATCTGAGCCGAAGACAGAGGCTTAACCCACTGAGCCACCCAGGCACCCCTGATGCCAACATTCTTAATGTGCAAAGTGACAGATTATCAACAACCAGGTGCCAAAGGGAAGGCAGTCCAGGTGGGGTATCCAGAGGGGTCCTGGCTGCTGCAGGCTCTCTCTCTTCAGGATGCCCCTTGTTGTCCTTGGCCTTTCCAGCTGCTTTGCCTGCCACTGGTCCATCTTATGGGACAGCAAGGATGTCCAGGTTCAGTCATGTCCAGGATAGCCACCTTCTGTCCCTGCCCCGCAAAGTCCCGTCAGTACCCAGGGTTTCAAGGGCAGTCATTCTCACCATCAGTAATCACCATAGTAGTGTGGGCTTTCTATGGATTTTTTAACCCAGTGGAATGCCCTCTGTTTGGAAGTGAATGGTTCAAAGACTCCTTGTGAGTGGGGCATCTGGGGATGCCTGGGGCATAGGGTGTCAGGTTTCTCCTGATGGTCTCCTCCTCTTCTCGCTGCCCTTGCCACAGCCTAGCCCTCTGGTCCATCCTCCATCATTCGAAAGCACAAATCAGATCACACTCCTCTTCCAGAAACATCTGAAATCTGCCATGGTCCAGGGCTGAATCTGGGCTCTGCAGCCTGGCATCAAGGACTTCCTGACTGGATCCTGTAGGCTATCCTACATAGTCCCTAAACCTGCACCCTGTACCCCGGGCTTCTGAGCCCGTTGGTCAACCTGCCATGTGCCTGCACCTGTTTCCTCATTCAACCGTGCCCTTGGCCACTTGTCCAAATGCATCATTTCTTCTTACTTTAGTGGCAGCACCACCTGGAAGACATCTGATTTTCCCAGTGAAAAGGGAGGTGCCCTCCTGAGTGTCCCTCCAAACCCTGAGCTTCACTCTGTCCTGTTTTAACACATGGGACATTTATCTGTTCACTTGTGGCTCCGTCTTCAGAATGTGGGCTCCTGGGTGTTGTGTGTGTCTCACTTAGCTCTGTGTTCCCCATCAGAGTAAGGGCAGAATGTAAAATGCAAAAAACCATGTTTACACTGACAAGGAAAATTGGAAGACCAAGTGCTGAGGGGTAGGGCAAGCATTTCGCCCACCCACTCTCAGTCACCCCAGTAATGGTCTGACTTCCTGCTCTAGCTCTCTGGCCCCTCCAAATAGGGAAATGGCCCTGGCTGGGGCGTAAGGGCCTTGGCCACCTTGGCTCTGTCTTCCACCAACAGGGGGTCTGGCACTGATCAATATTCTCCTTGGTGTAGTGGAGTCAGATGGTGTCCCGCCCAGAACCCTTCCCAGATCCCCACTCAGATCCCTGCTTTGATCCTTTCCAAGACCCCCTCCCAGATCCTTGTCTATACCCCAGCTGCTGCTGCTAAGAGTGGAGGGGCTCAAACTCACACCCATGAACTACTCAGGAGAACTGTCTTTTGTTGATAGGAGACCCATTCCCAGAGACACCTGGGGGGACCCCACCCCTCCTTCATGGATAGACAGCTGTCAGGATTTTTACTCTAGAGCAACCCACAGATCAGGCCAAGAGGACTTCAGCCGAAGGCAACCTGGCTCTGTCCTCCCCCTGCCTCTCCTGCACTGCCTCCTGGATTTCTCCTCCCTCAGTAAATCCCAGGGGCCCAAATCTGTGCCTCTCACTCTGCTTGGGTCTCAGCAGGAGTGACAGGATGGGATGGGGTGGAGACTGACCGGGGAGGTCCCTGCCCAAGGGAGGACTTAATTATTCCTGCGTGCTGTGTGTCTCCATGCACAGCTTGATTCGGAAGTGATGATGTGTCTGCGGACATGTGGACATTTACTGTAATGCTTCTTGTTCCTCACTCCCCTGCCCCTCCCAGCCCCATCCAACTGGAAAAACTCTAATTAAATCAGAAATGTCATAGATTGGATAAGTTAACCACAGTTTTTTCTTTCCCTTCACCCTCTTACTTGGTTAAGGCCTTGCAATGGGGAAAGTACACTTCCCACCCACTGAAACTATACTTTGGACACATGGCCTGCACTGGACAGAAGTTTCCAGGAGCCAACTCTGAGCTCACGCCTTAGGAGAATCTGCGTTTTGGCCTCTTGCAGCTTCTGCTCTCCTCTGTGAAGAGAACATGCTCCAGACTTTCAGCTGGGTCTAGGAATAAAGGTCTAGAGCCCACCCGAACCCCCCGGATAAGTCCAGTCAGGGGCAGCCAATGGCAGCTGATCAAGGTCCACAAGCAGGAAATGGCCAGTCATGGCTGTGGACTGAGAGCTACAGGGTTGTTTGTTACTCAGCCACGCTGTAGCTGTAGCAGAAACCTGACTGATACAAGTGGGGGCACCTTACTGCCTGTGGCATCCTAGAGGTGAGAAGGTGTGGCCTCTGCAGTCCCCACCCATTGTCCGTTCACAACCCCTGTCACCTGGCTCTCTTCTGTGTCCCACAGCGACCTATTCGCTGTTCATCCATCCCACAGTCACAGAGCCCTTTGCTGGACATGTCCACAGTCGCCCAGTGTCAGGTACCGTTTCTTCCCCCACACCTCATCCCATGGGGGGCTCACTCCTTCATCCACCCTGCATTCAGCTACTCTCCAAGGCATACCTCCAACAGTTTCCTCCTGAGGCGCCCTGAGGGAGGGAGGGCCGTCATGAGGGCTGGTGGGAAGGCTAGGCATGGAGGACATGGCACTTCCCTTGTGAGGAGGAATGGACAGCGCACAAGGAGGAAGAGGGGAGGGGGCCTGGGGAACCCGCTCAGGGTGCGAGGGGGGTCCAGGCCAGGTACACAGAAGGTGTTCAATAAATGCATTCAGTGAAACTGTTCCTGCCCAGCATTCACGTGCCACAGTCACATCGGCAGGACTCACTCAGGGTCGGAAGGTCAAGTGGTGGGGGGGCGTCAGGCCTCGTAATGAGCTTAATTGAGGTTAATGCCTCTTGCACGGCTCCCTGATTATTAAATTATTATCACACGCGTGAATCCTAATTAGAATTTTGAGTAACACTCCAAGGGAAGGCTTGGAGGAGAGATTCTGGAACGCCGCTGGGGTCCCGGGCGCCCAAGAGGCTGCGGAGAGTGGGAGAGGGGCATGTGGGGGTGGAGGTGGGGTTAAGCTCGTGCCCGAGGGGACAGGAGGCATGGGAGGGGGGCGGGTGGGGTGAGGGTGGGGTGTGAGTGTGTGCGGGACGGGGCTTGTGCAGCGGGTAGGAGTGCGGGGTGAGCGCGCGCCCGGCGGGGCCCCGCAGACAGGACCAGGATCGGGAGGATCTGGGGAGACTCGGCCCGTCCCCCGACGGCCCCCCCAACCCCGCCGAGCCCCCTCACCCAGCCGAGCCCGCTCCCGTTGGGGGCGGTCTGTGAGTGCGGAGGATTCCCGCGGCCTGCGGGCAGCGGCTACAGCGCTGCGGTCGGGGTGGGGGGGGCGGGGCGGGAGGGGCTCCGGGCCGCACTTTCCCTCCTCTCCCGAGGCCCCCCGGGAGGTCGCGTCCCCGGGACCCCTCGCTACTCTGAGCCGCTGGGGCTCGCGGGCACCCAGCCCGGGCCCTCGGTGAATGAATGCACGCTGGCTGGGACGCGTGTGTCCGTGTCCCCCGCGCGCATGTGGTGGTGTGTTCACGCACACGTGTGGCTCCGCAGGTGCCTGCCGGTGCGTGCGTGTCCACGTGACGCGGTGTGCGTGTCCGTGCGCGGGGCCGCCTGCGTCTGACCCAGTGGGTCGGCCTGCGAGGGGTCCCCGGGGTCGTCGGGGCGCAGCGGACGGGGCTGAGGCTCCCGGCGGGGCCGCGCACGTGTGTCCCGTCCCTCCACACCTCCCCTCTGCACAGCTCTGCGGGAGGAGCCTCCGGGGAAGACCGGCTGGGGGCAGTGGGGGCGGGAGTCCAGGGTCCCCGGGGAGAGAGACAAATCAGTCCCAGCTCCCCTCCCCTGGAGAGCGGACTCTCTCCCTCCCTCCGTCGCTTTCTCTCTGGCTTTCCCCTTCCTCTTCTCTATTTATTTTTCTCTCTGTTGCTGAAACATATTGAAGGGGAGAAAAAGGGAACATTAAGATCCACTGTGAGCCGAGCGGCGGTTTAACGATTTCAAATGAGCCCCGGCTTGGGTGAGGACCTGACAGTCCCCGTCAGGATGGCAGATGACGGCTAAAATTACCCCGGAATCAATATTCTCACCGGGTGTCCCGGGCTGATAAGCGCGGCCAAGACAATGTTGACTATTAAAGTCGACAGCTTGAGATATTACACTATTAGTTATGCTATTTTTAATAATCTATAATATTTGGGCTATAATTAATTAATTATACGGGTCAGATAATATCTAGGGCTGGAATGAGGTCTGAAGGACCTATTACGGTGGTAATGAGAAAGGAGAAATCTAATCTGGGGACAGGTGCTGGGAGGGCCGGGCAGCAGGCTCCGTTGCTGCTTATCCTGCCGGTCTTGCCCCCGCCAGCCGCTGGCTCCCTCAGAACCAGGGGTGTTTGGGGTCCCAGGCAGTGGGGCTCCTGAAGCGTGGGTCTCTGATCCCGGCTCTGAGCAGCCAAGGGGGGCTTTGCCTGTCCTGCTGTGAGGTGGGTACCCTAGTCTGTGGACCCTCAGCTGCTTTCCCATCTTTCTCTACAGTGGGTGCCTGGAGCAGAGGGGTCCCCGTGTTCATGATGCTCAGAGCACGGCTGCAGGGCTCACCTCGTGACCCCTCCAAAGCTTTCTAGATGATACCTGACAACAAAACCCAAAAACCCAGGCCTGTGGCCATGGCTGGAGAGGCCCTCACCTGCCTCCCCCCTTCTCACTGGGCTTAGCACTGCCCTGCCAGGACACCTGCGCTGCTGTGCCCTCTGCCTAGCTCACTCCAGCCCCAGGGCCTCTGCACTGGACTGCCCTGCCTCTGTCATCAGCTTCTCACTGATATGCCTTTCTCTGCTCCAGCAGCACCCCCTAAAGGCCCTGGCCCAGCTCTTCCCCCAAAAGCCCTATTTTATTCATTCGCTGATGGAACCGAGGACTGACAGAGCTGCTTGGCTGCTCCTAAGGTGACCTTTGGTGAGCACTGCCGGTCATGCTGTGTATAAGACCAGGACAGGCACCGTGGTCTGGAGTGAGCTGCGGCAGGTGCAGCCATCTGCTACTTCCCCTCGTCCTTCATGGGCTGCACAAAGCCTTGCTCTTGGCCGCCAGCCCTGGGCAGAGCATCCCGTTCCCTCACTGGGGTATGCCACAGAAACGACAGAAACCACAGAAACCACAGAATGAGCTGGTTCTCAGGAGGCAGGCCCTGAGAGGGCGGCTGGGAAGCATAGGGTTTTGTGCCCAGAAGTGTCCTGGAAGCGGGGTCAGGCGGTGCCTTAGAGTTAAGTCTGCTCTGCCCAGTGAGCTTAGACCTCGAAGGAGCCTGCGGACCTTGACCCTCTGTAACCTTCCTGACCTCTGCAAGGCTGTTGCCCTTGGCAAGTTGGTGCCTCCCCCTTCCCTGTCCGTTGGCCCCCAGGCCTCTGCCCAGATGACCCTGTTCCTGTCCCCAATTCCTCATTGCCTGGCTGCCCACCGTACTAGGCTTGGGGCCAAGGTTGCACTGTCCGCAGAAAATTCAAAGATCCCGCCTCCCTGGAGACAGCCAGCCCCAGGCACAGTTAGCAGAGAAGCCCAGGCAGCCCTGGGGCGGGGAGGGGGGCAGCTGGGGCTGAAATGGGCAGGAGCCTGTTGTGGGGGCTCCGTGCTGGTCCAGCCTGCTGTGGGGCCATGGGAAGGATCCTGCTATCTCCATGTTCTCAGAAAATCTGTATCCTTTCTGATGATGAAGGTAACGTGCCCTTGTGGAGACATACCAGGTGGGGGAAGCCTCTGCAATCCAGCCTCACGGCAAGACCTCAGGGCACTGTCTTGCCTGTTTCTCGTTTACCGTGTTTGCTGCTTTTTAAAGATGTGCACATTGGCACGATCCATGGCCTTCGGTCTCCGCTTCTCCGCCCCACCATAGTCATCTGTACCTCGTCCAGAGACCTGAGCTAATTATCACTCCATTAGCTGCAGGTTACTCTAAACACGTTGCCATGTGGATTCTTTTTTAGATTTCCATCCCCCCTTTAGGAAGAAGCAGATGCGAGTCCCTGGGTTCACGGGAAGGTGCATTACATCCCTTGGTGCCCGCCTGGGTTCACGGGAAGGAAGCCACGCATCCCTTGGTGCCCGCTGTTCCACACACAGGGTGGGCAGATCCCCTCCGCGGGAATTTGCTATGAAGGATGCAATCTTTCCTTAGTGAATATTGATCAAGTGTGTTTTTAATTTTGGGGGAACTGCCTTTGTCCCTTTCCCATTTGTTCAACTGTTGGGTTGTTGTAATAGATTTTTAAAAACTCTTTATCATAAAATATGTCAAACGTACACAGAAATGCGGAGAGGAGCCCTGCTGCTCAGGCTCAGCAGGGTAACAGCACATCCCACGACCCCATGTCCTCACTGCCACGCTTATCTTGCTGCGATGGTTGGAAGCACATCTCCACACACTGTGTCCCTCCACCTCCAAACGTCTCAGTGGAGAAAAGGAGGCAAAAGACATACAGAGTGGGAAGGAAAAACTCAAACTGTCCCCACTTTGTGCAGACAACATGAGAATCCACCTGGAAAACCCTGGCAGACCTACAACGCATTCCCAGGACCAGTCAGGGAGGTCAGAGGATACCACCTATAAAAGGTCAAATTCCTACATATAAGCAATCAAGAACTCGAAACTGAAATTATTATTATTTTTTTTACAATATCTCCAACTTAAGGAAGTTCCTTCCTGATCCTAGTTTTCTGTGAGTTTTTATCATGAACACATTGTTTTATCAAATGTTTTCTCTGCGGTGCCCTGTGGCTTTGTCTGTTACTATGGTGACGGGTGATGGGTGCTGAACCACTCTACATTCTGGGGATGAACCCCATTGGTCTGGATGTTTTTGTTCTTGCTCTATGCTGCTGCATTCGACTTACTAATATTTTACTGAAGATTTTGCACATGTGTTCATGATTCTGTAGCTTCTTATCTTGTCCTGTCCTTGTCTTCTGTTGGAATTTGGGGATGCTGCCCTTTTAAAATGGGAATGTATTATCTCCTCTATTCTCTTGAAGAGATTATGAAGAGCTTTTTTTTTTTTAAATCTTTAACTATTTTGTAGTATTTGCCAGTGAAACCATCTGTGTTCAGAGTTTCATTCTTTAAAAGCCTATGAACTATGAACTCAGTTGCTTCAGTAGATAGAAGGTATGTGGGTTGTTAGTTCTTGGGTGACTTTGGATGTTTTGTGGATTTCAGGAACCTGGTCCATCCATCCAGATTGCGGAGTAGGAATCTGTATACATGGAGCAGACCCCACTCTGCATTTCATGCCTGTGGGTTCCACAGTGATGACATCTTTCTTCTTTGTCATCTGGCTGGAGATTTATTGGTATAATAGTCTTTTCCAAAGAACCTGTCCTTCCTTCATTGATCTTACCTATAATTTTTCTGTTTTTATTTTTACTGATTTGGGCTTCATCTTTCTTATTTCCTTTCCTCTGGTTGCTTTGGTTTTCTTCTGCTCTTCTTTTTTTAGTTTACTAAGGAGGAAGCTTGGATTCTTCTTTTCCCATGTAAACATTTAATACTATAAATTTCCCTCTAAGTTCTGCTTTAACTCCATCCCACAAATAATTTTGATACTGAAAACCTTCTTTTCACTTAGTTCAAATGTTTTTCGGTTTCCCCTGAGGCATTTTCTTGATCTGTGGATTGTTTACAAGTGCATTAACTTCTGCACCTCTGGGGTTTTTCAAACACCTTTCTATGTTGATTTCTACTTTAATTCCATTGTGGTCGAGCATATACTTTGTGTAGGTTGAATTCTTTTAAATCTTTTTAAATTATGTCGGTTTTATAAGCCAGGATCTGATCTTTCTGAAGAATGTTCCATGTGCACTTAAAAATGATGTGTATTCTGCTGTAGTTGGATGGAGTGTTTGGTAATGGCCTTTAGGACCAGGTGGCTGTAGTGCTCAGTTAGTTCTGCCTCCTTGCTGATTAGGTGCGTGTTCTGCTGACACAGGGAGAACGGTTGAGGTCACAGCCATCATTGTGAATTTGTTATTTCAACTTGTAGTTCTATCAGTTTTAGCTTTATGTATCATGAAGATCTGTTGTCTGGTAAATGTACACTTAGGATTTTATGTCTACTTGAAGAATTGATCCTTTTATGATTATGTGATTCTCCATTTACTCCTGGCAATTTTTCTTCATCTGATATTAGTATTAGGTACCCATATAGTACCATATAGTACCCATATACTATATGAGCATAGATCTCTTTTGATTACTGTTTCCATAGTCTATCCTTTTGCACCCTTTAACTTTTAATTTACCTATATAGTTATATTTAAGGTGGATTTGTGTAGACAGCACATTGGATTTCTCTCAGTCCTGTGTAATGATCTCTGTCTTTTAATTGGTGGTTTAAACCATTGACATTTAATATAGTTATTTATGTGTTTAGATTTGGGTCTAACACTATACTGTTTTTTTGCCTGTTCATCTCATACCTCTTCTTCTCTTTTCTCTTTCATGCCTCTCTCTTCTCTTTTCTTTATAATTATTTCTTTCTTTCTTCTATTCCACTTTACTCAGTGGGTGGTTTAGTTTTGTTTAGTTTTACTATGTCACCTTGTATAATTATGTTTTCAGCAATTGCTCTGGGAATTATCATACAGACACTGAGCTTGTCACAGTCTGTTTCAAATGAATATTTTGCCACTTCCAGTGGAATGCAGAAAATTTAGTCCTCAAACCACCTGTATCCTCCTATTTATAGCTGGGATTGCCTCATTACATCTGCATACATGGATTATTCCCCAGACCATGCTGTAACTTTTGTTTCAGCCTTCATATATATGTTAAAGAAGTAAGAAGTAAAATCAGAGTTTCGTGTAGAGAGTTATGATTTCTTTTGCTTTGCCCCTGGAGTTTCAAGTTCTCTTTTGGTGCCATTTTCATTTTGCCTGGAGAACACTTTTTAGAATTTATTTTAGAGCAGGTCTGCTGGCAACAAATTCTCTTCACTTCCCTTCATTGGAAAGTGTCTTTATTTTGCCTTAATTTCTGAAGGATTTTCAATGGATATAGAATTTTGGGTTGGCATTTTGATTCTGTCGGTACTTAGAAAATGTTTCTGGGGCACCTAGGTGGCTGGCTCAGTCAGTTGAGCATCCAACTCTTGATCTCAGCTCAGGTCTTGATCTCAGGGTCACAAGTTTAAGCCCCGCATTGGGCTCCACATCAGCAGGGAGCTTACTTAAAAACGAAAACAATGCATTAAAAAAGATGTTGTTCCACTGCCTTCTTGTTTTCATGGTCTCTGATGAGAAATACATGGTCTTTCCAGTCATTATTTCCCTTATATGTAATTTGTCATTTTTTTTAATGGCTATTTTAAAGGCCTTTTTCATTGTCTTTGGTTTTCAATAGTTCGATTATGATATTTCTGTGCATGGGTTTTTTGGAGTTTATCTTCTTCAGAGTTCACGGAGCTTCTTAAGTCTGTAAATTTGTCTTTTATCAGATTTTGGAAGTTCGGGGCCACGATTTCTTCAAGTATTTTTTTCTGAACTTTTTCTATTCTTTCTGGGACTCCATGTAGTGGCATATTTCAAGACTTCATTCCTTTTCATTGCCCAGTACTATTCCACTATGTGGTTACACCACATTCTGCTTATCCATTCATCAGTTGGCAGACATTTAGGTTGTTTCCACCTTTTGCTATTATAAATAATGCCATGATGACCACCTGTGTGCAAGCTTTATGCGGACAGATGCTTTCATTTCTCTTGGATATATATTTAGAAGTGAAGTAGTACACAGGGCGCCTGGGTGGCTCAGTGGGTTAAAGCCTCTGCCTTTGGCTCAGGTCATGATCCCAGGGTCCTGGGATCGAGCCCCACATCGGGCTCTCTGCTCAGCAGGGAGTCTGCTTCCTCCTCTCTCTCTGCCTGCCTCTCTGCCTACTTGTGATCTCTGTCTGTCAAATAAAAAAATAAATAAAATCTTAAAAAAAAAAAAGAAGTGAAGTAGTACTGGGCCAAGCAGTAACTATATTTAATCATTTGAGGAATTGACAAATTGTTTATGAAAATATCAGCATCATTTTACATCTCCACACCACTGTAAAGGGGTTTCAACTGCTCCACATCCTTGTAGGGATCTGTTATCTGGCTTTCTGATCTAGCCATCCTAGTGGATGTGCAATATCTCATTATGGCTTTGATTTTATTTCCCTGATGACTAACAAGGTTGAGCATCTTTTCTTGTGTTCACTGGCCATTGGTATACCCTCCTTAGAGAAAGTCTGTTTGGATCATTTGGCCATTTTTAAAAAAGATTTTATTTATTTATTTGACACAGAGAGAGATCACAAGTAGGCAGAGAGGCAGGTGGGGCGGAGGGAGCAGACTCCCTGCTGAGCAGAGATCCTGATGTGGGGCTTGATCCCAGGACCCTGAGACCATGACTGGGCTGAAAACAGAGGCTTAACCCAATGAGCCATCCAGGCGCCACTATTTGCCCATTTTTAAATAAGGTGAAAGTCTTTTACTATTGAATTTTAGGTGTTCTTCATATATTTGAGATTCAAAGTCCTTATCAGTGTAGGATTTGAAAATATTTTCTTCCATTCTCTGGGTTGTCTTTTCACTTATTTAATAGTGTCCCTTGAAGCACAAATGTTGTTAACTTTGATGAAGTCCAATATGTCTCTTTTTATTTGTTGCTGTTTGGGTATCATACTAAGAAACCACTGCCTAACCTGAGGCCATAATTTACCTTTACGTTTTCTTCCTAAGAGTTTTATAGTTTCAGTTTTTACATGGTGTTTGATTGATTTTGAGTTAATTTTTGTATGTGGTATTGAGTGAGGCTTAAGCTTCATTCTTTTGCATGTGGATATCCAGTTTTCCCAGCATTGGCATTGTTTGTTCAAAAGACTGTCTTTCACCCACTGAATGGTCTTGGTACCGTTGTCAAACATCAGTTGACCATGGACACAAGTTCTATTTCTGGACTCTGTCCTAGTCCACTGATCTCTGTCTCTCCTTGTGCCAGGACTGCTTACTCTTGATCACCATTGCTTTGTAGTAAGTTTTGAAATTTTATTCTTCTTTTTCAGGATTGTTTTGGCTATTCTACGTCTCTTTCAATTCTATAAGAAATTTACAATCAGCTTGTCAGTTTGTACAGAGGCCAGCTTGGATTTTGAAAGGGATTGCATTGAAACTAAAAATCAATTTGGGAGTATTATCATCTTAAAACAATATTTGGTCTTTGACTCCATGAACACAGGAGTAAGATATTTACCATTTATTTAGGTCTCCTTTAACTTCAGCAAATATTTTGTAATGTTCAGTGTACCAGTGTTTCACCTCTTAGGTTAAATTTATTCCTAAGTATTTTATTCTTTTTGATGCTATTGTAAATGGAATTGTTTTCTTAATTTTATTTTCAGATGGTTTATTCATATTACAGTTTTAAACTTCATTTTTTATTTGCAATTTCATCTTTTTTCTTTCATGCTAAAAATCTTGTTTCTTAACAACCTTAACATAATTACTTACATGCTTCATCCTATGATATATCTATAATAATTTCAAAATAGTAATGCCAATGTTTCTATTAGCAAGAGGATCTCCAGTTGCAATTTAAGATTTCTTTATGCAGTTTTTTGTTTGTTTGTCCTTAGAATAAGTCACACTGGGCATACACATAAAAATACTGTAATTATGGTCACCTAAATTAATTCTTTTTTCTGTGTGATAAGTTCATTAGTTCCAGTTTGTTTTAAATTTTTGTGGGTTGATTTTCTCGCTCTCTCTCTCTCTCTCTATATATATATATATATATATAGTGTGTGTGTGTGTGTGTGTGTGTGTGTGTGTGTGTGTAAAGCCTTTACATAGCTCCAATGCCACAATTATATGACAAATCCCCTTCACAGATGTCGTCCTTTTATCTCATCCCCTCTGGACTGTTCTGCATCAACCTGTGTTACACAGAGCTGGTCACCCTCACACCCTCTCCCCCCACCCCCAACAGGCTCCCTTCCTGGGCCTGGCACCTGCCTAGCAGAGCCTCCCAGGGTCAACAGGAGAGTGCCCTCATGTTTAGCTTTTAAATGACCCCTCAGGCCCATTCCTCCTGTAACAGGCCCACATTTGAAGGCTACTGTCTTGGTCCTTAAAGTAGTTGAGCCGCTAGGAAATAAGAATGATGATAATGCTATGTAACAAGCACCACCCCCACCTGGTGCGCAGAGCTGACTCTTGGCCCCAGGCAGGGCAGACTCCTTCCATGCACGTCACTCTACAGCTCTTGGAAAGTTTCCGTCAGAGGTTCAATCATCAAGAAAGGGCTTTCAGGCCACTTGCTCATTCACTTGACACATGTTCTGAACTTGGCTGGGCCTGGGTGCACAGAGATGACTAGCTGTCCTTGCATTCAATCCAGCAGGTCAGGCTTCAGCTGGAAAGCAGACGCTGGGGGACTCAAAGGAAGGCAGCAGAGGGGGACACTGGGAGGGGGGGGCCTGTGATGGGTGGTCTAACAGGCCCCTGCCATCACCTCTCCCTCCTCCAGGGTCTTCTCTCTTGGCTCTGGGGCTTTGAGGACTTGCAGGATTTCTGGAGGATTGAGATGGGTAGAGGGTGGTCAGAGGCCTGGAAAGCAAGGAGCTTCTCTCTCTGGGGATTTCTGCTCAGACCAAGCTGCTTGGCTGTGGAACGCTTGGCCACCCACAGGGGGGTGAGGGTTCTGGATTCATTTGGACATTGCTGTCTTGTCTTTGAGGTGCTTCTTCTTGTGGAGTTGGCTGGAACCAGCTAGGCCCTTAATAAGTGGGACCTGTGATAATCAGTTTGCCAGTCTGAATCGGAAGATGCAACCTCTCTGCTGGGCTATTGCAGAATTAAAGCTCAGGCCTGGTGGGTTTTCTGGAAGTGTCCGTGACCTTCATTTCTAACGGCGTGGTGGCCTCTTCTCAACTCCATCAGGCTAACCACAGTGCTTTAGAAGGCAAGGAGCACATTCCAGTGAGCTTAAGACCAGGGTATCCACAGGCATTGGGGTGGAGACCCAGCAGACAGTTCTAGGAGGAGGGTGTGAACCAGGCTTCAGAGCAGGTGTTAATGGCTGTGACCAGGGTCTTGCTGTCCTGCTGGGTAGTCAGAGGCCTGGCAGGACCCAGACGGTCCATCTGTGGGGTTACATATGCACACATGGGGCGGGACCTCTATCTACCTACTGGCCTAGGGATCAGGAGCCTGAGCCTGTGTGGACTGGGGAGATGTTCCTGGGGAAGCAGTCTAGGTGGCCATGTATGGTAGGAGCTGGTACAGTTTGGGGCCTGGGGAGGGGCGGGCCTGCTGGGTGGGAGCACAGGGTGAGGGCTATGTTGGGTCTCTCCCCATGTTTCCCTTTCAGTAGGAAGCAAAGCTCCTTACAGGGTTCGGCCCCAGGATGGTCCCAGTCTGAGCCTGGATGAGAAGCCATGGAGGCCCAGGTGTCTTCCTGGGATAGGGAATGGGAGGAGGGGAGGAGGGTGGATGCACAGCTGGATTTTGTCACATGTACTTCTTCCCGCAGCCAGAGGCCTCTGGGAGCAGGCAGCTGGATTTAGGGGGCCAGGTTGGGGGAGGGTACAGGCTGAGACAGCAATAGGGGGGTCACAGTGCTGTGGGAGTGGCGAACCCTGAGGTGACAGGTGGAGGGGGCCAAGGAAGGGTGGGTCCTGCCAGCTGCGGGGGCAAGACCCTGACCCCTCCCGTGATGCCATCACCATATGCTAGTCGTGTGCACTCACAGGGCACCCAGGAGCCTGTGGCCCCTCAGAGCATGTGCCAGATGCCCCCCTCACGGTCTTCACTCTCCAGGCCCAGATCTGAGGAGGCAGCTGCCGAACCTGCAGGATTCCTAGGAGGCGAAGTTTCTGGAACCCAGGGAAGAAGGTGTTTCAGGCTGGGTGTCTGGGCCACAGCTTGCTGAATATAAGTGACACCTGTGGGCTGACCCCTGGGTCTGAGGTAGAGAGTCGCTGATGATCTTGGAAGGTCCTAGTGGGCGGCGGGGGACACAAAAGCTGGCCTTACTGGCACAGAAAGGAAGGAGAAAGTGGCTGATGGCTTGGGGGCTTTGCTGGGAGGGGGTGCCCAATGGCCTTGAGGGCTCACCACATCCCTGCTCTAGGCATTTGAGGCTTCTGTTGGTGCCTATTGTTTGCAGCCTGCAACTGGACCTCGGGCAACGCCCCACGGGCTCTGTCCTCTGCTGTGACCCTCTGGACGCCTGCCCAGCATCAAGCAGGTAGGCCAGACTCTGCTCTGCATGGGCCCAGTCTATGATGGTGGTTGGACTTGGTGAGACCCAGGTGTGAGCACACCTGCCCAGGTTTTGCTGGGAGGGTCTCTGGCAGGTACAGGTCACATCTCCCATCAGGGGACCTGAAGTAAAGGAGGTATCCCCAGCAAAGTGGGGCTTCATCTAAGCAGTAAAAGGTCTGCACAGCAAAACAGAGGCCCCTCAGGAGGAGGGGACCCCACCAGGAGACACCAGCCTGCCACCTTCCCCGTGGGTCCCCCGTGATCCAGCTGACCCCACAGCATTTGAGCCAGTTCTGTGAAACGAACCTCTTGACCCATAGATAAACGCCGCTGGTCTCTGCTCAGGGGAAAGCATCCACCTGAGAGGTGAGCTTCCACAATCCGGTCCTGATTCATCCATTCTCTGCGCTGAGCACATTGCAGGCTGGAGATAGCCTTTCCCTCCTTCTGTAGCAGGATGGGGGCTCTGTACCCAAGCCAAGGTCACGAGGTCCTAACCTGCTGTCTAGCAGCAGGCCAGGCCTAAATGTGCACACTCGACAGGCTCACACTCAGACTCACACTTGACACACCTGTGACTGGGCTCACGCTCGAGGGGCTGGCACTCAGACTCACGCTCGACAGGCTCACATTCAGACTCACACTTGACAGGCTGGCACAAGGCCCCTTCTTCACTGACACCACGCTCTGTGGGCTCTGTTCCTGCCTCTGGACACCGCCCGCCTGCCTTTGCGCTGACTGCTGGCTGTGTTGGGCTTCTGTCCTCTTGTCACAGAGCCCCCGGGCCCCACACCCCTTCCCAGTGTCCAGTCTCCACCTGTATCCTTTCCAGGGCAGGTCTTTTTCCTGGGATCCAGTCCTGCCCATCCACTGCCCACCGCATAGGCCCTTCTGGGCATCCTTCCTGCAGCTCAGAACCCCTTTTCCAACCACACATCCAGAAAATCTCCTAGGTCTCCTGTGATCCAGGCTGGGCATCTCCTGCCTCTCCTCAGCTCCATGTCTGAGCAGCACTGGTCCTCATGCTCTCAGCTTCCAGATATTGCCTGCAAAGACCCTTCCTTCTGTCTCCCCCAACCATGCTGCTGGGCCCCTGAAGACACCCCCCCCCCAAGTTCTGACCAGTCCTCTTCACCTTGTGCTTACGTCATGCCCCTTCCAGCATCCACACTGCCCTGCTCTGGCCTCCACACCTGGTGCAGCCCTCAACCTGCCCCCACAGTCACCCGCATCCCCCCCCCCCGCAAGGGATAGCATGAAGTCTGCAGCCCCTGACAGTTCTGCTAGAGGCTGCCTCCTCCCCCTGCAAGGGCACTCAGGATCAGGCATCTTGTGGTGGGTGTGGAGCAGGTCTGACCCAAGAGCAAGCGCCCCAGCCCCTGTGTCAGCAGCTGCGCACAACAAATGGACTGACGAATGACGGAACATCTTGGCCATTCTGTGTCCAGGTCGGATGGGGAGAAGCCCCTGTTTTGCCTGTCTGGAACCCCTGGGGTCCGTGCGAGATGGCCTCGCCCAGTGTGGCCCGTGCGTCCCCACACCCTCCATCGTGGCTGGGGTGGGATGAAGGTCATCTCTGCTTGGTGGGGGTGACTGAGGTGCCCGGGCGTGCCCTGGCCAGGGTGGTGGCTGCTGGGACCTTGTACCACCATCCTTGCATTGTTTGTGGTCCCGAGAATCTGCTCTGCCTACCCCTGGAAGCCCCACACGGTTGCTGGGGGAGCCGGGGCCCACGTGGGCATCCCCCCGCTGGAGCTTAGTAAGGGGGCAGTTAGCTTCCTTGTAAATGATGTCTTTTTGCGGTTGGGGAGCCAGAAACAGGAGGCCCCATAAAAGGCACTTTTATTTCTGTTGTCGTGAATAAAATAAAGCCTGGGAGACGGGGCCGCTGTTTCATAGGGGCCATGAGTCCCCTTCTCTGCTTTAAGTGTCTGTCACATTAAGGGAAAAATACAGCCTCCTGCCACCTCTTGCCGCTAAGCGGGGCAGGCCTCAGCTCCCCAGACCTCTGGGTCTGTCTTGGGCCTCCCTCCCTCCTGCCAGGGCAGGTGCGATGTGCTGGGTCTGGCCCCAAGCTGTGCATGAGCTTCTTCAGGCCTGGGAGAGGGGGCAGGCAAGAGCACCCAGGTCAGAGCAGGGGTCCCACCTGCCCTCCACCTGCTCTAGGTCCCATCCACCCACCTGTAATATGTTTTAAAGACTTGGAACCTGCCACTCGAGGTGACAGACTGGCCCCCAGCAGGTAGCTTAGCTGTCCGGGGATAGGATTAGAACCTGGGACCCTGAGCTCACCCCTGAGAGCAGGGAGCGGGGTACATGGAGACTTTGCCCCTGCGCCCCCAGGAAAGGGGGACTCATGACCCCTGACTTTCTGGGGTGTGGTGGGATCTCCGGGCTGAAATGAGCTGAAATCCTGGGATGGGACACAGCACCTTGGTGTGGGATTCTGATCCCAGGACTGCAGGGCGTGAGTGGGGCAGGCCACCCTGGTGGGGACGAAGATGCTGAAATGCAGTGAGGAGAGCCCATGAGGGAGGAGATGGCAGGAGGAGCAGCCCTGCCATCGTCCCCAGGGCCGGACCAGCTCTGGGCAACTGCCCCCACCCAACCCCCGCCGGAGTGCCTGGATCACATGGAAGTTGACAGAGGGCAAAGCCAGAGAGGAGTCTCTAGAGTCTGGGTGGTCACAGTGTGAGTGCTGGCTCGATGTGCCCCAGGGCACCCACAGCAGGGGTCATCGCTCACGGCTGCAGATTCTCTGTGATTGACCAAGAGCATGTGCTGGCTGGGTTGGCAACAGATGGAGAAACAGCCAAAGTGCAGAGAGAGGCACAGGTGGGGTAGGAAGAGACAAAGAGGGGGAGGGAGTGGGGAGCGGAGACATCAGAGAGCAGGGGACCTGGTCTTCTCTAAGCCCAGCCTCACCCCACGTTCCTGTTGGCCTCACCAGTCTGAGTTGCACTTCTGTCCCAGGGATCTGGAGAGCTGTGGCCTTGTTCTTTTTTTTTTTTTTTTTTTTTTTTTGACAGACAGAGATTACAAGTAGACAGAGAGACAAAAAGAGAGAAAGGAGGAAGCAGGCTCCCTGCTGAGCAGAGAGCCCAGTGCCATCCCAGGACCCTGAGATCATGACCTGAGCCGAAGGCAGAAGCTTTAACCCACTGAGTAACCCAGGCGCCCCAGTGTGGCCTTGTTCTGACATGGCCTCCCCTTGACTCTCCAGATGTCCCCAGCCATCCTTTGTAAGGTAGCCCTGTATGCCTCCAGGTGTGGACCTGGGCTCAGCTGATCTCCCGGGACTGTTTCTTTCTCCATCACACTTTCTCATGCCCACACAGCAGGTGTACCTGCATGTGGACCAGGCTTCCACTGGCCAAGGTGGGGACAGAAAGAAGTTTCTGGGCATCACTGACCACAGGGTTTGGGCTCTTAAAACAGTTCAAGTTTTGTGAGCTCCCTGCAGGGGATGGGCATGAAGTCAATGTACTGGTTAGGAGACTGAATGCCCTTCCCTCTGAGACCCAGGCACATTCAGTCACCCACGTATGCCTCCTCACTGGAAAAAGGGATGCTGGCCAACAATTGACATGTCACAGCATTATTGTTGCCCTTGTTTCTTCCTCAGAGCCCAGGGCAGAGAGAAAGACTCTTAGGAGACAGCGATTTCCATTGAGGACCAGCTGAAGCAACAGGTGTGAACACAGGCAGGGGTGTAAATACCGGCAGGAGCTGAATAAAGGGCAGGTGTGGACACACAGCAGGTGTGAACACAGGGCAGGGGTGGGTACACAGCAGGTGTGAACAAGATGTGAACACAGGGAGGAGGTGAATACAGGTGAGGGTAAACACAGGCAGGTGTGAATTCAAGGCAGGGGTGAATACAGGGCAGGGGTGAACACAGGGCAGGAGTGGAGACACAGCAGGTGTGAACTCAGGGTAGGGGTGAACACAGGGCAAGTGTGGAAGTGCAGTTTCTCAAGAAACGAGGGTCACTTTGCTTCCTCCCGAGTTTTGGGTGCATCCTGCTTCTACTGCTTAGGCAATGACGGGGACATGACTACAAGTAGCTGCTCAGGAAATACTTGCTAAATTCAGGAACAAAAAATTACTGTTTCTGTATAACTGGTGCTAAGTGGAATGTCACTTGGCTCTGCACATCTGCAGTTCATTGTGTCACATTTCCTTGCCCACATTTGACCACAGCTGGTCTGGCACTGGGTATGAAGTTGCTCTATAGCTCAGAATTCTGTTTCCAATGACACACCCTTGCTGGTGCTAGACCCACCATCCCTGTGGCTCTGCACTGAGCCACCACCACCACCATCATCACCATCGCCATCATCATCATCACCACCGTCATTACCATCACTATCACCATCATCATCGCCACCATCACATCACCACCATCACCACCATCACCATCATCACCATCACCACCATCATCACCACCACTACCATCAATTTCCGTATTTCTCTTATAATGTTTCTCAAGTATCTACTGCATGCTAGATGTTTGTACATTTTATTCCTCCCTGTAAAACAACCCGGCCAAAGAGGTATTACTGTTCCCACTTGAAACTATTCCCTCTGTCTTTAGATAGCTAAAGAAAACTGCTCAAGTTCACAGAGCTTCTAAGTGGAGGAATTAGTATTTGCATTCATATCTATCTGATTCTGGAGCCTTTTCCCATGACCAAGAGCCATAGCTTCTTTGGCCCTCTGGCCCAGTCTGGGGCCGGTGCCCCCGCCGTCCCCTTCCCCTCCTTCCATCCTGTGGTCATCATTACATATCATGGCCTCTCTCTGTCACCCTCACCAGACTACTGAGTGGTTGGAGCGGGGGACACCAGTGTGCGGAGAACAGTGCAGGGGCACAGAGGTAGGGGCCTTTCAGTGTTCCAGCAGGGGTGAGCGACTCCCGAAGGACAGACCGAAAGAGAGGGAAGCCTTGTATCTCCGACCCCTCCCCATAAGACAGTATAGGTAACCTGGTAGTTCAGACTGAAATGTAAGCTATCGGCTGGGCCTCATTCACCAGAGGGTGGGGATGCTGTGATTGGAAGGTCCTGAGTCTGGGCGGGTGCTCTCTCTTCGCCTGCCCTCCCCATGCGACAGCGGTCTGGGTGAGGGGGCCTCAGGCCCGCAGTCACCAGACTGCCTGCCCCCAACCCCACCACAGGGGACAGCAGGTCACCTGTTGTCTACTCCCACTTGTCCTCTCCTCTGTTCCCTTGGGCCCCTGAGTCCCAGCGCACCACACTTTCGTGATTTATGCCATCGATTCTGTTCTGTAACCATTGCGTTGAACTTACTTTACTATTTTCTGCTTCCACTGAGATGAAACCAGTGCTCGCCACCACTCCTTTCCCCGTGGTCTCTCCATTTCCCTGTGGTTCCAGTTTGGTTACAGTGGTCCCTTTGAGAAGGACTCCCAGGGACCACGCTCGAGGGCCCCGTACTGCCTATTGTGAAAGCGTGTCTCTGCTCTGGAGAAGGGGTCATTTCTGTGGATGCTTTTTTCCCTGAAAAGTTTTTAGACAGCTCCTCCATTGTTTGAGCCACTGGACTGTATCTGTGATTCCGGCCTCTTTTGTTTTCCCGTGGAGGTCACTTGATCTCTTTCTCCCCGCTCCTTGGCTTAGACTTCCGCAGGACCTGATCTTTCAAGTTTCACTTTGAGCTGTGTCACCCCGCCCCACCCCACACCGGAAAACAGTATGTCCTTTCAAATCTTTCTTTATCCAGTAACGTTTTCTTAAATGTTATCCAAAATAATATATCGGAGGGGCGCCTGGGTGGCTCAGTTGTTAAGCATCTGCCTTCTGCTTGGGTCATGATCCCGGGGTCCTGAGATAGAGCCCTGCATGGCTCCCTGCTCAGCGGGAAGCCTGCTTCCTCTGCTGCTGCCCCTGCTTGTGTTCCCTTTCTTGCTGTGTGTCTATCAAATAAATAAAATCTTTAAATAAAATCTTTAAATATATATATATATATATATATATATATATATATAGGAATTTAATTTTTGTTATATGTTTTGTTCATGTTCTAGCGGCTCCCGTTGGGTACACATTGGGTGTACTTCGCCTGTCCTCCCTAGCTGCCTGTCCCCACCTACAGCCAACTCAAGAATCCCTTTGCCTTCTTTCACTGCATTTGTGTGGTTTCCCGGAGCCAGTGTGCATCTGTGCCTGTGTTCACGGTTGGGCCTTTCCCTTCCTTCCCCTTCCCCTACGCCCTGGTCAGAATCAAAGGGTAACGGGGCCCATGTGAAAGTTGTATTTTCGTCCCTCTCTTCTTTCCTGAGATCTGTGTGCTCATTTGTCATTTCCTTCTGTTGTCTTATTTCTTTCTTGGGCTTTTGTATTTCTGTTTGGAACCCTCAGTTCTTCTCAGGAAGACCAGATTATCTGCGTTTGGTCGAATTTTTATCTCTTCTGTGGTAAAACGTTCCTGGTAAGTATTCTTTTACTTTTCTTTCTTCTCTCCTTCTCTCTCTGTCTCATGCTGGCGCCCAGTGTTTGGGGCTAGAGTCTCACTCACCCTGGTTGCTGCCACTCAGCTTGGAAGGAGGGGGATCCCCCCCCCAATCTGGAGCCTGCAGGACTTGGGGCTGAGGCTGGAGGGCCCACTGGGAAGGTGGAGCCTCCAAGGAGCTCTTCCTGGACGGGGGTGAGATTCCCTGCATTGAAGACAGGAGACTTCCAGACCCCAGTGAAGCTGGGTGATGGTGTGTGTGTCTGTGTGTGTGCACACTCTGCAAGGTGTGTAAGGGATTAGGCATGTGAAGCTGCGCATATGAGGAAACGCATGTGTGTGTGTGTGTGCACCAAGTTAAGTGTGGACCCTCATGGGGCGGCAGATGCTGCTTAATGCCATTTCGCCCTTCCTGGAGCCCTATCCAGGAGCAGGCTGGTGACCCTCCGCAGCCCCTGAGCAACCGGTATGGTGTGGATACCAGGGCTGACACGGAGTTCCTCACGGTGGGAGCAGCTGGGTCCAAGGCCCCCGGTCCCCCAGCCTGTGGCCGGAGCTGTGTCCTTCCACACAGACACAGGCGTTCCCAGGCTCATGGACAGAGGGACACACTGTGCTTGGGTCTCCCCAGGAACTGAACACTTGGCCTGAGGGCCCAGACCTAGGAGGCTCCAAGGAAGAAGTGCCAGCCCCCTCCCCCCTCCTCCGCCCCCGCAGTGACTCCACCCCCACGGAGGTCGCTCCTGGGTGGAGGTGGGGGAGGGCCAGGAAATAGAGTTTGGGCCCAGTTCTGGCGGCGACTCTGTGCGCTGCCCCAGGAAGCAGCGGGCTCAGGGAGAGGCCGGGAGAAGAGGATTCGCGGAGGGGTGGGGTCTGCGCACCCAGGAGGTGGGGTCTTGCTTCTGGGGAGCCTGTGGCCCGAGCAGCAGCGAGAAGGGCCTAAAGTCACAGGGAAGTGACTAGGTCC
Source organism: Lontra canadensis (assembly GCF_010015895.1). Lineage (NCBI taxonomy): Eukaryota > Metazoa > Chordata > Mammalia > Carnivora > Mustelidae > Lontra > Lontra canadensis. The sequence continues at coordinate 66,933,959 of NW_022630995.1, read as the reverse complement.
AAAGTGACCTTGCAGAGGGACATGAAAACGCCCCAGCGATGATCGCCAGCCCTCTGGCCACCGCGGCGGACCGAAGCGGAGACCCCGACCCGGACCACGTCTGAGTTGCCGATTGAAGACTCGGGTGGGAAAGGCACTGGTGACGCGCGGGAGCCGCAGGCCACCAGGGGCCGCGTCCGCGCCGAGCCGGTCGCCGGGCAGGGGTCCGCGGAAGGTGCGGCCCCTTTCCGAACGGCCGCACTGGCTGGCCACCTGCCCGGCTGACCCCCCTGCGCAGGCCACTCTGGCGTCCGCGGGTCCTTGTAGCTCGCGGGTGCAGAAGTTCAAGCCAGCAGTTCCCGCAGAATGAAAAAATATTACCTTCAGAACCCAGGGGGCAGCTGAAACCACTGCGGCCGACGCGCCCGAAACCCACTTCTTCGTGCGGTCCGATCCTGCAGCTCCCGGGACCAGGGCTGCTCCCAGGGTTCGCTCTCAGTGTCCCGCGTCTGGCCCCCGCCTCTCCCACACGCCCGTCTCTCCCCTTCCCCCCCCCCCCCCCTCTTCTGCTCCCCCCCCCACCCCCCCCCCGCCCCCCCCCGCCCCCCCCCCCCGCCGTCAGCCCTTTCTGCCCCCACCCTCCAACCCGATCCTGCCTCTCCGCCCCGCTCCCCTTCTTCCCGGCCTCCACCCCCGCACCGCCCCTCGCCCCCCACACCGCGGTCTCCCCACCCGGTCTGCCCTCGTTGCCCCCACCCCGTCTGCGCGCCTACCCCCTTCCCCCCAATCTGTCTGCCCTCGTCGCCCCTCTTCCGCAACCGCGCCCGCTCCCCCGTCCCTTTCCCACCCCGTCTGTCCTCTCCAACCCCTGACCGCCTGCCCTCACAGTCCCTGAGTCTCCCCACATCATCCCCCCCAGCTTGCCCTTGCCCACACCCCCCCTCTCCGTGCCTGGCAGCCTGATGCCCTGGCCCCCAGCTGAGCGGATCCTGCCCCTCCGGAAGGCCAGGCCTCCCGCCATTTCCTCCACCCTCTCTGCTTCAGGTTCAGGCTCAGGCTGGGCCCTTCCAGAAGCATACCCGCTGTTCTCTCCACTTCACTGACCTGCGCCCTGGGCCAGCCTGTGGATGCCCAGTAGGCTCTGTTCCTGGGACAGCTCTGCCCATCCCCCAGGGCCCAGTTCCTGCCTCTGGAGGGGCTCCCCGCAGAGTAACAGACCCTGTGGTAGGACCCCTTTCTCAAGCTGAAGAAGATTTGGAGAAAAGGAGGGTGTCCTCGGGCAGGACTTCCTTTCAAGGCTGCCCCTGCTGTGGGCCTTGGGAAGTAGAGAATGAATGGAACTGGGCACCACCCACCCCACCAGGCCTGGACAAGGGTGCAGGTGCACCTCATTCTCACTCCCAGAGGAGGGACTCACGCAGGACCCCTGTTGGCCACGGCAGCCCCTGCTGCCTCGTGTGACCTCCGGAGACCAGTTAGGGCTCTGAATGTGGTGGCTCAGAAGGATGGGGGGAGGGGAGGAAGGACGCCTGGCCCTCCTGACACCCCTGCAGTGGACAGACCAAGTGAGGGCGTGGGCTGTGCCCGACAGAGTGGGGCAGATGGCCCAGCTGCAGGAGGAGGGGTGGCTGGTGGGACCCCTGCCCTGGGCCCAAGGGACAACTGGGCTGCAGCTGGAGGCAGCTGACAGTCTAGGCTTTGCGGAGCAGGACTGCAGCCGCTGGTGTCACCCACAGGGAGCCCACCTCCCACACTCATAACTATTGTTAATTAAGACTGTCTCCATTATAGGGCTAATTAACAATTAGCATAAACATAATTAGCCAGCTCTGACATTTAACTCATTACATTGTTTAAATAATTTTCGGAAATTGCCCTGAGCGGCATTCTGTCAGCTTGCAATAATGGCGCCACTTTGTCATGTAAATTAAATGACATTTGTGTTGCTGCTGTCCCAGCTCTGTGGGAGATAGTTGAGCCCAGGTTGGAAGTTCTTTCCTGAGCCTGGCAGTGACTGGTTGAGTGGGAACTGTAGGGGGAGGGGAGCAGAGCCCTCAGCTGGATCCCCAGACCTAAGACCTCCCTAGGCTGGGCCCCCGCACCCTAGGGCAGCCCGGGACAGCTGGTGTGGGAAGGGTGGTTGGATTTCCCACCTTCCCGGCGAGGGTCCCAAGCCCAGCGCTGAGGCAGAACTTCAGGCATCCTGAGAGCTGGGACGGACAGTTCCAGGGTCTGCAGAGGTGACCTTCGCCCTGCTCTCAGCATCTGCAGTTTCCCTGGGACCAGTGGAGCCTGGAGAGCACCCTCCCCAACACTGCCCTCCCCAACATCAAAGCCCTTCTCTGATGGAGGCCCCCCCCCTTGAGCACTGTTCCCAGAAGGGGCTATGTCCTGCCACATCCCCTCAGGGTGGCAGTGACCTTCTCCTAGCCAAGCCAGACCTCGGAGATGAACCTCCTCTGGGCAGGGACTGTGGCAGCCCTGGCCTGGGGGTCCCTCCTGGCCACATTCTCTCTGACAGTCCTGGAAGTCACACCCACTGTGTTGGGGGCTGGGCTCCAAGGGCATTTCGCCTGGAGCTGGGAGACCTTTTCTGGGTCTCCAGGGACCTGGCCGAACAAGGGCTGGGCTGCACAGGTCAAGGGGCTTCTCCCTTGTCTTGCAGCCAGGATCCCCTGTTCAGCGTCCTGCCAGGGCCAGGTGTCTGGGAGAAAGTGACACCAGATGGCTTCACCATCACTGTCTCCGCTGGGCTGGCCTCCTGCTGGCCTCCGGGCAGCCCCTCAACACAGGGCCCTGAGCACAAGCCCAAGGGTGACCTCCCTCAGCTCTTGGTCCAGCTACTCACCCCTCCCAGCCAGCTGCCCCTTCTATGCCCTCCCCACTGCTCCCCCCCCCAACCCTGTCTTGGCCTGAGGCATCCCTGTGCTGCTCTCCAGGGCAGCCAGCAGCCAGCCCCAACACTCCCATAGAGAGAAATGGGGGTACCCTCAGGGAGTTCAGGTCAAGCCAGGACCCAGACTGACCGTCCCTTCTCCCCACCCCCCAAGTTCCCCTTCTGATAAAGTGGGGTTTGAAAGCATGTAGATGGGGCTTCCTGCCTGCCCCTCTTCTGCACCCCAGGACTCCTGCGGGCCCTAACATGGGGCTTCAGTGGGCAGCATGGGCTCTGTTTCCTCTCTCCCTCTCTCAGTCACTCAGTGCCCACCCATCCCTTCAGTCCTCTGCTTCCATCCTCTGCTCAATCACAGGTGGTAGCTGCCCAGGGGGCTTAAAGCATCCCCTCCCCATGCTTCCTGCCTAGAGGGGGAGCCTAGCCTCCAGGAATACCTGCCTCTCCACAGGGTCCACCTAGCATCCTGCCCAGGTGACCCCAAGTGAGGCCTGGGTCCTGGCTGTGGGGGGGTTGGGAGGAGCTGGGAGAAGGAGGCTCCTGCTGGCTGTGACTCCAGACCTACAGCTCTGTGACCCTCTTTGGTTGGATGAGGTGCGCCCCAGGGGCCCTCTGCTGAGATGGTGACAAGTCACTCAGTAAGCACCATGCCACACGGGTTTCCACTGCCCTCTTCCCAGAGGCAGGTGCCCACTGAGGCCCAAGAGCCCCCTGGAGCCCGTAGTCCCTGGAGGACAGCCCCAGACTCGTGGGCTGCTCCAAGGATCTTGGTTCCTGGCAGGAGGCAGGCCCGGGAGTGACAACAAGAGTGGACAAATGAAGTCCGTAACTCCAGAAGTGACTGCCCATCATCTTTCGCTCGGAAGGCAGAACGGAATGGCCCGCGGTGCCCAGGCGGCTAAATCAAACGGCCCCGAGAGTTGTCGGGACCCGTTCTGGCTGTTAAGTGCTTGTCAGCGCCCACAGGCCTCTCCTGACTCTATAAAATTCCCGAGAATTATAGGAGCTCCAGGGTCACATAATTCATTGCACAGTAGATTTAACCTGGCGGCCAGTAATTCATATTTGTGGCGATAATATTGTTTTCCACTTTCCGAGAGTTATCGCTGTGTCTCCCTTCCAGGTCACTATGGATATCAAAAATCAATTTGGAAAGATGGATACTGTCAGAGAATAAAGCATGAAGGCGGCGGCCGCCCCCTCTTGCCGCTACGCCGCTGAGCAGGAGGACGCCTCTGTCCCCTGCACTCCTGAGCCTCTGTGGGGGCCCTGCTGTCACAGGGGTGCTCTGCTACTCTCCAGGCTTCCCCCCCTGCCTCCTGGCGCTGCACACCAGGCCTAAGGCTGCCTGCTTCCCTCCGGCGTCTCCGGGTCCTGTTCCTGTGGGAGCAGGGATGGGAGGCTGGCTTTGCTTCTGTGCCTGAGGGGCTCCAGGATCAAGGCTGTGGGGCTTGATCCTCCTCACACTGAGCTGTGGAGAGGGGCTGAGACACTGGGCATAGATTCAGCAACAAGGAGATTTGCCCTCTAGGGAGGCCACACCTAGGCATGCCCTCAGACCCCACAGGGACCCACACAGGACAGGGCTGGGCCCCAGCTGGCTCTGGGGGCCACAGATGCCTGAGACCCCTCCTGCCTGGTATAGCCTCCCTCAGGGGGAGACAGGAACCGGACTTGGGTCAGGAGGTCAGGAAGCGCCCTGTAAATGGAGCTAAATGGAGCGAAGGGCCTTGAGGGTACCCATTGTTTCAGCCCTGGGAGGGGGTGGGAGGAGAAGAGGAGTGGGTTCTGGGAAAGTGTCCCCACAGAGCAGTGGCTGGATGGGCTGTGGTGGGGGTGGGGGGGTTGGGTGGCTGAGAGGCGGAGGGGCGCTCCTCACAGAGAGGGAGGGATCGTGGAGACCACCCGGCCCAGCAGGCACCTGAATCCTGCTCCAGAGGAACCTTCAGACAGCCCCTGGGACAGCTGCTCGGCTGTGCTGGGGAGACAGGGAGTAGCCCTGGTCTTAGCCTTCCCTGGGGCCACCCCTTGAGCCCAGAGTGACCACTGCAGACAGAAGCAGCCCAGCCCATACTCCCCAACGGATGGGCGGCGGCTGTTCTTCGCCAGAACGTGGGAATTACTGCACTGTTTCCCATGACATGGCCTGCATCTTCAGCTTTGGAGAGGGCGGCATGGGTGACAGCTACCAGAGAGCGGCTCCGTGAGGCAGCTGACTTCCCATGGCTCACTGCGGCCACCCAGCGTCTCCCTGACCGCCTGTGTTCCCAGCCCTCAGGGCCTCCCAGCTTTCGGGTGTGTGCCAAGCCCTGTGGCTCCTGTTGCTGCGGGAGGGTCAGGGAGGAAGCCTGCATCTGCTGGGTGGCCAGGGGGCCCAAGTATGGGCCCTGTGCACCGACTCCATGGTGGTGGTGGGCTGAGTGTGAGCTGTGCACTTGTGTGTATGAGTGTGCACTCGTGTGAATGTGTGTGCGTGCACGCATGTGAGTTTGAGTGTGCGTGTGTGTGTGTGCAAGCACGAGGAAGCTTCTGAGCACCTCAGGGGTGGCTGAGCGTGGCTGGTGACCTGCACTTTGTTGACATGGGTCTTGTGCAGGTGAGTGTGTGGGTGGGTGTGTCTCTGTGGGTCTTGATGAATGTACGTCGTGGTCAAGAGTATGTGTTGCAGCCGACCTGCGGGGACTCCACTCTGGTCTCCCTTCTGATCACAAAAGTCCTTGTGTGGGGCCCATAGCTGCTTACATGGGGGTCCCAGGAGCAAGCTGGATCTCAGGGCCCTGATTGCAGGTGGGGTCCCGGGAGCCCTCCATTCAGCAGGCCAGCCTGGGGTGGTCTGCTCCCCTGCCCTCGGAAAGGCCACAGGGCTCTGGCAGCTGTCTGGCCTCGCAGAGCCTCCCCCAGATTGGACACTCTCCCCTGCATTCATAGCACCTGCCCCTCCCCCCACCCCCACCGCAGCCCCCCTTCTGCCTTTTCTCCTCCCACCTGGTCACAAGTGCTGACCTCCCCTGGTCCTCTGCCTCAGGGCCTTGGCGGCAGCAGCCCCCCACCCTGAGCATGGACACCCCACGCCGGCCTCAGCCTCAGCTTGGCACTCCCCCCACCTGCCCAGACCTGTGGACGGACTAGCCCTGCCTGTCAGGAGCCCCCCTGCTTGTTTGTACCTCTCTTTCCCCACCAGACTTCTGCACACACCTGTACCTGGGAGCTGCTCAGGAAAATTCTGTGGAAGGGATAAAGGGGTGGGGCGGGGTCCCTGCCTTGTCTGGGTCTGGGTTCAAATCCAGATAGGCTTTGTGGGAGGAAGTTTCTGGAACCGCAGAAGTCATTCACTGTGTGACTGACACCCCGGGTCGGCCTCCAGGCCCCTCACCCAGATATGCATCACCACCCTGTGTCTCTAAGCTGTCAGTGTCTTTGCTGGTGGCGTACCTGGAGGCAGGTAGGGCTGCAGGTAGCAGGACCATAACTCAAGCTAGTGTGACACCCCCCAACCCTGGGCCTCCTGCAGGGGAGGAGTCCCCAGCTCCTTCCCACCACAGGTGTCCCCTGCCAGCACTGGCCCTCCCTTCCTTTCTCCCACAGCAGCCTTGGCAGCAGGCCAACTCCCTGTGAGATCTGCAGGAATGACCCTCAAGGGTCTGGAGAGGGCCTGGGGCTCGGGGTGGAGCCAAGGCCCTCAAATTGGCCCCAGAGCTTTGGAGGGAAAGGATGCACGTGCTCTCCTCTGGGTACTCACCGCTGGGCTGGGCGGTACAGGGCTGGGGCTGGAAGTGCTCCCTGGCGAGAGCTCTATGCAGGCCACATGTCCTGCCCAGCAGGAAGGGGGGCCTGTGGCCAGTCAGGGCTGCCTCCTCCACACTCACTGAAGGCAGGTTCCTTCAGGGTACATTTAATGAAGAAGGATGGTGCACAGATCATCCAGCTGACACCCCCTTTTAGCATGGAATTAAGCTCTTACGCGATCCTCAGCCAGTTGGTCCGTGAGCCTCAAAGGCCAGTGTCCAAGGACACTGCATGAGCCTTTAGGTCACGTGGGGAAATGGTCCCCTGATCAGTGGCCAGGCTCCAAGGGGCCTGTGTAAATCTCTGCTGAGCTCAGCATGGATGGGGGCAGAGCTAGGGACTTGGAACCAGCAGCCCCTAACAGCTGCAGGGGGAGCATGGACAGGGAGAGCCCCAGGCTGGCTGCCTGCCCTGGAGGCCCTGAGAGATGCCCACAGGTCTTCTGCCCAGTCGTGGAGTGACAAACGGGTAGAGAGGTAGAAGGCAGGACAGAGTCTGAGGAGAGATGTGGGGACCTGAGCCTAGCCTGAAGGCAAAGCTCTGGGGGCCAAGCTGGGATCCTTCCTGGGTATCTCTTAGGGCCGCTGCCCACTGGGACTCCCATACTTGCCATCGAGGTCAACTCTCCTCCCACAGTCTTCGTCGGTGCTCCCTGCATGCCCGATCCCCTCCTCCCACAAGAGCCATGTGTGGCGAACAGAAGGCTTTGAGTTGGGTCCAAGGAGCCCAACCACAGGGAGCTCACAGGCAGAATGGTGCCCTTGAGCCAGCCTGACCTGAAGGCTTCCCAGGGCTGGGGAGGTGAGGTGCACAGTGTGAAGCCAGCTCTTCCCTGAACCAGGCAGTCTGAGCCTCTGGGAGACCTCTGCCCATCCTTGCCCAGCGGCCACTCTGTCCACGCCTGCTGGAGCTCCCAGCACATGCTCCCCTCCCCAACCTCCAGAATGAGGTGGCCTCAGCCTTGAGGGGGGCTGTCATGTGGTTCCGCCACTGCAGATGGTGAAGGCCTCATTTCTGCCTCATCCAAGGGTCTTAATTGTTCCTAGGTTGGACCACAGAGTGATTTTCCCTGACTTGCTAACCTCAGATACAGAGAGCTGAGCTCCATTCAGGAGACACAGAGACTCTCCTGACACCTGCCCCAGGAGAGTGTCCTTTCTCTAGCCCACAACTGGGCCTCATCGAAGAAAAGCTGGGACTGGGGGAGGCTGTGTCTGGGCGAGGCCGCTGGGGACGGGCTATATTCTTCAGCCCCAAACCAGAGACTCGTGCCATTGGGCTTGGCCAATGGGGGCTCTGGGTGCAGCCTTGGCGGTGGGGGTATGAACATGTGGGTGTGTGTGTGTGCATAGCCGTGTGTCTCTGTGTGTGCCCCTGAGCTCCAGCCCCAGAGAAAACGGCACCTGCCAGGGAGCTTATGGGTCCATAAAATTGTAGGTAGTGGATGGAGAGAGCCCTTTCTGATCCTCTTCCTCATAGCCCCCAAGCCTGGAGAAGCACCCCCCCACATTTGGGGCTCCTGACAGTGAAAGTTACTAGGGTTCCTCTCTGTTGGCTCTAGGGCTGTGCCCTCAGACCCTGACCTCACAGCTCATGCCAGAAATCCCCCCACCCCCTCCCACCACCTGGGGGTTGTAATAGCTACCTGAACCCTGCCCCCCACCTGGAAGGGCCCTGGAGTGGGGTGGGGGCGGTGCACAGGAGGGCCCTCTGCTGGGCTGAGTTCATTTGCTTGTCTGACACTGGCAGCCCCGAGCGCTGAGCTTTGAGGAGGCTAAGGAGATCTGTGAGGAAGACCCTATTGATTTTAATTACCCACAAACAGCCCACAGGGACAAAGGACTTTGGCTGTTTATGTAGCTGGCTGGGCCGTGCTATTGTGGAAGGAGAGATCAAATCAGCTGCCCTCATTATGACTATAATAATAAGGCCACAGTGCTGCTCAGGGCTGAGGGCATTTTTTTAAAGCAATAACCTCGCTGCTCCGCCCCCTCACTGCCCCTCCTAGGCAGGCTTGAGCAACAAGGAGCAATTACATGCTGTCGATATTAATTCAATTAAATCCAGGTTATTTATTGGGTATTATGGAAAAGGATTCTCTAGCCTTACAGAGATGGGGCATGGCTGAGGGATTGAGCAGGGTGCAGGGCCCTCAAGCAGAACTGATTGTGGCACAGGCCAGAAAATCAGAAAGTCTTCAGGAGGCAAGAGGATGGGTGAACATGGCGGCTGCTTGGGTAGCATTTCTCTTGGGACTACGATGGAAGGTGTTTGAATGTTTGAGTCCTTGCTCTTCTATAACTCGTTGAGTAGCCTTGGGCAGGTTGTCCAACGTTTTGGCCTTTGACTACAGCTGAAAATTGATTCTGGATGATGATAGTGATGGTGTTGACAATGGTGGTGGTGATGGTGATGATGGTGATTGTGGTAATAGTGATGGTGGTAATGGTGGTGGTGATGGTGATGATGATGGTGATGGTGATGATGGTGATTGTGATGGTGAAGGTAGTGGTGGTGATGGTGGTAGTGACAGTGATGATGGTAGTGGTGGTGGTGATGGTAATGGTGATGGTGGTGGTGGTGATGATGGTGGTGATGGTGATGATGGTAATAGTGACTATGGTAGTGGTGGTGGTAATGGTGATGAAAGTGGTGGTGATGGTGGTAATGGTAATGATGGTGATGACGGTGGTGACGGTGATGGTGATGATGGTGATGGTGATGATGGTGATGGTGATGACGGTGGTGACTATGGTGGTGACAATGCTGGTGGTAATGTTATGATGGTGATTATGGTGATAATGGTGATAGTGATGATGACAATGATGGTGATGGTGGTGACAATGGTGATGGCAATGATGATGGTGGTGATTAGTGAATATAGACAGTAATTTTTGGGTGATGAGAATGAGCCTTCTTTGCTGACTTCACACAGTTGCCATTATATGGAACAGAATACTAAGTTTTTAACAACTTGGTGGAGCACACAAGCCAAGAGACTGTTTATCAGTTGGGAGCCAATCATTTCTAGAAGGCTGTGGGTAGATATCAGAGCCTGTGGCAGGAGGGCAGTGAATGACAAAAGTCTGAGGCCAGCTGCAGGGGCAGAGCAGGCACATGAACGGGAGGCCCCTTCCACTGCAGGCTGAGGGCTGGGATTCTGGAGGAGGTCCTACAAGGGCACCAACCCCAGGGGGCATAAGAGAGTGTATGCTGAGTATGTGCTGGGGGTGAATGGCTGTGCTGAGCGAGCTTTATGGAGGCCACTGGGGTGAGGTGGGGTCATAGGAGACGGGCTGGCCCCCATCTGGAGACTTGGGATGGACAGCAGCTGCTAAGGGTTTGGGGTGCATTCTGTGCATAGCCACTCCGGGAGACGGTGGGGAAGAGGGGCCCCAGGACAGCAGGGTGCAGGTGAGGGAGGTGAGAGGCTACAGGAGGAATGGGGGCCTTGTGAGGGGAAGGTGAGGGGAGGTAAGCAGAAGCCAGGGGCCTGGAGGCCAGCAGTTTTCACCAGTGTACTGGGTATATTCGTTTATCTCTTGCCACACAAATACCACAAGCTGGATGGGTTAAAAGTGTGCCCCAAGGTGTAGGCAGGGCTGCACCCCCTCTGGAGGCCCTGGGAAAGGGCTCCTGGGCCCAGCTCCTGGGCAATCCTTGCTGCTCCTTCCAGTCTCTGTCTGGGCCCTCCCTTCAGCTTCCCCCTGTGTGTGCTTCTTCTTTTCTTCTAAGGGCCCACCCACCTCCTGCATGAGCTCCTGGGGACAAATTACATTTGCAAAGACCCTATATGCGCGAGTCAGCCACACTCAGGTCTCAGTGGAGAGGGTTTTCTGAGAGAGGCCTGCTGCTGACGACAGCATCCGTGCCAGGATGCCTGGTGGTCAGTTGCTGGTGACGGTTTAGAAGTCACTGCCCTCCTGTGCCTGCCTGCCTGGGGCCCCCTCTCCCACCGTGTTCTCTGACCTGGCCTTGAACCACAGTGAGAGCCAGCCTCTATGCAGAGCCGATGGCCACTTCGATCCCTGGGGTCCTGCCTGCTGCGTCTGGTTTCTGAGGGGGCTGCACGCGGCCCGGCGTCGGACACCGTGTCTAACCGGCTGAGATTGACCTGTTTGGGGCTCACTGCAGCTGAGCGATTTGATCTGAGCCCCAGACAGCAGTCGGGGCAGTAATTGGATCTTATGAGATCAGAGGGCCACTCTCTGAGGAGGGGGGCTCCGTGGCTGCCAGGCAGGTGGGGGAGGGGCTGTGCCTGGCAGGTGGGGGTGGGGCAGCTACTGTCCCCTGGAGATAAGGCCTCATCCTCGGCCCCCTAATCCCCTGGCTGGGGTCCTGGACAGAGCCGGAGGCAAGCTGGAATGAGCACCGTGCTGTCCAGCCGCGGCCTGGGCTGGCTGCCCCAAGGGCACTGTACAATTAGTTTTAAATATCAATTTCATGGCTGCTCAGGGCAGGAGAGAATAGGCAGGTGATGCCCAACGTAAACTGTGTGTTTCTCCCTGGCTTGAACTTTGTACTGGAAAGAAGCTGGGCAGACACCAGCCTATCCCCGCCCCCCGCCCCAGGCGCTTCCAAGATGTGCACCAAGGTCCTGTGGTCCCACCCTCCCCGAGACCACAGGGCAGTCAACCCCTCCCTCCCACCCCAATCCCTACTTGGGACTCCTGTACCTTGTCCATGCCAGTCCCTCCTGCTCCTTCCTCAGGCTGACCAAGAAGCCCCCTCCTCCAGAAAGCCCTCAGGAGAGCTCCATCTCAGATGGTTGGCCTGGTTCTGTCCAGGGCTCCAGGCCAGGGCTTCTACCTTCTTCCAGAGACTGGGTCTCCCCATGTCCCACTGCCCCTCAGGCCCCCCAGGTCCCTCTCCCCAGGCACTTCTGGTACTGGAAGCAGCTCTAGCCAGCCAGATCTTGACGCTGAGAAGCTGGAGGGGGTGTGGTGGTGTCTGGGAGGGTTGTGCGCTGGGGTGGGTAGAGGTCAGAGGAGACCTGGGAGGGGGGCCAGACGCTGCCCCCAGTACAGATGCAGTACAGTGAGGGACAGTGATGGGGGCTGCACTAGAGGTCAGACAGTAAGTGATGGGGTTGAGGAGGGTTACCATGAGGACGGTCTTTGACCCTGACCTTGAGATGAGGGCAAAGCCAGCTTGGGGGAGAGGAGGGAAAGGACAGGGGCAGGGGGGCAGGGAAAGCCTACCCACTGTGCCCCCTCCCAGGCCCCCAGCCCACCAGCCCCGGGACCTGAACTGTTGCTCAGGTGTAGCCCTGGGCCTGGCCCGAGACTGCTGCGCTGCAGCTGCCCCCTTCGCACGGGTGGAGCGATCCCCGCAGGGGCCTTGCAGGCACTGGAGACACCCCGGGATGGGGGAATCTCCCTCCTCGGCGCGCCCTCCTCCACCCCGCACTCCGGCACCAAAGTGCCACCAGGTAGCCGGGCGGGGGAGTGAGCTGGAAGCGCCGGGACACACGGCCCCCCCAAGCGAGGGCCGGCTGTCACCACGCGCCGAAGGGCCGGCGGGTGCACCGCTGTCCGCGCGCTCTCACCCGGCGGCGCTGCGGCGCGGGCAATTTATCTCCGTCTCCCCTCTCTTAAAACACTTTTATCAAAATTGGCGGTCACACCGCGCTGAACCGTGGTGGCCTCAATCTTAAACGCCGCGCTGCAGATTTTAATTTGGGGAAGATTAATGCGCTCGCGGCGTCAGCGGCGCCGAACCCGTTATCGGGCCTGACGGGTGTCAACGGTGCCCGCGCGTGTCCCTGTGTCCCCGCGTCCCGCCGGGCCGCACGCAGCGTGCTGGGGGGAGGGGTGCCGGAGGGCCTGGGGCATGCAGGGCGCACGATAGAGCTTCCCCGCTTCAGGGCAGCAGGAACCCTCTCCTAGCCCCCCACCCACGCTTCAGTGCTGAGACCCCCCCCCCCCACTGCCTGTCCTCGCTCTCCTTTGCCTCAGGACCTCACACCCACCTCTGAGCCCAGGAAAGGGGCCAATTCTCCTGAACTCTTGAAACTCTCCTTGAACTCCAGACTTCTAAATCCAATGGTGGAGACTTTCCTGCCCTAAATCCTGGGGGGAACTTCCCTGCCCCCCAAATCTAGTCCATCTCTACTCCACTGAGCTCTAGCTAGCTCCTGGCTTCAGCCCCTCATCACTCCCAACAGGGAAACATGCCCCCACCACTCACTTCTTGCCCACATTGTTGGCAACAGCCCTTCCTGCCCTCCTCCAGAATCTCTCCAGAGCCGCCCCCTCCACTACACACCTCTACACAAGAGCCCTGCTCTTGGGGCAGTGGCCCGTTAGGACCCCCTCTTTGCACTTGACCCCACACTCTACTCTCTGCATAGCAGCCAAAGGGCCAGCTGGTCTCACGCCCTCACCTGCTGAGCAACAGCAAGGACTCTCCTCCCCCTGAGTCAGGCGTACCCCAACCCCAGCCTCCCACCCCATGCCCTCCCCTCTAAGCCTCTCTCCTGACCCCAGGCCCCTGGCTCTGTCCTTGCTTGTGTTCCTGTGATTGCCAGGTCTCAAAGCCCTTCCTCTCCTCCCTGGGAAGGAGACCTCCCCTGCTTACCTGCTTACACATGGGGCCCTCCCCCGCAGCACTCTCTCCCCAGCAGCTACTGATCTGCCTGTGGAGGGGGCCTTCCTCACCATCCCCCATCCCAAGTCTGAAGGCCCTGTCTGTTGGGGTCCTAGCTACCAGAGCCGTGTCAGGACACAGAGGTGTTCCGCCAGTCAGCACTGGAGTTCTGCTTGTGCCCCTGGGCCCCCGGCCTTCACCCAGGAGCCCTGGCCCCGAGATAGGGACCGGCCTAGAGGTCCTGGACCTGAGGCAGCCCCAGAAGGCCAGGAGCCACCCTGACCAGCAGGAGGGTTGGGGAGGGAAGCAACTGAAAGACTCAGGTCCTGGAGGATGCCCTCTGACCCAAATACTCCACTGGGGGCTCTGGGCCCACCCTCAGGGGGCTCCTGGGCCGGGCTAGGGTAGGATACTGGTATCTAAGTGGCTGCTGCTAGGACCAGGACTCAGCTCCTGGACGTGTTTCCCCAGCCCTGCAGCCCACCGTACGCTCACACTGGATTGCCAAGAGATCATGGGGTCATCACAGCACAGGGCTCACCTGCCGAGGCTGAAACCCTCTGTCCACCTTCACTGGCACCGCAGTGTGGCTCTCACGGGGCTTGGGATGTGGTTTGCCTTTGCCTCTTCTTTACAAACTAGCGGCAGGAATGGTCCGGAGCTGGGGGCTTCAGGGAGCAGCCCCGGGGACTGACAGACGTTGGTCTATTCATTCAGCACGCTGGGAGTTCTGGCTGCTGGGAGCCCCGCGGGGAGCAGCCAAGACCCCTCCACCCGGGGGAGCCCCGTGCAAGGCTAAACAGGGAAGCAGCGTGGCTGCAGAGGTGCTACCCATGCCAGCGCAGTGGGGCTCCCGGAGGCTGCGGCGCTGAGGGGGAGGGGCAGGAGCTGGGAAGAGGCTGGGCCACAGGGCTGTGGGATGGGAAGCCAGGGAGGATGTGGATCCAAGCTGGGGGCTGGGTAGGAGGGCAGGTCAAAGGGCTGTTTAGCATGAGAACTGTTACACTGGCTGTGGCAATGGGGCCAGGAGGACCCCCAGCTTGTGGCCTGAGCACTGGAACAGCCCAGGTGGGCGGGTGGGGCAGGTGGGTGGGGCAGGAGAGCCTGAAGAGCCGAAATGGGCCCCCTGGGCCCCAGGACAGAGCCCTGGAGTTGCATCAAGAGGGAGAGAGAAGGGAGCACACATGGGGCTTGCCAGAGTGCTCAGGGAGGACTTCCTGGAGGTCAAGGCCCATGAGGGGAAGGCCTGCAGGGAGGGTATCCAGGCCAAGGACAGAAGGACAGGATGGACAAAGGTGGGTTCAAGGAGAGCCAGACGGCAGTGGGGGGGTGCAGGATATAGGAGACAAGGCCAAGGCTGTCGGGGCCCCAAAGACCATGGTGATGGTCTGGCCTTGATCCTGTGGGTGACAGGAGTCACTTTGGCTGCCAGGCAGGGTAACTTGTCTTGCTGGTTGTTTAGGGTCCCTTAGGAGTGGGGAGAGGGAGAGGGTAGAGCCAGGGGCAGACCCTGCTGGAGAAATTGGCTGAAAGAAGACGCATACCTCCTCAGCACTCCCCTTGCTTCCTCTGGCCTTTGCTCACGTGCTGCTCCCTGGAGGGCCCTCCTGTCTCTCTCTGATTCCCAGCACCCTAATCCATTGTATAAATTTTCACCTTATGCATATCAGCAGAATGTTTGGAAAACTGTTTTCCAAATTTATTGTTTATTATCTGTCTTGTCTGCTAATCACACCGAAGCTTGTGAAAAACCTGAGAGTTCAAGCAGTCCTGTCCAAACTGTTCCTGGTCTGTGCCCGTGGCTGACCCATGGCAAGTACCGGGTGCATCTTACTAAGTGGGTAGGGGGATGGATGGGTGGAGGATAGTTGGGGGGCAGATGGGGTATGATAGATGGAAGGATGGGGGGATGGGGGATCAGGGGGTGGGGGATGGATGGTGGGAGATGGATAGGGATCATGGAGTATGGGGGGGATGGAGAACAGATGGTAGATGATGGATGGATGGGGGGGGAAATGGGAGCTCAGGGGATGATGGATGGAGGGATGGTGGATGGAGGGATGGTGGATGGATGGATGGTGGATAGAGGGATGGGGCATTGGATGGGGGGAATGGACGAGTATGTGGAGGGGCAGCTGCCTAGGTTCCCTGAGCTCTGAGCAGGTGCCAGTGGTCATCCTTCCTTCCTGTCCAATTGGGAGCCAAGTTTTCTTCAGTGAAGAGGAATCACAGCTGAACCCTCTCTAGACACACTATAGCCCAGTCGAGGTAACAGTCAGGTGGGAGTCTCCTGGCTCTGCTGGATTCAAAGCCTTCAACTTTGTCACAACTGCCCTGTCCATAGCTTGGTGGGGAGGCCATGGAACCGGGACCCCAAGCCAGGCATCCCACACCCCTGCCCAGGCCCTAGCCTGCTCCTGTATGAATCAGATCGTGACCGGGTTGGTAGGATTCCTGGTCACAAACCATGGAAACCAACTCCAGCTAAGGTTAGTGGAGGGCGGTGGCTGGGCTTGGATGGCCCCGGGATTCTGGTGCCCCCCTGAGGGCCCATCTGTCCTGCCAGCTCCACTGCCAATGCCTGTGGGACCCGTGTTGCCCGAGTTTTAAGAAGACACGTGGTCTTGGGGTCCTGGGAGGGGTTTCAGGGCCTGCCCCCAAGGCTTCCTGGAGTCACTCTCAGCCAGCACAGGAGAAGAGCTTCCCAGGGACCCCAGTCCAAGGGTTCTCTGGAGCTGATGTTCGATGCCTTCTTCCGAGGTCTGGAACCTGGAATTCAGAGGCAGGCCCCCTCTCCCCCTACCCCAGGCCAACAGGGTGCGCAGGCTGGGAAGACCACGTCCAGCGTGCACTGTGGGAGGCATTCATGGACTTAATTTGGTGGAGAAAGCCCATTTGGGTTTTTCAAGATTATTCATGAAATCTCCACGTACAATTTGGGAACCTAATAACTCATCAGTAATTCATTAAATAATGGGCTCATAAGCTCCCTGACGGACCCCAGGGGCTCTGCTCTCCGAGCCCTACCAAACCTGAGGAGCCCGGGCCAAGGCAGGCCCCCACCACCTCGGAGGGCAAGGCCGCCACGAGAAGAGGCAGCCACCGAGTGTGGCAGAATTGAATTCGGTCTCTTTCAGGGAGCAAAATCATTGAGCTTGCAGACTAAATCTAACAGCCTAATAGAAATATGCAGGTGGAGGTACAATTAATTTTAATTACTAGACTATACACTGTTGCTTGCACAGCCATGAGTAAAATTAAACTGGCAATCACAATTAGAAAATTGCAACCTCATTGTGCAACAAATTAGTCACAAATTAAAAGTGCGTCTCCCTGCAGCCTTTCCTCATAGCTTTAGGGACATTCCTGCTCCCAAGCCTTTGTTTTCTGGCCAGGTGGGGTGGGAGGGGGGGACCTGAGGGCTCCTCCAGAAAGTATTAGGGTTCCTGGGGCCTGGTGGGTGTCTGGGCTGGGGAGCCAGGCAGGAAAGGGGATGCATTCTCAGATTACCCACCTCTGGGAGGCCTACTTGGCCCCAAGGCCACAAAAGGGTCTGGCTCCCGCCAGAAATGGGGAAACAGTGACTGTCCTTAGGAGAACAACAGTGGACACTCAGGGGTGCCCTCGCTGTCCTCCCTGGGCTTGGGGAAGGCCACCCACAGGTGGCCTCTGCTCTCCCCACGCCCCCCCTTTTCCCTGGGCAAGCTCAGCCCTGCTGAGGTGGCCTTCCCCCTGGCCCAGACCCCACTCTCCACTCTCCAGACCTCACTCTCTGGGGCTCTCCAGACACCCCAGAGATAAGCCATCCAACACTGAGTGCCCCATCACCTGGGTCCTCACTCCTAAGGGTCTCAGCTCACCTTCACTTCCCTGTCCGCTGTCACACCATCTCAGCCTGGACTCAGACACTATCCTCAGTTGTGCCCCTTGGATGAAGTCACAGCTTCATCTTACCAGCATTCTCAGAGTTTGGGTTGCCACTGCCCCACCCCCTTGATGGGCCCCACGACTCTCAGCCTCCCAGCCAAGCTGGCCTTGTTCAGTCCTGGCTTTCCCAGCACCTTCCTAGCACACTGCTTTTGTTCATGCTGTTCCCTCCACACAGATGCTCTTCCTGTTGCTCGTGGCTGAGTGGACTTCAGGGATCCTCCTGCCTCCCATGTCCCCTAGAGGTGCCTATGGCTGCTGGTCTACCTCTCTCTGTACATTTCATTGACAGCCCAGCTGGGCCTGCTTTTTCCACGTCTTTGTGTCCCCACTGCTGAGGCCAAAATCCTGAGAGCAGGCTGGCCTGGAGTTTAGAGTGCAGGGAACACAGCGGTCAGAGCAGCACCCAGGCCAGGTCCCAGGACTATGGGAGCCACTGAGGAAGTTCAGGACAGGTGTGAGGCCAAGTGCCCTGGGCTGGAAAGGTGGCTGGCTGAGCAGGCATGGGGGATGCCGGACGGTGAACAGGCACGGGGGATGCCAGACAGTGGTTGCCATTGAATGCGTTCACACAGTGGCGAGGGGAGCCCTGGCCCTGAGGTCTGAGCTGGGGACACGTGGCCCTCTACCTTTGCACTAGGAAGCTCATTGCTGCTGCATACATGTTGAGGGTACGGCCACGGCCCAGAACTAGGGCATAAATGGGAGGAGAGTGCAGTGGACAGCCCCACCTCAAAGCCATGCACCCTGATTGGCTGGGAAACATAGAAGCCCTACCCTTCCTCTAGACACCCTTTCCCCTCCAACCCCACTCCCCACTTCCTCCCACCCTTCCTTGCCAAGTGCAGCCACCAGGACTCAAGGAGCTGGACTCTGTGCTCTCCAAAATCCCTTGCCCCATTTACTGTCAGCCTATGGGTCTCTCGGCCACAGGGAGCGCCCATCCTCCAAGCTGGGAGACAGCCCCTGCCTCGAGAAGGTGTGTGAGGACTTTGGACTGGTCTCCGCCACCTGCCCCCCTCTTCTGATTGCTTCTCCAGGGAAGCGGCGGGTAGTCCTTTACACAATAGTATGAATTCAGATCACTGGACGCCATCCCCTAGCTCTCCCAGAAGAAGGGAACTGGTGCAGCAAGGGGAAGGATGTGCTTCTCCAAGTGTCAGAGCCTGAATGAGCACCATGAAGGCAGGGTCACACCCATCACCCACCCCCGCCATTCGCCCTGCTCTTCCAGGGTTTCACGTCCACAGAGGGAGGCCTCTGACACGCTCAGGCAGCTTGGCGTGTGACCAAGGGCAAAGGCAGCTTGGCGTGTGACCAAGGGCAAGCCGGTCCGCTCCACCTCTCCTCAACTTCCAGCAAGTTCTGAGGAGAGAGTGGGCATGGGGTGGGTGGGGCTTAGCCGGACTTTCCATGTTCATGCTCAAGAAACAGGTAGGGAGGCTCAATGCGGGGAGGGCAGGGGGCCGAATGTGTGTGGGGGTGACATGACATGGGGGTGGCGTGAGGAGGGGGTACCATGCACTGCACGTTCCCGTGGTGTGGAGACAGCTGAGCTGGGTGCTGTCCCTCTATTCTATCCCATTCTGATACCCTCCCACCCTAAATACCATCTCCTCTGCTCATGGGCCCTTACTCTGTACCCGGCACCAAAGCCCCCCAGTGAGCCCAGACCCCAGGCCATGCAGGTAGGCAGTGCCCACCACTAAACAGGAGAGGACACGGAGAACTCTAGAGGCAGTGCTCGGACTGGTGCTGACCACCCCCCTGCTGGCGGGTCCACCCTGAGCCTCTCTGCCCTGTACTTCCAGTCTGCGCATCCCCGTCCACAGGTGAGGCCCTGGTGCTGGTTCCTGACACGAGATCCCAGCCCCACTTCCACTCCATCCTCTGCTTGAAGGATTTGGGCCAGCTGGAGACAAGTGGACAGGAAGAGGCTAACTCATGACCGCTCATGTTCCTTGTTCTCTCAGAGCCCAGGGCTAGGCACATGCCCTCCTTCTCCCCACCAGCATCTACAGAGGTGACCACTGTCCCATGGGCTAGACAGCAGAGCTGAGTCCACAGACAGCAAACGGCAAATCTCCCAGATCCCCTAAGGACTGCGGCCATCCTCACAGGGAGCTGCTAGGACCTCCTATGTGCGGCAAGTCCCAGGGCCCCAGCAGCTGGGGTCGGTCCTCTCCCAGAGCTGTGCTCCAGGGATGCCAACTCCCAGTCTGGAGCTACTGGGGTGGGGGGTCGCTCCTCCGGGAGGGGAGCAGCTCAGAAGTGCCCTGAATGGGGGTCTTCCTGGGACTGCAAGCTTAGGCCAGCTTCAGACACAGTGATAGCCCACCATGAGGTGACCCGGGGCTGCAGCTGGTCTACCTGGTCAGCGAGTGCTAGTGTCAGCCCCGGAGGCAAAGGCAGGATCCTCTCTGACCCTGGGACAAGCTGGAGGCTTTCTTAGCCTACTATGTTTTCCCTTGTTTGCGATCTCTTCACCTTCAGAGTTATTTGCGTCACATTTGTCTTCCCTGGGGGGCCCCCACTCTCTGGGTCTTGTTCCCGGATGAACCCAGGGGTGGGACCTGCTGACACTGTAACAATGTTTCATCTTCTTGCCATGGATACGGTGTATCTCTCCCTGTGAGGTGCTGCTCTAATTTCTATTTGTATTTTTCAGTATACGGGTCTTGCACATATTTTGCAGATTTATCCCCATGTATTTTATACATTTATGACATTGCAAATACTGTTTTAAATTTTTAATTGTTTGTTGCTGATATCCAGAAATAGAACTGACTTTTTGCAGACCGATCTTGTATCCTGCAACCTTGCTAAACTCTTGGAAGAATCAGCTCTGTTAGCCTTTTTGTGGATTCCATAAGATTTTCTTATACAGTCTAGGAATAAAGTACTACATCTTTCTTTCCAATCTGGGTGCTTTTAAGTTTTGCCTTATTGCACTGCCTAGAATGCCCAGTGCAACATTGAACACGAGGGTTGGGCATGGACACCTGGGACTGTTTCCTAGTCACAGGGGGAAAGGACTCAGTCCTCCACCATAATAGTGAGGCCAGATGCAGGTTTTCCAGAAATGCCCTTTCTCACGATGAAGAAGTTCTTTTCTATTTTACTGATTTTTTTTTCAGAAACAATTGTTGAATTTTGTCTAATGATTTTTCTATATCTATTTAAAATAATCATGAGATTTTTCTTTCCTAGTCTGTTAATATATTTTGAAATTTAAGCCAAACTTGCATTCCTTAGATAAATCACTTGGTAATAATCTTTTTTAAAAAAAAGATTTGTTATTGGGGTGCCTGGGTGGCTCAGTGGGTTAAACCTCTGCCTTCAGCTCAGGTCATGGTCTCAGAGTCCTGGGATCGAGCCCCACATCGTGGGGGGGGGGGTCCCTGCTCAGCGGGGAGCCTGCTTCCCCCACTCTCTCTGCCTGCCTCTCTGCCTGCTTGTGATCTCTGTCAAATAAATAAATAAAATCTTAAAAAAATAAAATAAAAGATTTATTATTATTATTAATTTTGAGTGAGAGAGAAAGCACAAGCTGGGTGGGGGAGAGAGACAGAGAGAGAAGCAGACTCCCTGCTGAACAGGGTACCTGATTCAAGGCTCGAGCCTAGGATTCTGAGATCATGACCTGAGTCCAACGCTTAATGACTCAGTCACCCAGGCTTCCCTGGTCATAATCTTTTAAAAATATTGTTGGATTCTATTTGCCAGATATGAAGAATTTTTACATGTAGTTTCAGAATGGATATTGGTCTGTGGTTATCTTTTCTTTAATCTCATTGCCTGGTTTTGGTGTTAGGGTAATGTTTGGCTCATAGGATGATTTGGAAAGTGTCCCTTCTCTTCAGTTTTCTGGAAGAGTTTATGTAGAATTGATACTATTTTTTTCTTTACAACCTATTTGGGCTTGGAGTTTTCTTTTTGAGAAGGTTTTTAACTACAAACTTAATCTTTAGTAGCTATAGGACTATGCAGGTTTTCTATTTCTTCTTGAATGGGTTTGATAGTTTGTATCTTTTATCCAATTCACAGGCATAAACTGTGTTCAGTATTCCCATATTATCCCTTCGACTTCTGTATAGTCTGTAGTGATGTCAGCTTTCTCATTGTTGGAATGAGTAACTTATACCTTCTCTTTTTTTCCTCATTGATATGGCTTCTCAGGTTTATTCATCTTCTCACAGAACCAACTTTTGGTTTCTTTGACTTTCTCTATTTTCTAATTTCTCATTCATCAATTGTCACTCTGATGCTTTTAATTTTCTTTTGTTTACTCTTTGTTTTATTTGCTCATTTCCTAGTTTTTTGAGGTGGAAGTTGAGGCCATTGATTTAAGATCTTCGTTTTTCATTTTTTGTTTTTTCTAATATAGATGCTTAGTGCTATCAGTGTCCCACCCAGTACCACTCTGCATTATCTTGCATCTCGGATTTTTTTGATATGTTGTATTTTCATTTTCATTCAATTCAAAATACTCTCTCACTTCCCTTTTGATTTCTTCTTTGACCTCCAGGTGTGTTTTAGCTTCCAAATACTTAGGGATTTTCCGGCTACTTTTCTGTCCCTGATTTCTAGTTTAATGTAGTCAGGGAACATACTTTGTATCACTTAAATACTTTCAGATTCACTGATACCAGTTTTCTGGCCCAATATATGCACTTTTTGGATAGGTGTTCCTTGTGCACTTGAGAATACGAAATGTGCTGTTCTGGGCAGAGTTCTATGCATCGGTTAGGTTGGCTTGGTTGATGGTCTTTGACAGTCTTGCTGATATCTTCTCTACTTATCCTATCAGCATCAAGAGAGGGGTGTTAAAATCTCCAATTATAACTGTGGATTTATGTGTGCTTCCTTGTGATTTCTTTCTTCCTGTAATTTGAAGTTATGTTGTTAGGTACATATACATCTAGAATTTTTGTGTCCTCTTTTCTTTTTTTCAGGTAGGCTCCATGCCCTATGTGAAGCCCAACATGTGGCTTGAATTCAGAACCCTGAGATCAAGACCTGAGCTGAGATCAGGAGTCAGACATTTAACTGACTGAGTCACCCAAGTGCCCTTCAAAATTGTTGTGTCCTCTTGATGAATTAACCCTCTGTAATCATGAAATGGTCCTCTTTATTCCTGGTAACACTTTGGCCCTGAAATCTATTTTGATGTAGTATGGACTCTCCAGCTTTCTCCTAGTGTGTGTTAGCATAATTTATCTTTTCCCCATCCTTTCACTTTACATCTATTTTCTTTTTATATTTACAGTGGGCTTCTTGCAGGTTAGCAAGACGGTTTTGATGCTTTCACCCAACCAGCAGCTTCTGCCTTTTGATGGCATATCTGGGCAACTGTATGGACTGTAACACGAATTTGTGGGGTATATATCTGTCATCGTTTTGTCTGTCATTTGTCCCATTTGTCCCATCTGTCCTTTGTCCCCATTTACCTCTTTTTCTGTGTTCTTTTGGATTGAGTATTTCTTATGACTTTATGTCTTTTGTTGGCTTATGAGCTATAATTTTTTGGTTTGTTATTCCAAGGACTGCTTTTTGGTTTATAGCTTGCATCTTTAATTTGTCTCTGTCTGCCACTTGTGGTGCAGTGCGACTGGGAGGGTGGTGTGGACCTTACCCAGAACCCTCCCCTATCGTCTTCTTTCCTGGTCTCTGTGCTGCTGTTGTCATACATTTTACTTCTACACATGTTATAAATGTCACAACACATTATGTTTTATTTTTTTTTGCTCCAGACAATTACCACAGTTACCTTTTCTGGCGCTCTTCATTCTTTTGTGTAGATACAGGTTTCCATCTGGCATCATTTTCCTTCTGCTTGAAGAATGTCCTTTAACATTCTGTATCGTATAGTTCTCCTAGTGATGAATTCTTTCAGCTTTTTTTAATGCCTGAAAAAATCTTTATTCTGCCTTTGTGTTTGAAAGATCTTTTCATCGTGTGAAGAATTCTAGGTTGGCAGTTGTATCTCTCTCCCTTCGCAGATGCTCTATCATCTCCTGGCTCACACTTTTTCCAGTAAGAAATCTGCTGTCACCCTGTCCCTGTTTCTTTGCACATAATGTGCCTTCTTCCTCTGGCTACTTGGAAGACTTTCTGTTATCACCAGTTTTAATGAATTGTGCTTGGGGTTTGGTGAGCTTCTTGGACCTGTGGGTTTATAGTTTTCATCAAAACAGTCATTGTTGAAATATTCTTCCTGTCTTCACCTCCGCATTTGAGATCTCTGGTTCTGCATATTAGCTCGATGCTGCATTGCTCCCCTGCACCTCCCGCTCCTGCACCATGGCCTGAAAGCTTCCCAAGGCAACAACACAGGGAGATCCCAGGCTCAGCTCCTTTGTGCTCTGGGTCTCCATTGTCACTGCCTGTGTTTGCCTGATGTCCAGTGTCTTCAAAGGCATGAAGCCACAAATCTTTTCTAAGTTTCTAGTTGTTTTGGGTGGGAGGGTAAACACAGGTCTTACTCCATCTTGCTCATAAATGGAGCTCCCTCTTTCTTTGTAAATCTACTCAGTCAGGCCTTCTTGCTCTCATTAGGGTCACCGAGGCTTCCACATGTTAAATCAGATGGACTCTTCCTGTCTTCACCTTATGCACCCTGCCCCCAATTCCTCACTCCTCCCAGGAACACTTTCCTCCTGTGGTTTCCAGATGACTCTCACCCTGGCTTCCCTTCTGTCTCTCCCATCATTTCTTCTCCATCCCTTCTGCTGCCTCTCCTCCTTTCTGACACCTTAATGATGGCATGCCCAGGGCTCAGGCTGAACCCCATCTCTCTTCTCTGACACCATCTGGCTGGCTCACATGCCCATCTGTCCACAATGACACCCACATTCTACTTCCAGACCAGAACTCTCTCCCAGCTGGACATTCACAACTCCGACCACTACTCAACATCTCTGCTTGGACAGACATCAGCCTCGACGTGTCCAATGCCAGCCCCTTTTTGCCCCCATCTCAGGTGAGGGCAGCTGCTCAGGTCAAAACCTTGACTCAACTCTGACTCCCTTCTTTCACTCGCCCACCAGACAGTCCCCTAACAAGTCCCATTGGTTCTACTAAGTCTTACCTTCCTGCCCCTCACAGGCCAGGCCCCCATCATCTCTCAGCTAGGTCACTGATGTGGTTTCCAAACCCCATCCCTGTGCACCTGGAACCCTGCAGTCTCTTCTCCATGCGCAGCTGGGTATGTCATTTAAAACCACACATGGTGTCCTCTCTTTCCCCTCTCAAGTCTTGTCATACCTTCCTTTCCCTGCAGTGAGTTAAAGCCTGACTCCAGATCCTTTGTGTGCTGCTCCCTGTGCTTGGCCTCACCCCTTCCACCCCTGCCACCACTGTTGCCTCCTTGCTGTTGGAGTGGGTCAGGTGGGTTTGGCCTCAGTTCTTTGCAGTGGCTCTTCCCTCTGCTGGGGATGCTGTTCCCTCCCTCACCTCCTCCTTCACTATCACTCACCCTGACCACCCTGTTGAAAGCAGCAAGTGTACCTCCACGCCCTCCGCCAGACTTTAGCTCCCACAGCAGCTCAAGAGCACTGACTTAGCCAGTTGTGGGCTCTGCTCCCGGGATGCCAGCCCGAGGACAGGGATCCTCATCTTGGCTTCCCTGCTGAGTCCTCTGTGCCCAGTACAGAGCCTGGCATGCAGTTGGTACTCAGCGAATGTTTGTTGGGTGCTAAGGAGACAAAGGGGAGGCAGAGCTGAGTGTCCAAGCGCTGATCTGAGTGACCTCAGCCTCTTCCAAGTCTGCTCTTGTAAGGTGGGCGAGACCAGCCAGAATCGGGTTTGTGATTAAAGTTCTAAACCAGGCTTTTAATAGCCAAATGTGACCAGAAATCTGCTCAAGAGTCATTAAGGGACAGACCATTGTTTGGAAGTGACCAGGAGAAAAGCAGAGTTGCCCTATGTTCCCCCCACCCCCCACAAACACTCTCCTCTGCCATGCTGGACTTGGGACTGCAGCAGCTCGAAACACAGGGACCCCACATCACTGCTTTCCACCTTGGACTCTGCCGTGGACTCCCAGCTCCTGCCTGGCCAGGGCCTGGGGCAGCCCCCAGGAAAGGAGGTTCCCAGGGTGGGTGGGCCCTGTGGCATGGGAGGACCCCTGGCTCCCCTGCTCTCCGTGGGCCTTGGCCAGAACTGGTGGTCATCTGTGGCTCTCACGATGAGGGCAGCACAGTGATAGCCGAGGCCAGGCCTCTGGGCGGTGTGGGGGGCTCGGCTGTGGAGGCTGGAGAACCAGGTCAAGTTGGCTGTGCCCCAGGAGCTTGGGATCATTGGGCTCCCGTGTCTGTGGAGAACTGAAGGCACAAGCTGGGCTCCTCCGTGGGCAGAAGCCTGGGCAGCCTCCTCAGAAAGCCTCTGGTGATAGGAGGAAGGTGCTCTATAAAGGTTAAATGAAAGATGGGCTGCGGCCCCACTGACACTTCATCTCCATTTTGTCAGAGCGTGTTTGCAGATACGCACGGAGAAACACGGCAGAAAGTAACCTTCGGCACATGTGTCCGAGCAGCCCCACTTCCATCATGAACTTCTGCCTCTCACCGCCCCGGGATGGAGCCCCAGGAGCTGCATGGGGCTGGTGTCCAGTGCCAATCTCTCTTCCCGTGACCCCGCTGGGTATTCCTGGGCACCCCTCACCCCGTCCCAGTAGCTATGGGTCCGGGGGCCACAGCCATCCATTCAGAGAGGGTCCAGGGGCTTCCTCTCTGAGGGTCCATGGGGGGGTTGCCACTCCCTGCCTCCATCCCAGGCACTGGCAGGAAGGGGCTGGACACCAGCATTCTGGGGGACCCTGGACCCTGCTGGGGTGTGGTCTCCACACTGGCTCCTGCAGCAAGGTGCCAGCTCTCTTCTCACTGGGGAATGGGGCGGACCTGCTCTGCTCACCTGGTAAGTGAGCACACTCCTGATTCCCAGCACTCAGCGACGCCGATGGACTTGGGCAAGGGGACCCGTGCCTGCCGCGGATGGGCGTGTGCCTGCGGCCTGTGTGGTACAGGGGCTCCGCATGACACCCGTGCGTGGTGGAGGCAGGAGCTCCCACTCTCTGCAAGCCCACGCTGAGGCTCCGAGGATCTGAGCCCTTGGAGCTGCAGGGCTTCTCCAAGGGCCAACGCTGTGGAGCCTCTGACACCCAGCCCCAGCCAGCAGCTCTCCCGGGAACCCCAGAGCCTGAGGAGGGGTCGCCAACAGGACCAATGCTGGAGGCTGCCTTAGCCCAGGCAGGCTGCAGCTTCATGGGTCTCAGTTTCCCAGGCCCATGAAATGGGTCCATCCCACAAACGATGGTTGTGGGCAGATCACAAGGCCATGGAGGCTCTTGACGGCTGAACCCCAGCCTCTCCGGGCCAGGTCCATTGTCCAAGAGGGCTGCTCCTGCCACCCCCTCCCCACCGCCTGCCCCTGCCTGGCTGTGGCAGGTTCTCCCAAAGCCGGGGGCTCCTGCCCGGGCTCAGAGCTGGCCCATGAGGGGTGGGGGGGGTGTCGTGGCAGGCCCACATGCCTGCCCACAGAGCACTCCCTCCCCCTCCCAGGAGCCTGGCCCCCTCCCCGGCACACACACAACTATTTAATTTTGCTCTGGCAAGGAATAATAGAGTCCTGTGTATCTATTACAGATGCGGGAGATTGGGCCACCACTGGCTGCGCGGCACATTCAGAGCCCTAACAAAGCTGGCGACAATCGACCGGGCCTGCCATTATCCATTCAGTGGGTGTAATAAATGAGCCGGGCCCAGCCTGCCATATACCACCCGGCCCAGATAACGGCTGAAAGGAGAAAATTAAATTTTGCTTTTGTTGAAACATTATGATTTATGTATTTGTAATATAGGCTGTGGTGGGCAATTGGGAGAAAAAAAAAGATTGCTGAGTATCGTTCAGGGATACTGATGGTCCCGCCGGCCACTCAGAGAGCGGGCTGGGCTCACTCCTCTCTGCGGGCAGGAATAATAAGAAGCCGCCGCCGCCCATTAACGTGTTCCTCCGCGGGAGGGGGAGGGCCCAGGGCACCGCAGGGGGAGGCCGGGACCCATGCTCCGAACGGGGGTGGGCAGGGCCCCACGTGCTGCTGGCTCGGACCCCAGACCGGGTGCCCTGATCAACCGTGCCCTCCCTGGACCTGTAAAAATAATTGACTTGTCCTGCCTGGCCCTGGAGAGACGGACGCGTGAGCACATCCCTGTAATTTATAATCTCGCAGCTCTGTCCCTTAATGCAGCAATCAGAACAGGGCTTATCATGTTGTAGAAGGTAATGAACTTACTCACTCCCGGTGCGCGGGCTCCTAAGCTGGGGTCTGCATGGTGTGGCTCCCAGCAGAGGGCCCATGGCTGCTGTGGGGAATTGGGCTGGGGGCTCCCCTGACAACCCCCACCAGGGAGCCTGGGCCCCCCTCCGTGGCCAGGGCAAGTCCCTGTCCAGCCCCATAGAGAGAGCCAGGGGCACGCTGCCAGCTGGGAGCCTCACGGGAGATGTGGTGTCATCTGTCCCAAGTCTTCCCAGTGGAGCCATCACAGTCGCTGGCCTGGTGGACACCCTCCCCATTGACCAGGACGGCTGGGCGCCGGGTCGGCATTACCCAGGCTTCCTTGCTGGTCCGGAGTCCCCACTGGTCCCAGGGAGCTGGCCCCTGTGATTCACCTGAGCTAGGGTCTCCCCCACAGACAGGAAACTGACACTCATGAGGCTGAGTGACCTGTGGTCACTAGCAGTGAGCGGCCATGGGGCACGCGGCCTGCTGTTCACCTGCTGCACAAACTCCCTCTTCCCGAGATCTGGCCATGGGGCAGTGGCCTCCCATGACCCCTGATGGCTTGTGGGGCAGCCTCTCCTTCCTTTGGCATGTGTGTGGCCTGAGGCATGCTGGCCATGGGGGGAAGATGTCCTTTGTGGGCCTCCTGGCCTCCTTCCTGCCCTTGTCCCAGGCGATAGTGCCCATCCCAGCCACCATTTACTCCCAGGCTCCACCAGGACCAAAACTGACTTCCCTCCATTCCCCTGCTGGACTCTTCTGCTCCAGCAGCCTGAGTGTGAGCTGGATCTCATCCCCTCAGCCCTCCCTGAGCTAATCACAGCCCTGACCCTCCCACAGAAAGGCCTCTGAAATCACCAGGAAGGGCAAGAGAAACTGCTCCTTGTGGGAGACATTTTGAGCAGCTGGATCAAACCTTGCCTGAAATGGATCTCCTTGTTCCACTTGCCTGTTGGAGGCAGAGTTCTCCCTGCTGCTTTGTGAGTTGGGGTCGCTGTCACTGGCATCATGAGAGTGACAGGAAACTTGCTGGCCCTCACTCTATTCCTGGGACACAAGCTTCTTAGTTCAAGGGCCTGCCATCACTCGCAGGAGAAGGAATGTAACTGGCCCAGCCTGGGACCTGGCCCATTGACCTTGGCAGGCTAGGGTCCCTGCTGAGTCAAGGGCTAAACGCACTTCTTCCTTTTATTCTGTCAACCTCCCTCTCCAACCTCATCTCGAGTCACAGGTGTCCTGCCCCGTCACAGGCCCCTGTGGCCCATGAGCACATGCCCACCCACTCCTACATGCTGGCCACTGCCTTATCAGGAGCTGGGGGGCCCTGGGTGGCAGCAGAGGTAGCAGCCAGCAGACCTTGCTTTGGGGCTGACCTGTTTGTTCTGTCCAGCAGAGTCTGGGAGCGCGACACACCTGGGGAAGGGCCTGAGCTTCTCTCTTCTGGCTGGGTGGGAATGGGTGTGTGCCCATGCATGTACAGACATGGGCACATGTGTGTGCTGAGTGTGTGAGTGTGACCATGGGTGCGCAAAGGCACGTGTGTATGCTGAGTGTGTGAGTGTGTGTGACCATGTGTGCACAGACACAGGGGCACGTGTGTCTTGAGTGTGTGTGTGGGTTGCCTGTGTGTGCATAGACACAGGCATACAGGTGTGGTGAATGTGTGAGGGTGTGTAGTGTATGGCTGTGTGTGTACAGACACAAGTGCACATGTGTGGTGAGTGTGCAAGTGTGTGAGGGGGTTGCCCGTGTGTGTATATTAAGGCACCAAGCCTGCGGACTTTTCCCCCCAGCACATACCTGGCTTCTCGCCCGCTCCCCTCCCGTGCTCAGACAGGGGTGGGTTCTCCAGGAGGTGGGTTGGTTGGGTTCTGCAGGAGCCCGGGAAAGGGTGGCTCAGTCCCTCCTTCCCTTGGCTCGGTTCCCTTGGGGGCTGACCTACCCACGGATGCAAACCATGGCCAGGTCCTCCTGAGGGGCCCTGTGGGCAGGTGGGGTGAGGGGAAGAGGCTGGAGTTTGCCTTTCAGCTAGCCCGATGACCCTTCCCTGCACTCCCAGCTAAGGTGATGTCACCACTGCGAGGGGGCACCAGGCGGGAATTCCAGAGTCTCCCCAGCCAGCCTCCTGGCCAGGGGCCAACAGGCCAGCCTCCACTGAGCCTTCTGAGCACTAGCTTGCTTTCTGTTCCTGCAGACAGACAAGGCCCCCTCTGCTGGTCCAACCTCGACTGAGCAAAGGAGGAGCCCCAAGCATGGGCCCTGCCCTCCAGGGACGGAGGGTGGGGTGGGGGGTGTGTGGGGCGGACCTGCAGGCCCGTCCCCCCACCCCCGTGGGATCCTGCCTTCCCCCAGGACTCTCTCTGGAGCCCCCTCCCCCAGTTTCATGTGCTGCTGCTATTGGAGGCACGGCCTCCAACATTTTGAGGTCCCGTTTTACCTCTTGGGAGAAGAGACACATGAGTAACAATCCTGAGAAGATTGAGATGCTGAGCGGTCCTGAGAAGGAGTGGGAGAGATGGAAGTTTCCAGGTTTTGGGTTATTGTGGGCAGGGGTGGGGGCAAGGGTGCATGTGGAGGGGAGGCCTGGCAACAGACAAATGTCGCTCTCCCTTCCCCCACTTGGGGCTTCTGTGTTTCAAGGTCACACCGTGAGAAGAGGCTTTTGGAGCAAGGCTGGGCGAGGTCCAGCAGCACCGGGGTCTCAGTGTGGGTGCTGGGTCAGGGCAGAAAACACCCCAGCTGGCCTGTTTGTGTGTGTCCCAGGGCTGAGAGTGACATTGTGTTTACCTGCCTGGGTCCTCTGCCAAGGGCAGGTGCAGGGTTGGGACGGTGCTCAGGTGTGGCACGCAGGCCATCGTCAGCAACCTGCCGGCTCCAGCCTGCACACCTGCCCTGTGGGCCACATCACAGCTGCCAGGGGTGGGGGGGTGCCCTTACCCACAGCCACCCTCCCCTTCCTCACTGGGGGCGCACACACCTGGCCAGCTGACTGGAGCAGCCACCAGCCCTGTGTCGAGTAACTGTGTGCTTATTAGGCTGTCCTGCCATCCCGCCAAACATCCCTCGTGTTGAAGCCACTGCAGAAAGACCTGGCCCGACCTGCAGGGAGACCCACCGGCAGTTTTAGGCTTTCTCCTCTGTGGGCAGCTGCATCCTGCGTGGGTCCAGAGGCAGCTGAGGCCTAGTGACTGCTGTCAGTGTACGCTGCTGGAGGGGCCCGTGGACCCCAGCCCCACCCGCTCCTGCCTGCTCCCCACCGTGAGCAGAGAGCCTGAAGTCATGGCAAGGACTTGGACAGTTTTCATATTCTCTTGCTTTTTTGTAGATTGTAGGACACATGGGCTTTGGGGTCAAGCCTGGGCTGAAAGGGTAGAAGACACCAGAAGCTCAGAAGGAAGGGGACCCCATGTACTGCCCCAGGTCATGGCTTGTCTGTGACACCACTTTTGATCCAAGAAGGCCCACATGTATTCTAGGGAGCAGCAGAAGGGTGAGGAGCAAGGTCTCAGGCCTGTAACAACCACAGAAGGACAGAGTACTCCCCACCACACAGTGGCTGCGAGCATTACCCTTCCATGCTCACTCACTTGTCCCCTCAGTCCACTCTGGACTTCACTCTTCTTTGAAGGCAGAAGAGTATCCTGTCCCCATATCATTCCCTGGAATGGAGGAAAGATGAGACAGGTATGATGGATGAAGAGAGGATGGATGGGTGGTAGTGAGGAAGGATGGAAGGAAGAGTAAATGAATAGATAGAGGGATGCGGGATGGATGGATGGATAGGTGGATGGGTAGAGAGGGATAGAAGGGTGGATGGGTATATGGGAAATGGATGGGTGGATGGGGAATGAATGGATGGATGCCCATGATGGATAGATGGATAAAAGATGAGGGATTGTGGATGGATGAAGGGTAGTGGATGGATGGTGGATGGATTGATGGATGGGGGATGGATGATGGAGGATAGAGGATGGATGGATGGATGAGTGTTGAGGGATGGTGGATGGATGGATGAGGGCTGGATGGATGGACGGATGAGGGATGGGAGATAGGGGATGGATGAGGGACACATGGGATGGATGGATGGATGAGGGATGGATAGATATATGGATGGAAGGTGGATGGATGAGGGATGGATGGATGGATGAGGGATGGATAGATATATGGATGGAAGGT